>NW_012267240.1:11672217-11726720 GCF_000151885.1 Dipodomys ordii
AGGAGGAGGAGAGAGGGAGGCAGGGAGGGAAGAAAAGAAGGAAAGCAGGAAGGCAGGCAGGCAGGCAGGCAGGCAGGCAGGCAGGCAGGAAGGAAGGAAGGAAGGAAGGAAGGAAGGAAGGAAGGAAGGAAGGAAGGAAGGAAGGAAAGAAGGAAGGAAGGAAAGAAGGGAAGAAGAGAACAGCTTGAAAGCCATTTGAAGGACTTTAAACCTAGAACAAGAGACTGAGAAGGCTGTGGCACCTGTTCTAATTTAGCCTGGTTAGGTGCCTGCACTCTGGCGAGCTGGGTCTGTGAGTTTCATTCGGACTCTAGCTGGCCTCTTCAGAAGGGAGTCAGAGCTGTGAACAAAGTTAGGAAGCTTAAAACTCAATAGAAAGAAGAGTCCACTAGAAGGAAGCTCTCGGCCACTTTACTGTGTGTACTATATCCAAAGGGAAAAAAAAATAAACCAGGCCAAGCAGAGCAACAGGCTGTTGTTGATGTCAGGGGTAGGATTTTAGCTGCTCCATTTAGGGAGCAGATGAAATGCAGCTCAAGCTGAACTGGTGACACTACACCACTTCCAGGTGTAGTCACATTCATGTGGGCAGATGACCCCGGGGACATCTGTGGTGACCTCATCACTTTTTGGCCATTGAGTCCTCATACTTGCTAGGTGGGCACTCTACCACTTGAACCACAGCACCAATTCACCTACAAGCTTTTGTGCTTGGGAAGTATATCAGCACCCTGTTGCCTGTGGTGTCTTCCTGATTGTTTTCCTCTCTGGGCTATGATAGCTTCAGCCACACTGCTACTACTTCATCCCAGCCCCCCAGAATGCTTAAAGAATGTTTTATTCTTTTTCTTTTATGTGTTGCATGATTCCTCCAGCTCCCTGGCCAGATGCATAAGGCCTAAACACCTCTGACCTTCAAAGGCTTTTGTCACGCTCAGAGCATGGCTGGATGCTTTTTAGTTCTAGCAGGTTGCTTATACATCCTGACTGTAATTCACTCCAAGAAGGTGCCACATGGACTGGGGTTCTTTTACATCTTAGTAACAGACAGAAGCTCTTCATGTACTGTTCAATATCCATTCACTCTTCCCTCCTAAGAAATCCAAGAAGGAAGGAAGTAATTGCATGGGAATGAAAAAAGATGTGTTTTTGGTTCCTCCAATATGGAAATGCTGATTGGAGCCTCGGGAGCTATTGTGAACTAAAAATAAAAACCACGATAATAATGGTAAGTTGGGTGCAGTGGAGCAAGCTTGTCCTCTAAGCTACTTGGGCAATGCAGACAGGGACATTTTTGAATTTGAGACCAACTGTGGCAAGGTTAGTGAGAGACTATCTCAAAAACAAAAGGTCTGGGGGAGTGATTCAAGTTCTTGAGTACTTGTTTAGGATGTACAAGTCCCCGAGTTCAATCCCCAATATGGTAGACAACACTAACATCACACACACAATAACACAATGGAAGTGACACTCCAAGGTTGGGAGGCAGACAGGAGGCTAGGTTGTTGATGACACGGCAGAGAAACCACCCAAGCCTCTTTCCAGATTTATTTTTAATGTGAAAAATGAGTAGAAGAAGTCACTGTTATTTTTTGTCTTTGTTGTCAGCAGCTAAATAACCTTTCTAAACGAAACAGTTGGATTTCTGGAAACCTGGAGTCGCAAAGTACACATAAACTTCACCTTTGGAACAGAAAAACCTAATTCATACCCAGAAACATAGGCCTGGAGATGTGAAAGAAAATGAAATTCCCTTTCACTTCTGGCCACAAATGCCATTGTCAAAACTGGAGATTCCATTTCTCTTGGCCCAGCCCAAATTGAATGTTGTTTTCAAATATCTATAATAGTTAACAACTGGGGATTGGAGGAAAATCTGTTAGCCAAAAATTCTTTCAGGCTGACAAAACGAGCTGGTTCCAGCCAAAGAGGAAACAATACTTACTTGTTTGCAATGGGCATTATAAAGAGAGCAGTTAGTATTTCATGAAGTAAATGGCAGCAGGAAAATAGATATTCAGCTAATTCAAGCAAGTGACCTTTCTCTTGCATCATGCTTTTTCAAAGTCTGAAGGTAAGACTTAACTCCCCTCCCTAATTCTGCAAACGTTTCTTTCTTTTTTTTTAATTTACATTTTATTTTATTTGTGAACATGCTGTACAGAGGAGTTACAATTACATGGGCAGGATAATGCGTACATTTCTTACCAAGCATTGCAGCCTCCTCCTTTGTTTACCCTTCACATCCCTTCCCAGCCTCCCCCCCCCCCCCCAATCCCAATCCTTCTCCTTCCCTCCCGCCCCCCCCCTCCCGCACCATCGTTGTAAAGCTAGTTTTGGACATGACAACTTGTACTTCTCATTGTTGCAACAGGTCCACCTGTATCCTTAAACAACTGGTTTTTCCCCATCTCCTCCACAAGTTATACTGACATCAAATATAGTGAAAGCAGGGGTTATACTGTGGGGGAGGGACATACAAAGCAACAAAGAGATAATCTTATAAATGCGTTAGAAACACATGCATGAAAGAAAAAAACATTAAAATACCCATCTAATGGTTCATTTTCCTGACATCACATTATCTGACCTTTTCCGCTTGACTCATACATATACTAGATATTACAAATAAGGGAAACCATGGGACCTATGTTTCTTTGGGCCTGGCTTACTTCACTTAATATAATTTTTTCCAAGTTTTTCCATTTCCTAACAAATGGGGCAATGTCATTCTTTCTGATGGAGGCATAGAATTCCATTGTGTATATATACCACATTTTCTTGATCCATTCATCTACTTAGGGGCATCTGGGTTGGTTCCATATCTTAGCTATGGTAAATAATGCTGCAATAAACATAGTTATGCTGGTAGCTTTAGTGTGGTCTTGTTTGTAAACATTTGGGTAAATGCCCAAAAGTGGGATTGCTGGGTCATAGGGGAGCTCTATGTGAAGTCTTTTGAGGAACCTCCATACTGCTTTCCAAAGTGGTTGGACAAGTTTACATTCCCACCAACAATGAAGTAAGGTTCCTTTCTGTCCACATCCCCTCCAGCATCTGTTGTTGTTAGAGTTCTTGATTTTTGCCATTCTAACTGGAGTGAGGTGGTATCTCAATGTTGTTTTGATTTGCATTTCTTTTATGGCTAGGGATGTTGAACATTTCTTCATGTGTCTATTGGCCATCCTTCTTTCTTCTTCAGAGAAGTTTCTCTTTAAGGCTTTCGCCCACTTATTTATTGGGCAGTTATTTCTTTGAGGATTTGTTGTTGGGGGGTTTAATTTTTTGAGTTCCAAGTATATTTTAGATATGAGACCCTTGTCCGTTGTATTACAAAGGTTTCTTTCAATGGTGTGGATGGTCACTGTGGCGTTGTGAGAATACCTCTTGATATGGAAGATGGAAGGAACCTCGGATTTGAACTTCTGCTTTTCCAAGTCGTTCCATGCCTCTAGGTGAATCCTGTAATATTCCCCTGCTTTCATTTCTGCCTTAAGAACTGAGATATGAATATTTATCTCTCAAAGAGGCAACAGGCTTTAATCTTGCATAAGACCCTTGGAGAGACATCCTGAAAACATTACAGGAAGGAATATGAGAAACTCTAGGGCTCCTTGGCCCAGGCCAAATTTTTCTTAATAAAGACCCAGACACACAACAAATCAAAGAAAGGTTGGACAAATGGGATTGCATGAAACTGCAGAGCTTCTGCATGGTAAAGGACATAGCTAGCAAGATCAATAGAAAGCCCACGGATTGGGAGAAGATCTTCACTGGCCACACAATGGACAAGGGCCTCATATCTAAAATATATTTAGAACTCAAAAAAATCAAATCCCCCCAAAACAAATCCTCAAAGAAACAACCACCCCATTAATAAGTGGGCTAAAGACTTAAAGAGAGACATCTCTGGAGAGAAAATAAGAATGGCCAATAGACACATGAATAAATGCTCAACTTCTCTGACCATAAAAGAAATGCAAATCAAAATCACATTGAGATTCCACCTTTCCCCAGTTGAAATAAAAAAAAATCTAATAACAACACATGCTAGAGGGGATGTGGCCAAAAAGGAACCCTACTGCACTGTTGGTGGTGCACTGTTGTTCAACCACTCTAGAAATCAGTATGGAGTTTCCTCAAAAGACTCCACATAGAGCTCCCCTGTGACCCAGCAATCCCACTTTTAGGCATTTACCCAAATGATCACAAACAAGACCATACTAAAGCTACCAGCACAACTATTTTTATCACAGCATTATTCTCCATAACGAAACTATGGAACCAAGCCAGATGCCCCTCAGTAGATGAATGGAACAAGACAGTGTGATATGTACATATATATATATATATATATATATATATATATATATATATATACACACACACAAACACACATATACACACATGCACAATGGACTATATATATATATATATATATATATATAGTGGAATTCTATGTCTCCATCAGAAAAATGACACTGCTCACTTGTTAGGAAATGGAAAGACTTAGAAAAAATCTTATTAAGTCAAGTAAGCCAGGCCCAAAGAAACATAAGTCCCATGGTTTCTCTTATCTGCAATAACTAGTATATGTCTAGGATAATCTTACCAGACAAGCAGAATAGCTCAGTACATATGACCATATAGGACGATGCTAAGTGAAATGAACTGCAAGACATGGACACAAGAGTTATTTCTTTGTTGTTGTTGCTTTTAATGTACTATGTGATTTCTTGCTTCTTTTGTATGCTCTTCCCCCTATGGTATATTCCCTGTTGTCACTGTATTTGAGTTTGGTACGCTGGTATTTTATATACATTTATTTGGATTAGGAAGGGAAGGGGAACAGCAGAATGGTGAGACAAAGGACAAGGGGGAACCAATGCAACAGCAATATATACAAGACACTATGTTGGAAATGATCTGTGTAGGGGGGAGAGAAGAAATGTAGGAGAAAAATAAGTGAAAGGGTAACAAGTTTGACAAGAAATGTATTTATTAACTTACTTATGTAACTGTAACCTCTCTGTATACCACCTTGACAGAAAAAAAAAGACCCTTGCAGAGGGTCCAATGGAGAGGAGGTATTATTTAGCCCACATTCTATTCAGTTTGAGTTTTAAACTATCAATCAGATTACCTGGAATTTCTACCCCTACCGCATCTGAAGAATTGATTAGTGACATAAAAGTGCCGTCAGACTCCATCAAGCAAGCATTCAATATTCAAATAAGTGAAACAGTCATGCTGTTGTTGAGTGAAGAACTACCTCAGGGTGTGGGCTTGACATAACCCGGTGGGACTCTGGGAAAGGCTTGCTGACAGCTCCAGTTCAGATGTATATGGCTAGCAGTGTGAAAAACAGGATTGGAATTAAATACAACGTGTGACACGTTTAATAATGAGTAACATAGTCTAATTCACTTTGGGAGGGAGAGCCACAGCCTGAGTGGCCCATAGGGAGGGCAGGCCCCGTGTCAACAACAAACAAGGAAGTCCTTATTGATTGCCGCTGTGGCTTAGTGGGGTCAGCATTGGTGGAGTGGCCCGGATGCAAAAGCAGGAAATGAGCCTGAACAGCCATCTTGCTTCGCAGTCCAGATAACAGCTCGGCCTTCGCCTTGCCTTTTCTGTGGAAGGCATGAAGGGGTAGATATGAAAATAGCTCCACAGGAGTGCAGAGCATTTGCTTTGGCTTCTGCTCTCGTGCTCTTGGTGAATCCTCAAAGAATTCTTGTACACTGCAGGTAGTCTTTCTTGCTGTCTTTTAAAGGGCTGAGGATGGTAAGTTGAGGTAGAGAGAAATAAGATGGTTAACCCTTTGGAGCTGGGACTACAACCCAGTGGGAAATGATTCTCATGAATTTATGGTGCAGCCCGATGGTTAGCTCCCCGCCACAGGATCACGCTCAATAAATGGCTGTTACTAATGTGGTTTTAAAGGAAAGATGGCCCCTGAGTTCTAAAGATGAAGATGTTCCTCTGACCTAGTCAAGGCCTCCCAGTTAATGTGAAAGAGCCAGCCAGCTGCTTTCCATCTTGTCAAAGAGTACAAAAAAACAGGAGGAAATGGGTTTTAGCCACATGTGGAATCTTTATTTTCATTCTTAGTGAGCTTTCTGCTAACCAAAAAATAAAAGTAAAACCAAAAAAATGTATGTAGCCTTAGGAAGCCAACTCTGCAACAAATCAGTCAATAAAATAATTAAATTAATGATAGCAATAACATGTTCGATCCAAAGCTAGCACTGGGTGTACTGCGGGAACAGCACGTTTGCATCATGCTCAACTCAGAGGAGGAAATATTTTTAAAGTGGAGCATTCCCATCCAGCCTCCACTTCCCCCTCCCTCATCAGCCCCCACTTCTAATGAATGCCACAGGGATTTGCCCTCCTCCGTATAAATCTTGGTCTCTGGGGAAAGAAAACATGTCTCTCAGGAAGCCATGAATAGGGATCCAGGTATTCCTCTTAAGGTGGTGGATGTACAGTCAGGCATTGGGACCCATGGTTATGATAATGAACAAGGTAGTCCAGAGGTACTGACACACGGGGCCCAGGGTCACAAGTCAGTGATCTCCTTTGTTGCATTGCTTTTGTTGGTTTGTTTTTTTCCTGTGGGTACTCTGCACTCTTGCACAGACCAACACCGTTTATTCCTTTCCTCCTTCCTTTGCTTGGTTTGTTGGAACTCTCCCCACCTGGTCTCTGAGGCCCTCAGTGTCATTGACACTCGTGTTTCACAAACTTTCATCTCCTAGGGAGTTGGTTACTGCCCTTGAGCTTCTATTGCTCAAGGATACCATTCTACCACTTGAGCCACAGTTTCATTTTTTTTTAATAGAGATGAATTAGAGATAAGGGTCTCACAGACTTTTCTGTGCAGGTTGGCTTTGAATTGCGATTCTCAGATCTCAGCCTCCTAAGTAGATAGTTGGTCCAGATTTTGATGAAGCAAGGTAGGGAATCCCCTCTGAGTGGAACCTGGGATTCTGCCTTTTTAACAAGCTGCCACAGGCAGCTTGATCACAAAGACTTGTGTGGAAAGAGTCCATCTCCCTGTTCTCCATGCTTCTGGTCACTTCAGAGGAGATGGTACCAATAGTCACAAAGGACAAGAATATAGGAAGAGAGTGACCGGGGTTAGATCAATGAGAAGCCTCCTTCCAGGCTCATCTTGCACTGAATGATATGGAGAAGTCCCCCATCTTTGGAACCTTGTAAATGTCCCTCTGTCTCCTGCAATGAGGGCTCACCTGGAGATGGGCCAGGACAGGGAATTAGATGGAAAGTGTCTCTGATCCTTCATACTGTGAACCCCAGAAAAAAGTGGTGTACATGACTGAATTCCTAGCAGATAAATCATTATTTTGTCTTCCCTAGTTTCTACCCCCTCCGCCCTGTATCCCATTGCCACCTTTTTAACCAAATGCCCCGAATCCTTTAAACCATAATCACCTTTTGAACAGTTGTACACTTTGAAAGCAGAGCTCCAGCAAGGGTTGGGGGTGGGGGTGGGAACGACCATTTATCCATGAGCCTCATCATTATGATTTTTCTCTTTTGCTCATAATGAGCTGAGAGAGTCTTCAAAGGCCTGTTTCCCCCTCCAAATGCATTTATTTTCCCCTTGAAATATTCATTTAAGTATTTTAGCTACCTACCCCAGGCTCATGATAAATTATTTAGATAATTGCTTTAAAGCCCTGCTTCACTTGCCTAATATAGGTATGGCCTTTGCCTGTAGATTTATCGCCAGCCCCGTGTTTTTTAGGGAACAAGAATTATGAAAGAGTTGATTGTTTGGCTGAAGTTTACTGCCAAGGCATTACCAATAGCAGTATATCCTCATGACCTATAATTAATCTTTTCTTTGTGTGAGTCTGATTACTGAATGAAATAGAGACCACACATATGTGCATGAGTAGTAAAGGGAAGTTATTTCGAAATTCACCAGAGGAAGAAACTACTGTATGGAGCTTGAAACATTGTGTTATTAAATATTACATTTCAGTCAGGCAGTCACATCAAATGCTTCCAAAAAGCAATGAAGCACGTACGTATGTTTTCCAATAACTGGCTAAGCATGATATAAGATGAATGGTTCCTTCAGTGTGGCCTGATGGCTAATATATACCCACTAAATACAACTGTGCGTCTTTGCCGAAGATATGCCAACTTGGGACGGAGTCGTCTTCATTCTATTTAGCTTGTGTGATTTGATGGGACTGTAGCCAGAGGCAGTGTGGGTGGCAGCTGGGGAGAGAAAGGAGGGCTACACAATCAGCACAGCGGATCCTGAGTGGCTCTTCACCAGAAGGCATGTAGATAAAAGAAACCCACATCTTCAAACTCCTGGTGGCCCCGGAGGGTCCTAAGAGAAAAGTAAGGAATATATTGAAACTTCACAAGATCATCAAAAGCCCCAAATGTACAGTATATAATTATGGGCAATGGGACTAGAGAGAACACAACATATTTGAGAAATGGTTTAAGGACTTAGACCTGGCTACGTCTATCTAGCCCGATTCCATTTCTTTCTAGAATAGTCATGCCAAGTAAATGGTAAGATGTGAGCCAAGCCTTATTCTTTCTAACTTTTCAAAGATATCTGTTCTTTGCAAACCCCTAAGCAAAGATTTCTTCTCAGGAAGAAGGAGGGGGTAACTAATCTCTCCACTTTAAAATGGTTAAAATAGCTACATAAAAGAAAAGGAAAAAAAATTCTAAAGGCTTTAAGAAATTCGATTTCCTCAAAACCTACACCCTGTAGGGACGAGAGTCAGTCTTGAGTTTCACTGTCATACTCTACATGGAAGGTCTCAGGGCTCCTCACTGAGTCATTACTAAGCCTAACAGAGCTTGAAATTTTTCTTTTACCTCCAATGACTTCCACCCTTTGGGTATTGCAACACTAACTGGTGAAGTTTTACTTTTCCAGACTCGCAGCCTCTCTTTGGCTTAAAAAAGAAAAGAAAAGGCAAAGCAGACATTTGGCTTAAAAAAAAAAAAAAGAGCGCTGCAAATATTTTTTTTAAATACTAGAGCCTGCACTAGAGTCTTTTAGAAAAATTCCAATCTGTATACATTATTTAGACTGTTTAATTTCCATGACACTCAATACAGGATTGGGACGAGCATTTTTCTTCTTAAAGTTCTTGATGAGTCACAGAGGTTCACATGGGTTGAGAAATTTGTTTCTCTGCAATTCTCTCTGGTAACACTCCGACTAGCGGCTCTTACTTGAGAACCTGATAGTGATGTTGGACTTGAGACTTGGTTTACAAGTTAGCCCCTACACACCATGTCTACATTCCAGCTTTTGCTTTTGTTCATTCATCTGCTTCATCCAGAAAAAGAAGATACAACTTTTGGACTTTTCCTTCTACTTTTCCTCTGTAATGATTAATGATCCGCACAGAAAAATGAGTATTTTGGGGGGTGAGGTAGTGAGTGGGGCATTTCCTACTGACTTTTTTCCCTGGTAGAAACCTTTGCTCTTTGGATTGGTAAAGGAAAATCTGAGCTGAGTTAAATTTAACAACATTCATTGAAGCAAGAAAGTTTCTGGAGCTCTTCGGCATTGCTCAAGCCACGTTCCCAGCCAGTGAAACGAAATTGACAGAAACAGCTTGACTGACTACAGCAAACATCAGCCTTTTATGGTCATGTTCCTGCAGTTTCCAACTTCTGATTGGCTGGGGTTCCAAAGGCTATGATTGGCTAGTCTCAGTTGCTTGATTACAAGAATAGAATTTTAATTCCTTTGCTATTTGTTTATATGTCAAGCTTGGGTACAGATCACTGTGTACAGAGATTGGGCCAAACTTTATTATCCAAGTACAGCATCAGACGTGGGACAAAATTAAGTCTGCTTAAAAAGATAAAACCCAGTCTTCTTAGATCTGGCTGTCACTACAACTAACCCTCCCACAGACTAAATTCTTCCAGACTAAGCTACTCAAAGAGTCTTCAACAGGCTCTGCCCATCCTTTGCTTTCAGGTCTTCAAACATTCTTCCTTTTGCCTCCAACTTTCCTGTTCTTTTATTGGGTAAGTTGTACATAGCCTTTGGGTCTTGATTTAGTTAATGCCTTTGCATTGAGGTCTGCCTTTCCATTTTGGGATACACAAACTTTCCTTCTTCATACAGCTAGAGCCAACAGCACAGCCCACCTTTGCTTATGTCTGTCTGACTCTTGTGTCTGTGCTCTAGCCACCATGGTCTGCTTTCTCCATAGAGAAGTACAGCCTTTATCCTCTAGGGAGCTTGCTAAATGGTGATTCATTTTTAAATGTATCTATTTTATTGTGTCCTACACCACTGGCCATACTATCTTCTCTTCAAATAGGACTTAACAATGTTCTACCCTTTCTGGTAGTTTTCAGTTTTCTAAAAATAAAAAAAATCAAGAGTTTGGCATTCATTGAATTCTGTTTTTGCTATTTAAACCAAAATAATGTCAACAACAACAAAAAACACACCCAATACAAAAACAAAAACTAATAACTAGGATCTTGTAATTGTGGATACCTGAACCCTTCTCAGTCCAAATTTGCTTTCTGAACATATATATATATATATATATATATATATATATGTACTATATTTTTAAATTTTATTGTAAAGATGATATACAGAGAGGTTACAGCTATGTAAGTCAGGTAATGAGTACATTTCTTTTTGAACAGTGTTACCCTAACCTTCATTTTTCTCCCACCTTTTCCCTTCCTGACCCTCCTGCCGCCTCCCACCCCCACAAGTTGTAAAGTTCATTTCCAACATAGAGTCTAGTGAATAGCACTGTTCAATTGGTTCATCATTTTTTCCACCATTTCTGTGATTTACCTTCCCTTCCCAAAATCAGTTAAATTTATATACAAGTCAAAGGGTACAAAAATAAAAAACAATGACATCAGGGAATAAACCAAAGGGGAAAAAAGAAAGAAAAAGGAAATAACTGAAAACAGTACAACAACAACAACAACAACAATAAAAACTCCTTGTTTCCATTTCTTGGAGTTCATTTCAATAAACATTACTTTATATGGTCACATACACATAGCTATTGAACTACTGTGGTCCTTTCCTAAGAATATCCTAAACATATTCTATTTATTACAATGAGGGAAACCAGGCAGTTTATGTTTCTTTGAGTCTGGCTTACTTTGCTTAATATAATTTTTTGAAGTCATTGCATTTCCTTATGAATGAGACAATGTCATTCTTTCTGATGGAAGCATAGAATTCCATTGTATACATATACCACATTTTCTTGATCCACTCATCCACTAAGGGGCATCTGGGTTGATTCTATATCTTAGCTATGGTAAATAATGCTGCAATGAACATAGTTGTGCTGCTGGCTTTAGTGCAGGTTGGTTTATGGTCATTTGGATAAAGGCCCAGGAGGGGGATTCCTGTGTCATAGGAAAGCTCTATGTTTAGCCAAGATAGTATTTTAGGGAATAATTATCACAAGCAACACTTAATGAAAACATGTCTGTGGTTAAATATGTCTGGTGAGTGTAGTATTCCATGTATCTATATCTCTATATCTCTCTAAGAGATGAGAACTTCTTTAAAAAAATAAAAAACAGTTTAACAATGGTTTTTGTTGTTGTTGTTGTTGTCATTTTTGTTTTAGCAGGGATTGAACTCTGGCTCTGTGTTTGTAAGGTAGGTAATCTATCACTTGAGCAATGCCTCTGGCCTCTTTTTCCATTGATGTTTTTTGTGTTGGGTCTTCCTTTATACCCAGGCTGGTCTGGACTGTAGACCTCCTCCTTATACCTTACTGTATTATTGAGGATTACATACTCATACCATCATATCTAGTCATTGATTAAGATGGAGTCTTGCAAACACTTTTGTGTCTGGACTGGCCTTGAACGGTAATCCCCCATTCTCTACCTCCCAGGTAGCTATGAACCACCATGCCTGATTCCTAACAAAGGTTTTAAATATTTGCTTCAATATGAAATATATGGTTCGTGCCAAAGCTGATACAAAAATTCAAATGTTTGGTGGCTGTTTATATGTATTAGGGCACTGTAGTCCAAGGCCTTCCTGGCATCAGATTATACATATTTGGAAGATGAAGTTACCTTTACAGACCATGGATATTTAGGGATGGTAGGACAGACACTGTACATACTGAGCCAATCCTCCAGAACTCAATAGTGTAGCAAACAGGTAAAGAACATCTGGAAACATAGTGCCTCTTAATAATACCAAAGTGAGTTCCTCCCATTACTACTCCACTTCAAAATCGAATCACTTCAAGCTTTCTTTTGTCGTCTTCTTTTGCAAGTGAGCCACAATAATGTTAGCATCTATCTTATAGGATTGTAGGCTGAGATCTGAAAATCCATTTCCTCTCCCTATGACCCCATTATGGCTACTTCAGATGGCAGACAGATGCCATCCATGCAGTAATTGAGGATTTCCTGTGGCATGGTTTGTATTACTATGCTTCCTTCCTGAGTCTTAGGCTTGCACAGTACCTTCAAACACCATTAACTCCAGTCAATTCAATTATCTAGTACATTAAGTTTTAAAAAATCAAAGGGCACATACTTCTGGACATAATAAAATACAGACCTAGGTATGTATCAGTATTCTAAGTAAACACTGGGATATATTAAAATTTACAAAAAACGCAGTTTAGCAATTGTGTTGTTGCTAACCAACTAGTGATGTAGATAAATATATTTCATGTAAGCTCTGTGGTCCAGTCAAAAGGAGATTTAGAATCTCAAAAAGAAGGGATTTATACAGTAGAAGAAGGGCAGTTGTAGTGTGCATTCAGAATTAAACTGCTCTGAATCGAGAATTAGGACTTCATAGTGAAGTGAAAAGCATTCACTTGGTAAAGCACATGGTGGAGAGTCATGTTGAATGTAGGGCAGATATACACATACACCACAAAGAAGGGAATGAAAAATTTGTCTTCACTCAACATTTATTATATATCCACCACGTCCTAGATTCTGTGACAGATACAGATAAATTGAGCAGAGATTTTGCCTACAAGCAATTTATTTCTAGTAGAGGTGAGACCACATGCCCTCAATAAAGGTAGATAGAAATATTATGGAGAATTGTGGGTCTATGGAATTTTTAGAAGGTATCAAGTACTTCCTGTTGGGGGGATGGATAGCTATCCATCTCCCTTAGAATGGAATGCTTGGAGAATTGATGAATTCAGCAACTCAGATGTGGGGATATGTAAACACTGGAGTGTACAAAGGGGAGGAGAATGGTTACAAATTCAACACAGTCTTAAACTTTTTCAGTGCAATACAACTTTAAAGTCTCAGGAGCAACGTTCTTGAACGAAATAGTCAAGATTGATATATTGCAGACAAGAAAAATAAAAAAAAAGATGGTTGGTCCTGCATTGGAGTGTGTTTGCATCAATATTGCAAAGGTATGAATTTTCCCTGAATTAGTCTCAAAAGGTAAGACAAGTCCATTCAAAATATCACATCTCGGAGGCAGAAATTGACAAGCTGATTGTAAAAATGTAAAATAATCCAAGTGATCTTGTCAAATAATGAGTTTAGAGGATTTACATTATTTGATTTCAAGACTTTAAACTCTGCTAGTAAGGTCATCAGGATAATGGTATAATATAGCTGATGGAATGGAACAGTCTATAAAGGGCTCACATTTTATGGTCAATTGATTTTGACAAAAGATGCCAGTGTAGCTCCATGGGGAGAAGAGGCTGACAACTGGATAAACTGTGTAACTGATGAGAAAATTGGAGAAGGTGGCAAGAGAGGTCCAGAGAAGGGAAAGAAATTACTCAAGGTCACACAGCTGAGTCAGGACTCCAAATTTGGTCTTTTGTAATGGTCTCTACTTCCCTCAGTGCTTCTGTGCCAGTATTTTGGAACATTCATCTTTGCTTTATATATAATGTCACCTGAAGTTATGCGACATAACTGGGCAATCGTTCCAGTATAATTCTGAGGTGTATTTTTTTTTTACTACAAGAGAATATTGAAATTCCACAAGAGATATCACTCCTCCTGAATAATACATACCTAGCCAGCACTCTGATTAGGTAAAAGTCTCCCAAATGGAAATTATCTCTCAAGTGTTGTCTTTACCTAGCACTGTCTTAATGCCATGATAGGTTCTTTTTTTTTTTTGTAGCTCCAATTTGAATTTTAAGTTTCGATTACAAACCTCCTTCAATTGGCAATAAAGAAATCCTTCGACAAACTTCCAGTTTTTTGTCTGCTTCGGTAACTAATGTATTATGATTAGATGAAAGTGGAACAAGACATTGGGGAAGGTGGGAGAGGACTGATGGATGGCTTTAGGATGGAAAATACTAGAGTCTGAGCATGGAGTAAGAAGTAATGTTTGCTGAAAGGCTGAGTCCCTGGGCAAATTTTAAGTGCTGTGTCTGGGAACATTTTGAAATTCATTTTTGAGAAGTACCAGATAGAAACCCAGGGAGATATGGCAGCACATAGGAAAAGAAAACCTCCATGACACAAATGTGTATGTAGTAAGAGCAGAATGGTACAGGGAGAGAGGTTTCACAGAAAACAGCAAGAAGTCCTGACTCACAGATTGAGAGTTTGCGCCCTGTGTCTATGGGGTCACAGGTTCAAATGTATTTAAGTTAACTGTGTGTAAGCTTCTGTTGTATGGGTAGAGTATGCCCCAATACTTTGGGACTATAAAGTATTTGTAGCAGTGGGCATGGTGGTTCACACCTGTAATCACTGCGCTTAGGAGGCTGAGACAGGAACATGATGGGTTGCAGGTAAGTATGGACTGCACAGTGAGACCTTGTCTAAAACAAAATGGTAGATGGGCTGGGAAGGTGGCTCAGTGGTAGAATGCTTGCCTTGCATGCATGAGGCCCTGGGTTCGATTCCTCAGCACCACATAAGAAAAAAGCCGGAAGTAGCACTGTGGCTCAAGTGGTAGAGTGCTAGCCTTGAGCTGAATTGCTGAGAGACAGTGCCCAGGCCCAGAGTTCAGTGCCCACAATCGATCCCCCCACCCAAAATGGTAGAGCTAGTTCCATAGAAAAATGGTATCCTAAATAACTATGAAGGAAAATCCTCTTAACGCTCCTTATCTAATCAAATACATAATAGAGAAACAACTAAGTCCTCCATAAGTTAATCAATCCAGTCAGGGAAATTCAGTTGGGAACTACTCCTTGGGGTTTAGTCCTCTGTGATAAGGGAGTCCTTGTTATCATATTATGTCACCGACCATCTTTGATTTTTTTTTCCTCCCCTACATGCATGCAGGTTTTTGTTTGTGTTGTATTTTGTGCCAGTACTGAGGATCTCTTGATTGGCAATTTTTAAATTCAAGGCGGGCATTCTACCATGTGAGACACACCTCCACTTCCAGCTTTTTGCTGGTTAAGTGAAAATAAGAGTCTCCTGGACTTTTTTTTTTTTTTTGCCTGAGATGGCTTCCAACCCTGGTCCTTAGATCTCAGACTCTGGAGTAACTAGGATTATAGAATGAGCCACCATTGTAGTTTCAATGATGGTGTAATAGAAGGCTAAATGCAACTTTTGGGGCCTTAGAGTTTTCAGTTGAGAACAACGCATTGTAAGGGGATGTCCTGGTACCTCTGCTGGTTGGACTTGCTAAGAGACCACATGGCAGCAGCCACTTGTGCATTTCCCATAAGAGGCCATTGGCACTGGCATCTTCAGCATCACTCCACAGGCAACCCTATAGCAACCACGAGTCATTTTGGAATGGGAAGAAGTCACAGAGGAAAAGGAACAAATGATCCTACTCCAATTTGTGACTATGGATACACTCTGAGCTGTGGGGAAGGGGACAGACAGGATAATAAATTAAAATGTTTAATAACTATGCTCAGGAAAAAACAAAAACAACTATTTCTTCCCCATGATGAGAAAAGAAGAGCCACAAGAACAGTCTGAAAAGAAAATGGCGAAATACAGGTGCCGATGGATTCCAGTTAATTCCACGGATTAATAATACCTTTACATTTGACATTGTTTCAAAGTTTATGGAAACTTGTGCAATCCTGAAGTCTGATTTTTGCTTTAAAGCTTTATTCAGTGGTTATTTTTAGTTTCTGGGGGGAAAGCATGTGTTTAGCTTTAAAAATGTGTGATTGCACAAATTCTTTGCAGCTCTGGTAATTTGATTGGATGCCTTCTTACATGTGTGAGTGTCGATGATGAAAACATGGCTTTCTGCTAAAAAAAACCTTTTGAATACATTATTGCTCCTTCTCCAAACAAAATGGTCTCATTATTTCCTCTGCATTAACACAAAAGACTGTTATCAGGAAGATAACTGTCTTTCCCAGGAGTTCCGTGATAGGACTCTTTGCTTCAAGCACATAATCAAAAAAAAGTCATGTCCTTCATCTTCCCCTTTTTTGAAAAAAAATTGATAGACAACCACATGGTTGCAAAGTGAAGGTTCAGTCTCACTTTTGTTACCTAAGATTCTGGCCTACTTCCTTACTATGCAGTAAGTTTCTAAAGGAAATCCCTACTTCCCTGTCTACATACTTTCCACTCTCCAACTAGGATTGGTTCCTTTGACCTCTGTCTTCTGGTTGGGTGTGGCCAATGGGAAGCAGCAGTGGGACTTTGGAAGTAGTGAGAGTCAATTGTATTGTTAACTTTCATGCCTTCCTCCAAGTGCAGCTGCCAGAAAAGGGCTCCATTCCTGGCTTGAGGACATAGCTTCTGTTTGCAGCCCTCTCTGCCTACATTCTGTTGCCATTCTTTCCTTCACCCTACCCAGTCCAGGAGTGGTAATGCACTGCTTGGAACTACCTCTGGGAGGGAGGGGGCCCTTACTGTCCTTTGGCGTTCTCATGGTTGTCATATATTATCAATCATTCCTGGATTATATTTTCAAGTAGCCAGTTTGTGAGAATCATTTGTTCTTCCTACTGGGAGTTTGAAGAATCTATTTTCTCTTTCATTTTTCTTTGTCTTTCTTGGGAAACCTGGGATCCTCCATCCCAATTCTCTAAGGATAAGTTAATTTCAACCTCTCCCCTTGATTCTTTTCTGTGTCCCTATACTGCTTTCTGTATTGTAGTATACACATTTGATTGTGAATGGTTGCAGAGCCGTGATTTGAATTTCTATTAGTTCATCTTAGACAATGAAAACTTCTAGCAGAACAATGTCTCTGTACCCACACTTAGTAAAGAGCCTTTATCTGAACACTTCTAATATTCTAATAGATATATTTATCAAAATGTGCATTGGAAAAGAGCAGATAAAATGAACACAGATAAAATGAAAATCCACACAGTTAGCTGCTTTCTGTGTCCTTGATATCAATTGTTGCTTGATTTATTTGACTCAAATATTTTCTTTTGTACTCTTGGGATCCAATTCACAGCATTATGTAAGGTAAGCACACATATACCACTAGACAATTCATTAGCCAAGCAACTATTATTCCAGTAAGAATTAGTAGATCATGTCAATCATTGACCAGTCATGTCAATAATAATGAAATGCAAGGCTCCATCAATAATCCTGTTGATGAAATATCTTAAAGTTAAAGAAACCAAACTAAAGTTAATGGCTGTTCCAACTTTTTCAAGTGTTATTTTGTGAAGAATAAGACCAGAGTGGGAAGTAGAGTCTCAGGTCACAGTAGAGGCCCAGGTTATAATGGAGACCAAGTCCTCATTCTAGTACTTAAAGCACGTATGACCTTGGGAAATAATGTTAGTGCAACAGACTTATTTTGAAAACTTGAACCAAGTTACTTTTACTCCCTCAAGAAACAGGTCAGGTGCTCAAAAATATTATTCATTTGATAAATATTAGTTAATTTCTCTTTTAGTCTTACCTGAAATCAAGTCCTAAAGGCTAAGAAATAAATCCAAAGCAATGAAAAAACCACTGTTGTTAAAAAGCCATGTTAAAATTTATGTAATCACTTAATCACAATAAAAAAATTGCTAAATTTTTTTTAAAAAGCCATGTTGACAAGTTGTCATAGCAACACAGCAAAAACTAGCTCTGGGTTTTCATTAACTTTCCAAAAATCTAGCTACCAACTTATTGAACATATCAAATATAATTTGGTAAAGATAAGGAGCTTCTTTGGAAGCTGAAGTCTAAATTGCCAGATATTCTGTTTTAGGCAGATATTCTTCTTTTTGAGTTAGGAACTAAGATCTTATAATTTGGGTTCTTCCATCAAAAAAAGGTTAAGTTTCAAATTTTGCTTGATTCAAAACTTATTTGTTAAAGGTATGAATCATAGCAAGAACACACTTATTTAACCAAGGTAGCAGTTCTGTATCTTAGAATTCTAGATTTAGAGCAAAAATGAGGAGAAAGCCATCTCTTTGGTCATGCAACTAGTTCACGACAGTGAAATGACTGGAATCCTATCTCAATTCCCTTACCTTGTTCTCTGTCCAGCACATTGTTATTGGAAGGAGGAGGGGGCTAGGAAAAAATGATACTGAAAATTCATTTATGTTTTGTTTTAGGTTTTTTGCATTAGTTACAGGTACATTACTAATCTTCTCGGTGTCTCTCAATCCACTCAAGTTGACTATGATGATTTGTTATCACATAGTTTAAGAACTCTGTTGTCATTTTTAGTTGGCTTAAAGTACGTGGATATAGTGAACCTTCTGCCATAACAGAATGAACTTGTGTGATACCAAAGTAGCCAGACACTTCCATACATTTGGGGAAGAAATTAGCAAGACCTCAAGAAGCCATGAGCCCAAATGTTTACTTAACTGAATGAGGCTGGACTGCTTTCAACTAGGAGACTGTGCCTGAGAATTTACGCAGTGGTTGCCCTTCTCCATTCATTTCAATAAATTCCCTTTCATCTCCCATTCCTATTGGGAAATTGATTATGTGGAGATATCTGGGGAGGAGTGAGAACAGCCAGGAGGAGAGGAGCTGTCTTGCCAAGGTCTTCCTAGTAGATGCTCAATGCATTTATATTGAGCTGAGCTGGAGAAATTGTGAGCTCACCTCCGGAAAGCCAAAATGGCATCGATGTGACTTTCCAATAAGCTCCATCTCTGCTGGTGAAGGTATTATTGTTTTGAAATTTGAACAAGATATAAAAGAGCAAGAAAGTCTTCTACCGCAAATAAAATTATGTGTAGTATGAAATGTTTTAGTTTGCTGAGGATATTGATTTTTTTAAAATCATTGGATTTCTCCTTTTCCAGTCTCACAGTAATCATTAAAATATTATTACTGATTAACATGCTTTCATAAAGCAACACTAATTAATTCATGTTAAAGAGTCCTGAAAGACTGTGTGGGTTTGAAGTTTTGATTGAAAGCACCCAGTTTGCTTCTGCGCAGATTCATTGCCATGCCACAAATCTAAAGAAGGAGCAACAATCTCTAGTCAGTGGAGGCCCTGGACTCAGCTTCTACAGAAATGCATTGTAAAGCTGATTGTTTCAAGTTTTCTTTCCACTAAAAATATCTTAGCTAATTTTGAGAATAATGATGGATTCTGATGGGTGGAAATCAATGAGGAAAAAAAATGATTGCCTGGTCTCCTATTCCAATTACTATTGGTGTGTAAAAAAAATAAGCTAAAATTGTAGAGATGAAAGCTAAGCGTTCTGTAGGTTGGGGACATGAAAGTGGCTTATGGGAACATTTTGCCCTTGTGTTTCGATAGTCAAATCTTCAGCTGTGAAGATATGATGGCTAAGGAATGGGAGTTATGGGAAGACGTCTTTACTGTAAAGGTGACTGGTGCTAAATGTGATTCCTGCTGGGCTTGAGGGTCAGAAAGATCTAGCCATTTTTATTTCATGTGGCTTCCTCACAGCTGGGCCTAGATTTTAAGAATTAGTGCACCAAGAGAACCAGGCAGAATGTGACAGAGTTTATAATGTGGTGATAATCACAGATTTCCAGATATGTCCTGGCTAATGTAATGCAGGAGATAATTGATATGATAAAAAAAAAACAGAAAAGACATAAGAGCACAGAGAAGAGACATTTAGCTCAACTTGCAACTCATGGAGATTCATTGCCCACAGCATTGTATTACCAACCCTAGATGGCGTTACTTGAGAATATTGTTTAGCTTTCCTAATTAATGATTGAAATAGATGGAGAAACAGGTGACAGAATATACAAATGCATAAGAGTTGGCCTTTGGAGGGAACTACCAATCGTGCATCGTGATTCTCTGGTAACCACTTCATTGTCAGAACCATGAACTTTGGTATTGGCAGCTTTGCGTTTCAGTCATTCCAAATTCAGAAGCGAGATTTCTCTGAAGTCATCTACAATTTTCAGAAGCTCCACCAGTCCTCATTTAGCTCATATCATACTCGGGTACCTGAGTAATTCTCATCAACAAAAGACTAATTCTCCTTAAGTTGCTTTCTAAGGCAATGAGTCTTAATGTTCCAATCACATAGTTTAAAAAAGAGTTATAGTTTAAAAAGAGTTATATCTGGTTAATATTCCAGAAAATTTTATTTAGCAAGTTTAGGGTACCAATTCGACATCCAGATTTTTTTTAACTATCAAGAAATTCTAATTTATAGCCTGAATATAGTTTGAATCAGAGTGATGGTTAATTTTGTGTGTATCATTTTGTCTGGGTTACATATTTGATCAAATACTGTTTGAGGTGTATATATGTGAGGATTTTTTTCTTTTTTCCATTTTCTGGAGGTTAGTTTGATAAATATTATTTTATATGAGCAGATGCACATAGTTATTTGTGTTTGTAAGGGTATTTCTGGATGAGATTAACATACAAATCAGACAAAAAGCCTGCCCTATGTAACACAGATGACTTCATCCAGAAGATGAAGACCTTAATAGACTGAAAAGACTGATCCTGATGTGAGGAAGCAGCCTTCTCCTACCTGACTGCTTGAGCTGGGGTATTGGTCTTTCCTACCTCTGGTGTGGCACTGAAACCTCAGTTTTGTGCCTCCAGCAGACTGCCTTTCCCTTTGGAACTTACACCTCTGGCTGCAGCTGCTGACTGTTTACAGACATTGGAATTTCTTAGCCTCTGTAGTTGTCTGAGCCAATCCACAATAAAATTCTCTTTGTGTGAAACTATTGATAAATATTTATATTGAAGTTATATCCTATCTATCTATCTATCTATCTATCTATCTATCTATCTATCTATCTATCTATCTATCTATCTATCTATCTATCTATCTATCTATCTATCTATCTATCTATCTATCTATCTATCTATCTATCTATCTATCTATCTATCTATCTATCTATCTATCTATCTATCTATCTATCTATCTATCTATCTGGCTGTGTCTACTGTTTGGATTTTCTGTGGCCAGCCTGGATTCTACAAGTATTGAGAGTCTATCTCTGTGTTAGATTTAACACAGAGCTAGCCTTTCATAGTCCTCCAAAATGATGATCCGTCTTGGCTTTTTGTCTTTGTCACAAATATGGAGAATGTTCTAGAAGAATGTGGGCTGGGCAAGGTGGTGATGGTGGATATGGAACAGTAGCAGCTCAGCCTCCATCACTGTTCTGATGGGGCCCCAAGGATATCTTGGTGTAACAGTGTTGGAAACAACCATTCCTGGTCATGAATGCATGTCTCACATCAGCCTGCACATGGCACCTGCTTCCTGGCACCAGGATACAAGATGACTGGCTTGGGAGATGATGAAAGACTGAATGAATTACTCCTTTAGAATCATACCCTTTTGCAAAGGACCTGTCGTATCTATAGTGAAGGACAGATGTATTTTGAAAGAGTTCCAAGGATCCTCAAGTTTTAAAGTGAAGCATCTCAGCAAAGCACTGATCTGGAAATCAGGCTGAACATACATAATGTGAAACCAAATCTATCTCTGGCAATGCAATGCTTTGCACTTGGTAGTGAAGATCTAGCAGCAAAATGCACACAATCAGCACATGATTGTTCCCCAGTTACAGTGGGAGAGATACTTACTGTGATAGGGAAATTAGCTCTGCTCATTCTTCACTGATGCTGGAAAGGCGACTGACCTGTGTTGCAGCCTCTGTTTATATGTTCAAACAGGGAGTGATTTTGTCATGTTTATCAGAGAGAGTGTTCATAAACAATTTGTCTCCTTGTGATGAGAGGGTTTGCATAATTTAAGCTGAAAATGTAAATAAATTCTTTTGTTTTACTTTCAGATGATTGAGCAGTTATTGAGCCTGGACTCACCCTGCCACTAGGCCAAGCCTTTTCCCACCATATACTCAGGAGTCCTTCCTATGATATTAACTGCTTATTTGTGTGTATGGGAGAAGGAAGTCACTAAAATCCAACTATTTTATGTTTAGGCTGCCAAACATACTAAAATCAAAACTGTTGTCACAGTGAGCTTTGTGACATCTGATCCTAAACTACTTTCTAGTCTAGGCTCAACTGCACAGTGTAGAGAAGTAGTTGGGAAGTTCATATGGGATTCGTTGTAAAAGGGTCTGACAAGCATGCATCCAGGCATGACTGCCTTCTAGAAAACATCCCAAATTCTGGAAGTGCTTTTTAGGAATCTTGCTTTCCTTGGCTTTAGGTGTGTATGGGGTTCAAAGTCACTTCTTTGCCTGTCTGCCTTCCTTCCTTCCTTCCTTTTTCTGAAATTTTTAAAATTTATAATATTTTATTATTTTTATAATAATAAAGGCCAGGCAAATTACCATCCAATTTCTGGGAGCATTATTTTGACAATTCCAATTAGGTTCTTCCCTGGGCACAGCCTCCGCACCTACTGGGAAGGTATTGTCTAGACAGTAAATTCTCATCAGCATATGCCTGGGCTATAGCCCAAACCCTTTCCCTTCCTCTGGGGTGAGGGTGGAGGACAGGATTGCATGTAAGTCATGCCAAGTAGGGTATTAGGACTGAGTGAGGTCTTTAAACTCTTCAGTATAATTATTAGGGTCTTGGGAGTATGATCCCAGTCACTTCTGGATCTGGGAGAGATCCGACATTGAAAAGGAGTCATGAACATGAACAACTCCTTCTGCCCCGCCATCTCCTGCAGAGGGTTTAAGGAGGCTGGTGAAAGCTGTGAGCCACCCGTAGTGGATTGAGTGTGAGCCAAAGGAGATGAGTGAGAAGGAGACGAAGGAGAAGAAGGTGCCAAAGGTTTGGCAGGGGGAGGAAGAGCAAAGTCTTCAAAGTCGAATAAGGAATCAGGCACTTCAGGATCAGGAAGAGGCTCCAGCTCTTGGGTGATTTGAAAGGGATGGGCTGCCCACATGCCAAGAAGATAGGGAAAGTTGGACAGAATTGGCAAACAGAGGGACTAGCATGGAGAGCAAAGAAAGCCTGAACTATTCTCACCATTTACCATTGCCTTGTCAGAAAGTGTCCAAGTCTCTGAGAGTATCATAATCTAAAAGGCCCATTTTTGGGCTATTGCAACTGATTGTCTAGTTTATATTGTGACCAGACCTAACTGCAAAAAAAAAAAAAAAAAAGAGGCATTTTGGCTTTATGGAGTCCTTGAGTAAAAGAACATCTACAGAGCACAGAAGACATCCCAAGGGAATGTCCCAGCTAGGGAGAGACTGACAGTACCCCACTGGAATAATAAACACCAGGGAGGAGTCTGGTGAGTGTAGAGAAAGAGGCAATGAGTAGATGTCCCAATCTACCCAAAGTTGCTTAGAGTGAGTCCAATTCTCACTTTATGTGTCTCCAACTGAGAACAGACTGGCCAAAAGGCATAGGCGGTCCCTCTAGCAGGGAGAGGGAAGGAGAAGGAGAGGGAGAGAGGGAAAAGGAGAGAGAGAGAGAGAGAGAGAGAGAGAGGCCAGCAATGGTAAAGACAAGAGGTCTTATGTGGAGTTCCTTCAGCATTTTCAGAAAAAGCAGAGGGAATTGAGCATTATCCCTTCCCGGATCTCGGCACCCTATGTAAGGGCTGCCAAAATGAGACTGCCACTTGGTCCAGGCAGAGAAGCGTTGATTTGGGAGAACCAAACTTCCATGTGTGACAAGGGACCTTCCTTCTTTCCTTCCTCTCTCTGTCTCTCTTTCTTTCTTTTGTTTCTCTCTCTCTTTCTCTTTCTGTTATTACCTCATAGCTGATGGTTGCTCACACGTATAATCATAGTCACTTGTGAGGACGAGAGTGGGAAGATTATGATTTGAGGCCAGCCTAGGCAGAAGAGTCTATGAAACTCTGATTCTACAGAGAGAAGCTGGACGTAACGGTGTGCACCTGTGACCCCAGCAATTACCAGAAGCCTAAAATAGCTGGATGGGGGCTCAGGCTCTGAGTGCCTGAACGGGAAGCAAGACTCTACCCTAAAAGTAACCAGTTAGAAGCTGACACCAGTGGCTCACACCTGTAACTCTAGCTACTCAGGAAGCTGACATCTGAGGATCATGTTTCAAAGTCAGCTCAGGCAGGGAAGTCAGGAAATTCTTATCTCAAATAAACCACTCAGAAAAAGCTAGAAGCAGTGCTGTGGTTCAAGTGTAGAGCACTAGCCTGGAGCACAGAAAGACTCAGGGATAGCACCCAGGGCCTGACTTTAAGCCTCAGAATTGGCAAGAACAAAAACAAACAAACAAATAGAAACAGGGGAAGAGGCATGGTTCAGTGGTTCTAGCTAGCATGAGGCCCTGAGTTCAAATCTCAGTTCTGTCAAAAAGGAAAAAAAAAGAATCATGGCATAGCATATCTGTATTGCTCATTTCCTCACTTTAAAATTAATTTAAGAAGAATTGTAGAAAGTATATAACAAGAGGAAAAGAAAAAGAATCAGTAGGTAACTGGCTCCTCATATCCTCTGAGACTTTAGCCCAAACTCTGTGGTGACAGGACAAAGACTTCTCATTTAATACCTGTTAAGATCTTCATTTTAAAATTTTTTTATGGGTGTTCCTCTTTCCCTAGCATAGCTACCAGAGTGGGAGGGGATGGTGGGTTGAAGAAGAGTTACTATTTAAGAAAAGAAAATATTGTAAATAAGTAACCTAATATTTATAAAGAAGGAGTCTTCCTCTTAGCTTTTTTCATAAAAGCCATTAATTAGCCTCATGTTCAAAGCACAGGTGAAAGGAAAATGACTGAGGGTCTTGAGAGATCATTCGACTAAAAGGTTAGCAAAATCTAAAAGATTTTCTGGAACATGAAGGTCAGAAGAGACTAGAGGATTCTCTGAGAGTTAAAGTTAAGATCCATCAGGGAGATTCTATCACCTTTTACTCAGAGGTGCTGCCATCTGAGTAGGATCACACTAGAGCAGGCAGGTGGAGGAGCTGGGAGGGGGTGGGGAGTGATGAACTGTTACCTATTATCAATCAGTGCAGCCATTATGGAATCCGTATGGAGTTTTCTCAAAACTTCAAAAACTGGAACTATCACATGATCCTGCTTTGCCCTTCATGGAGAAATGTTTAAGTTCTTGCATCATGGGACATACACCTATAGGATCTTCCAAGAAAGTTCTGCCTTTCAGTTTTGAATCTTGTTGCCAGGGGCTAATTCTTAGGAAACGTGTCAGAAAAATCTCAAAACTTTGACTTTATTTTCTTTGAAACTTAGAACGTAGAAGCCAAGTTAAGGATAATGGCAAGTTTCTAGTGGAATTTTGGTATCTCCTTTACTTTTCCACTTTATTGAAATGGCGTTATTGCTCTGGGTTATTATTATTAGCGAGAAATCCAAGGGTTTTTTTTTTAACACAGTGATTTATTTTCCCTCCTCTATTTGGCAAGTACTGTCTTACCAAGTTTGCTTCTAGGCTGAACTTCGTTTTTTGTGTTTCTCTCGGAATTTTTCATTGTATGTGGTTGATTAATGTAGTTGACTGCTAATCAATATTAGCCAGCCAGAATAGTAGAGATATTACTGAATTATAAATGATCTTTAAAGATAGGTTCCAAGCAACAATCACTTTTAGGGCTGTATTTGTTATCACAATGTTGACAATCTTGATACCAGGATTTTAATATCCGGTAGGATAATGAAATTTCTACCCAACACAGACTTCTCTGTCTTACTACTATAATAACTGAATATTGCTTCAGGTTGGTGAATGATAATATTTTCTTAGTCTGTTTTCACATAAAGCTTTTTAGGGGAGCTTTCCCCCCCCCCCCAAGCCATAGGGCTTCTTTGATCTGAGGATAAGGTAACAAAGGAAAGGTTCTTATCTGAGGAGAAGAAATTGTGTTCATTTGGCTTTCCAGTTGGCATTCTGCTCCAAGTAGATATGTATGGGCTGCTGGTATCTCACCTGCAGTTGGCAGGAAAAGTGACAAGAATCTAAGGAAAGAAAATGCCTTTGTGGAGGTGAATGCTGGAGAAAAGCTTAGAGGAAAGCTCTTTGATAAGATGATTTCCTGGGCACATAAAGTCAAAGTATCAGAGGATCTCAAATATGGATGAATGACTGCAATTTCTGGGTTCCGGAAGGGGAAAGGCCCTAACTCTGTTCATCTTGCTCCAGCTCTCTACTGTTAGTGACTCGCTGATTAATAGAAAGAATGACCAGTTATTACATTCTGGAAATTATTGTCTTGGGGAGTCTGTTGCATAATTTCTGAAGTTATTTGTTAGCTTTTATTAAGTGGTATTAGTTAATGAGCATTGGCTGATAATATCTGTGTTCAGTACCCTTAATCAGAGCCTTCCAAATTTCAAGCTTGCACCTGCTAGCACTTTATTCTATCATATAATGACAGAGCAGAGTTGTCTTATCACCTTATGGACCCAGAGACCACATCATCTCTTCTCTTGACATCATTGGAAAGTAAAAGTCAAATGAAATTCCTTTCTGGAGAAATATTCTCTGTGAGTAACAAGGATTATTTGAGCAGGTTAGTCTTGACTTTCTTTCTTCTAGGTAGTCCACTGAACAGTAAATATCAGGAAAACCTTTTAAATATAAAATTCATAGACTTTAATTCTTTAGCTCAGCTAAAAACAAGTTATACCCAGGCATCTAACACCAGTATCAAGAAACACATGCCCCATTTCAATCAACACTCATGTAAAGGTAAACCATTATATTGACTTCTTCATTTCCTCCTTGTGTGTACTTATATGATCTGTTGGGTCTGACTTTTGCTCAACATTCAAAGATTTATCCTTATTATTATGTGCAATGCTGTTCATAGGCCATGTGTAATCTATCCATTTGTCTGCTGATGGGGAATTTTCCAATCTTGCTATTAGCATTAGAACATTTTCTGATGTATGCAAATATGCATTTTTTGGAATAAACATGAGTATTATATATGTAACTTCAGCCAGATGCTTCTAATTTTCTCTTCCCACCTGTGTATGCGAAATATATTGTCTTTTAAGTTATAGTTTAGCATTCAGTGACCATTCTTGAAGCACTTCAGGCCAACCCTAAGGTTCATTGACTATCTTCTCTGAACCAGAGTTTGTCTTTTTTGTGCTTTTCCCTACTTTTGTTACTTTGGTGTTAGATCTTAGAGTTCTTTTTAATTTATTTTCCTTACATTTTCTATTAACACCAATTATTCTGACATGTCCATATTTATATATCTGTAACATATCTTTGTCAGAATCACCCCCTCTGTTTCTCCCTTAGTTCCCTTTCTCCCCTTTATAAACCAAGCTCAAAAAGCATTCTCTCTCCTAGAAGTATTCCCACCCCACAGAGCCTGCTGTACACTCCTGTCATGTTAATTGTCATGAGGGATTTCACCATATCTCACACATGCACACACAATCCTTTAATAAGGCTGACCTCCCATCATTTCACTCTCCCTATCCCCTCACTCCTATTATTCAACAGTTCTCAGCGAATTTCAATTAGTGTCAGAAATTGAAAGGTCCCTATAGTGATTGTTCTAGGGAAAGACTAAAGGAAGTCACGCTGACTCCCAAACCCAAAGAACACCAAAGACTTTCCTGAGATCCTACTGATAAAGGTTACTAGTAGCTAACACTGTGTGAGAGGACACCATATTTTTTCCTACCAACACACACAGGTATTTAGGGATGAAGCTGGGAAATCAAAACATAAGCTCCCAGTGCTCTGCCACTGCATGTAAGGACAGGCCTGGAACACCATGGAACCAAGTCAGTCCTCAGAGAGTTGGGTCAGGTGTGGCTGGTGCTCCAACAGCAGCTCAGAGGGTCAGTTAGACTAGAATTAGATCTTCTGTTTCTGGCACAGGCTGTCCTGTGGTGGAAAGCGTCCATCTTGGGTTAATTATGTCAGCTGTAGAATGGTGATTAGTCATCTCAGAATGGGAACAGTAGATTTAAAATCATAAAAGCCTGATTATGACTGTGAAAAAAAAAACAGAAAAAGCAAAACCAAACAAAACCCCATAAACCATGCTTTGATGGATAACAGAATAAAGATGTTATACTCAGTAGAACTTCTTTTGGAAGTAGGTTTTGATATGGAGTCAGCTTGGCACATATTAGAAAGAGTTAAAATTCATGAGTAGAATACAGTAGCAACTTGTGAATGCCTTACCAGACAACATAATTAAACACAGTGGACTTTCTCTAAGCAGAGAAATAAAGGCAAGTGTTGGTCTGTGTTACTTCAGTTTGAACCTAGGAAAATCCTACTGAGGCCTAGGAGATTAGGGAGTTGTGGGTCTGAAAATATTTATTAGTTAGGGAACAATCGGGGTAAAAATTACCCATGACCCCAAGGGCTGACTGTGAGATTTAAAGAAATTAAAAAGATTATTTTTCTGAAAAAGATACTGGCGAGTTTAGAGACTGAAAAAGAAACTGCAAATGATGAGTACTGTCAAAAGAATTGTGACTTCAGGGAGAGACATCAGAAGAAAAGAATGGCCCTCTCTATTAGCCAGGATTTTAATGGGGGAGCAAAATGTGGCACAGAGGGAAATACAATCCTGCCAAATCAACACAATGCTTTTTTCTATCAGGGGAAAATGGCCAAGGTCATAGATGGATGGAGGTTGTATAAAATCTCCAATGTAATGAGAGGCTGTGACAGGAAGGAACAATTGTCTGTAAAACTGGGAAAGCTCTTGAACCTGCCTGCAAAAAGAAGATTTGAATGATCTCACATGTTGTTACTATGGTTCCTAAATTCCAGTCTGAGATGTGGCCCTTGTACCAACTTGTTTCTTCTATGTGTTAGGAACAGAAGCACCTATATAGCTAAGAAATGGAAAGAGATTGAAAATGCTCTAAGGTTTCCATACATGGTTTTTCAGCTGATTTTTTTAAGCTATAATGGAAACATCATTGTGGATGGAAAATGATTGAATGAACTCTTGAAGTGTCTACAAGAGGAGCACATAGAGTTACTGAGGTTTGTGGAGTAATGTAGTTATTACTTTAACCCTGTGATTAAGTACATAGAAGGATCCCTGTTGACCTGGTTAATATAATGGAATTATTCAGCATAGCTTATGTTCTGTCCTTGAGCTTTTGAATGGGTTTAATCTAAACTCATTTTTTTGTTTCCTTCTTTGTTGTTTCTTTTTTCTCTCTCTCTTTTTATTGTCAAGGTGATGTACAGAGAGGTTATAGTTACATAAGTACGTTTCTTGTCAAACTTGTTACCTCTTCTCTCATTTCTCTGTGGATGGTGAATGATTTGATTTTTCTTGGCAGTTAGGAACTATGAACTTAAATGGAATTAAAGAGAGAGAAAAAAGTAACAAGATGTATGCCCCACATTTGGATTCTCTTTAGCAAGCTATCCTTCCACAATCATCCTCCACTGGGGAACATATGGTAAAGCTCATTTTCGTTACCAAAAATGTTCTTTGGGTGGAATTGTGATTTGTTCACAGAAACTTTATCCTATCTGAAGTGCTTCAAACTTCATAAGCAGATACCAGGTCTAGGCCTATATCTAAAATCTGTAAACTCAGCATATGGAATTCTGAAAGTAGGAATCAAAGTGTTCCCCTCCTTCACAAACACATATTTACAGGATGGCATCTTCATCACAAATACCATCCTGTCCTGAATTTGCATGCCTGAATTTGTATGTTGAGATATGCATGCATCCTAATACTGAATGTAAAAATAAGCTGTAGCCTTCTGTGGCAAGATAAGGCTGCTTTTTACTTGCTGATCTCAGAGTATTCTCATTTCAACTAGTGTCCTTTCATTTGAGGCTGAGGTGTTAGGTTTTTTTTCTTTTTCTTTTTCTTTTGGTCAGAAAGGGAAAATAAAGTGGAGTGCAACCTGGACTACTTCTCATCTAAAGTCATTACTTTTTACGATTTTGAAATTATTCAGTCTGAAAACCTGAAGCATGGTTTTTAAGGTAAAAAGTATTTTGTGAAAGTGTGACAAAAAAAGATCCAAGTTGCGAAAAATGTTTTCTAAACACATGCATAATAGCAAAAGCTGAGATTGCAATAGTAGAAATCAGTAGCTTGGAGAGTTATGGATCATTATAAAAATATTTACTCTGGCTCAAAGAAATGAAGGAACCCTTTATCTGGGTCTCCAACTCAAGGGTAAGAGTCAGAGCTCTGACAGCTCAGGGAGGGAACTTCCCAGCACTTGTGGTGTGTGTGTGTGTGTGTGTGTGTGTGTGTGTGTGTGTGTTGACACTGCAGAATGAACTCAGGGCTTTGCACTTATTGGCAAGAATGCTATTACCTGAGTCACACCTCTAGCACTTTTTGTTTTTATTATCTTTTAAATAGGTTTCACTGTTTGCCCAGGCTGGCCTAGACAGTGATCCTCTTCTACTTTCTGAATAGCTGTGACATCATCTCTAGCATTTTATTGTTTGAGATAAGATCTGGTGAACCCAGGCTGGCTTTGAACTGTGATCCTCTGAATCTCAGCCCATTGAGTAGCCAGGATTACAGGCATAAGCCACTGAGCCTGGCTCCTTCTGGCTCCTTCAGGAATAAAAAGCCTTTTCCTCATGACATGTTCCTGTGAAGAAATTGATTCTTCATTAAACCCAAATTTGTCTTTGCAACTGACATAGTCTGCTGTTAGCTTTATTACCCCTTATAATGTAAGTCTTTCTTTTTCCACTTAGGCTTTCAAACAGACTTACTTGTCCTGAAGAAAGAGCCCAAGCTTCTCAACATAGTGGCCTTTCCAACATTTTTTTTTTTGTCGGTCGTGGGGCTTGAACTCTGAGCCTGGGTGCTGTCCCTCAGCTCTTCAGCTCAAGGCTAGGCGCTCTACCACTTGAGCCACAGTGTCACTTCTGGCTTTTTTCTTTTTGCTTATGTGGTGCTGAGGAATCAAACCCAGGGCCTCATGCATGCAAAGCAAGTGCTCTACCACTGAGCCACCTTCCCAGCCCCTTTCCAACATTTTTTGATGTGTTAAAAGTATTTTTTATATCACAACCTACAGCCCTTCTCCCCTCAGCTTGAATGATTATTTCAGAAAACAGTACTCATATTTAATATAGGCATCTTTTCCTGGTGTTTTAAGTTTTCTTCTGCTTAATTTTAAGAGTTTCTTGATGGCTTATTTGGGGAAGGGAAAGGGAAGCACAGAAACAGTGGGACAAAAAGGTGAACTATTCAACAGTGATACTTACTAGACGCTATGTTGGACACAAACTATATAACTTGGAGGTGGGGAGGGTCAGCAGGGAAACAACTGGGAGAGAATGAGGGAGGGATGAGACTCATTAATGTATTCATTACATTATGAGTACACAATATACTCATTACCTGACTTATGTAACTGTAAACCCTCTGTACATCACCTTTACAGTATTTTTTTTTAATCCAGTGGCTTACTTGCAGCCTACTAATGACCAACAGCACTTGGTTAGGGGATACTACTCTTGGAGTTCTGATTTTAGTCCCAGGATGGAGACACAAGAGTAGCTGGAATAAAAAATGGAGCCATTGCCTGGCACCAGTGGCTCACGCCTGTAATCCTAGCTACTGAGGAGGCTGAGATCTGAGCATTGTGGTTCAAAGCCAGCCTGTGCAGAAAAGGCCGTGAGACTCTTATCGCCAATAAACCACCAGAAAACTGGAAGTAGCACTGTGGCTCAAGCACTTGTCTTGAGCTGAAGAGCTGAGGGACAGCACCCAGGCCCAGAGTTCAAACCTCATGACCGACCCCCCCTAACCCCCCAAAAAAATGGAGCCATAGATTTTGTGGCCTTAAAGGTGAAATCCATAGTCCATTTCAGTGAGCTCTCACTCAGCCCTGCAGAAGGAAGTCTTACATTTTAGTCCTACCTTGTATGCCTTTGTGAACTTGTAGCTTGCCAGGATGCGTGGCACAGAGCAATTGTTGCCCAGAGCAGAAGGAAAGATTAAAGTAGCAGCTCATACTGTCACACCTGGACTGTGAGGTGACGTATTTAGGCCTTGCAACCCACAGTTTAAGCATGGACACTTCTTGTTTTATGGGCCTCATTCCAAGGTCTCTGTCTTAAGGGTACAAGCACTGCTCTTGGGTTGAGAGCCAGACCAGGATCTCAGAACTACCCACAAAGTCCAAGTTCAATGGCCAGTCCTGAAGTGGACCCACGGGTTGTAATTATAAAAGTCCACAGTTCAGGCAGTGGCTCGTACTTCCTCGTGGCTTCATTATACTACAGCTCATTATCATTGCTTGATGAGCTCTCTGCACTTAACTGCCACCTCTAATCAGTGCGTGCTTAATGAAGTCCACACAAATTAATTAGTGCAAGTTGCCAGCGTTGAGCAAGCCCAGAGCGAAGTGGCAGGGCCTAAGAAGGAGGATACTCTGCTTTCTTAGAAAGAGACTTTTTTTTTTGTTAGAAATGGCTTTGGGAAAAAGAAGTATTGCGCAAAGACAAATGAGCATTGCATCTTCTCATGCTAAGAGCAATTATTTGTTGCCTATGGTAGAACTGAGTCATTTAGGAAGATTGCCGTGTGGCATTTAAATAATACAATATTTCAGCATATGAATTATTAACATAAAAAATGACAAGGAAGCATACATACTCAGTTGGCTTTGACACAGTTGCAAAGTATAGGTACAGTGACTTTTTCTATGTTCGACTCGGAATGGGGAATGGATATTACATAGGACAGGTAGAAAGAATCTTAGATAGTGTCTAGTTCACTCCTTCTAGCTGAGTAAACACAGATTGCTTTTGGAAAGAGGTAGGAAAGAAAAAAAAATCACTCTCCTAAACAAAAGGACATTGTTATAGGTCAAGAACAGAAACGCACTGTTGCAATGGGTCCACCTGTATCCCCTATTTAAACAATTGGTTTTTTCCCTTCCCCTCCACAAATTATACCAACATCAAATACAAGGAAAACAGGGGTTATACTGTGGGGGAAGGACATACAAAGCAACAAAGAAATCATCTTATAAATATGTTAGAAACAATAGCAAGCAAGACAAACCATTTGAGTCCTTATCTTGGGATTCATTTTGCCTAACATAACTTATCTGACCTTTTCTGCTTGTCTCAGACATATACTAGCTATTGCAAATAAGGGAAACCATGGGACCTATGTTTCTTTGGGCCTGGCTTACTTCACTTAATATAATTTTTTCCAAGTCTTTTCATTTCCTAACAAATGGGGCAATGTCATTCTTTCTGATGGAGGCATAGAATTTCGTTGTGTATATATACTACATTTTCTTGATCCATTCATCTACTGAGGGGCATGTGGGTTGGTTCCATATCTTAGTTATGGTAAATAATGCTGCAATAAACATAGTTGTGCTGGTAGGTCTAGTATGGTCTTGTTTGTGATCATTTGGGTAGATGGCCAAAAGTGGGATTGCTGGGTCGTAGGGGAGCTGTAGGGATACAGGTGGACCTATTGCAACAATGAGATGTACAAGACGTTATGTCAAAAAACAAACTTTACAACTTTGGTGCAAGGGGGTGGGGATGGAGGAGGAATGGGGGGGGGGAGATGGAAGGGATGGTAAGGGAAAACAAAGGAGGAGGCAACAATGCTAGATAAGAAATGTACTCATTACCTTGCTCATGTAACTGTAACCCCTCTGTATGGTATTTTCACAAGTTAAATAAATAAATGAATAAAAAGTTGTATAAAGAAAAAAAAGAACAGAAACTCTTTGTTTTTATGTTTGTTTGTGTGTTTGTTTTTGTTTTTCCCTATGGTGTTTGGCTTTGAACTTAGAGCCTTGTCAGCCCTAGGCAGGTTTGCTTCTCTTCCGTCCTTTTTGCTCTGGTTTTTATTGAGTTAGGTAGGGTCTGACTTTTTGCCCAGTCTGGCTTGGACTTCGATCCTCTTGTCTATGCTTCATCCATAGCTGGAATGACTGGCACATGCTTCCTTGTTCAGCTTTTTCTTCTGAGAGAAGGTCTAGGAAACATTGTTTGACTTAGTTTGGCCTCAGATTTTGATCCTCCTGATCTCTGCTTCAGGAGAAGCTAGTATTACAGTTGTGAATCACCATGCCTGTCAGAAACCTCCCCTTGTAGTGCCCTCAAATAGTCTCTCCTTCCACATTGCCTTATGTTTATCATCTTATCCTCATAGAGTCTCTAGATCTTTCTCTAATTAAAAAAATTAGTATATTGAGACTATTGCCCATTGATGGCAAGTTGCACACCAGTGCTACATGATCCATAGGAAATGTGTTAGCATGTTGCTCTGATGACCATAACTTTTCACTGAGAGTGAATGGCTACTCTAAATTCTTTTGCTCAGACCTTTGGTATAGGGCTCAATTTTTGAATGGGTAATACTTTACCATTAATATTAAGACAGAGGGGCTGGGAAGGTGGCTCAGGGTAGAGTTCTTGCTTTGTATGCATGAGGACCTGGATTCTATTGCTCAGCACCACATAAGCAGAAAAAGCTGGAAGTGGTGCTGTTTCTCAAATGGTAGAGCACTAGCCTTGAGCTGAAGAACTGAGGGACAGTGCCCAGACCCAGATTTCAGGCTGGGAAAAAAAAGATTAACACAGAAAAAGGCTTGATCTATGAAAAACTATACTGGATTGAAAATATCAATCAGCAATTAATATAACTAATAAAATTATGTCTAAGAGACTGAGTACTTGGAACTGTCCCACTGATGGAAGGAACTCCTATCTAAGTAAGTGCATTTCTTTACAGAGCTGTGTCATACCATCCTTTGGCCCTCTGCTGGAAAAGTAGAATCAAGTCTAATAATACCTTTTTAATTGTATCCTCTAGTATTATAGACGTAGGACAGTACTGTATCATCCCTCTGTGAATATAAATACCTTGTACCTGCTTTATGATACGTAGTAGTGACCGTGCTTTATCAGAGCTGTTTTTAATGATGTTACTCAAGAATGTTTTCTTTCCAGATGATGATTGAGAAGCAACAGAACTTCATATTTTTCTGTTTTATTTTTTATTTTTTTTCTCTTTATTAATGGATGTGCTGGATGTCTATTTTGTTCAGATGACTGCAGAACCTGGAAAAGCTGTTGCTGCTATTGATGCATAACATACTGCTATTATTGGTCTTTTTATATAAATCTAAATATATATATACATACATAATTTGAATTTTTGAAAACTTTAGCTGTGCTGTCAACTTTGGAAAAAGTATCCCAGTTTACCAAGTTGGCATTGTACAGAAATGAATAGCCATATTGGTCTAGAAATGTTAAACTTAATTTTTTCCATTTGTATAGGAGTAAATGCACTGTATTAAATATGTAAGGTCTTATCTATATGGGTTTGATTACAGAAACTAATAATATAGTCTCTAAATAATGAAAAAAATAAAATTATGTGTCTTTTAAAGGAAGACAACATTTTCTACTTCATATCATCCACAAGATTTAGCACATATTCAGTCAAAGAAGTAGAAAAATATAATGCACAGTAAAGAAAAATGTAGGCAATAGAGCAGACGCTGACATGGCCTAAATATCACAATTGCAACATAACTACCTTAAAACTTTAAATTAAAAAATATACTTGAAGACTTAAAGATGAACTTAATATGAGAAGCAATAAAGAATCTTCCTTTTTTATTTTGTAAAAGAAAACTAAGCAGAAACAACAGTACTGTTTAGTGGGACTTATAAGGTAAAATTTATACTGCTGTGATGTGAAATGTTTAATATCACAGCTATTTGAGGTAAAAGATTTATAACACCTAACAAATGACAAGATGCAAATACCTTCACAATGACTGATTCAAGCTACCAATGCTATGTTGATCATATTTCTAAATTCTCAGAAACTTAATCACATACAATGAGCCAATATCCCATTGAAAAGAAGTAGCAAAGAAAGGGGGTACAAATGGAATTACACTGCCTTAAGTCTTTTATTTTTTATACTAAACAGCATGATACCAACTTTGAGTAGACTCTGTTATGGTAAGCCTTGATAATCCTAGATGAAAGCATTTATAAGAATATAGAACTCTATGGCTTAGGCATGGTGGTTCAAGCTTGTAATCCTAGCTGCTTGGAAGAATTCAGGCAATGAAGGGGTGACAGTCGACACCAGCTTGGGTAGAAAAGTTTGGGAGACTTCATTCCAATCAATGCATAGGTGCAGTGAGGCACGCCTATCATTTTAACCATATGGAGAAACACAAACAAGAGAATCACAGTCCAGGCCAGTCCCAATATAAAAACAACTCTATATTGAACAATAACCAACACTGAAAAGAGCTGATGGAGCGGCTCAAGTGGTAGAGTACCTTCCTAGCAAGTGCAAAACCCTGAGTCCAACTTCCAGTACCACTCCCTCAGAAGATGTACAGCTATAACATTAATAAACAATCTCAGGTTCATTACTAAGAATAACCAACATAAAGCAAAAGAGAATGAGAGGAATATAGGGTAAATAAAAATACCAACTGTACCAATAATTCCATTAAATATACAATGATTGTTCAACATGGTTAGTATAGATGAAAAATAGATCTAAGCAACAGTGTACACATGAACTTTGCTTTAAGTACAAAGGTACAGATGAGTTGCAATGAAAAGGATGGAAAATAAATATAGCTTAAGTTGGTGTGACTACATTAATGTCACACAAAATAGACCTCAAGATAATGTGTGTTATTAGTGATTAGAGATGTTTTATAATGATATGAAGTTTACTTCAGTAGAAAGACATTATTCCTAATGTGTATATATTTCTAATTCTGTGGAAGTCCTTAATTAAAGTACTGCATGAATAGAGCATTAAAAGCTTCAGTTTGGAGATTTTAGCTGATTGTAAGTATTGAAAAAAAGTTTGCAAAGAAAAGGCATTAAAATATATCCCTGTAAAACTGTGGACATTTCTTTTTTCCATATATATTTTTTATTGTAAAAATACTGTACAGAGGGGTTTCAGTTACATGAGCAAGGTAATGAGTACATTTCCTATCAAGCATTGTTACCTCCTCCTTTGTTTTCCCCCATCATCCCTTCCCTCACCACCTCCCCAAGCATGGACATTTCTAAAAAGATTGAGCTCAAAACATTTTACAAATTCTTTATTTTTCTTCAGAATATCTTAATTTTTGGCAAGATCATTTGGATGTAGCTTCTGTTTTGACTAGATGAAGTTATATCCTTTATAGGAATGAAATACAATTAGAATGATTACACAGTATCAAAATTTGGTAAAATATTCAAAAATATCATCAAGTAAAGGCAACTATTTGACAAGTTCCCCTTAATAAGTTGCAGAAATGTTCTCAAGAAAGGGTAAGAGCAAGGATTTATGAGGTTATTTTGGCCTAAATATTCACATATTTCTACATGAAAATGTAATAAGAATATTGTCTATGAGGAAGACTTTTCTCTATGCTTTAATATACATCAATAAATGACCTGTCGATTGAAGCACATAGAATTTCAATTTTATTAACATTAAAATAAAACCTTAAAACATGAAATAAATAAAACCTTAAATAAAACCTTAAATAAAATAAAATCTTAAAACATTAAAATAAAACAGAAGGTCTGCTAAAGAAAGAACAATAAAATAAAGAGATTGTTTATAGTACATTTATAGAGAGTTACCAGTGAACAGTATTGGACACAGAGAAGCTGATGAAACTCTTTAAATGTACACAAAGATGCTTCTCCACAAATTTAGATAAGCATGTAGAAGGAATTGTAATTTGTTATAATAAATATACTTGTTTTTGTTATAAATGTTATTTTTCAAAGACAACAGTATTTTATAGGTCCACTGCTACATATAGTCATCAATCAATAACAATTATATTTTAAACACTTATTTTATTGTGTCCTTTCACTCTTAAGGTTGCCTGATTTGGTTGATAAGTTACAGGGTTGTGTAACCAGGATCAAAATCAATCTATCAATCAACGTTTTAGTTACTATTGCATGGTTGTTAAGTCTTAACAAAACAGGTCTTTGTGACCCAGCTTTTTGAGGAGATAGAGACAGAAGGATTTTAGTCCAAGGCCAGTTTTTATAAAAGTGCCAAATAATGTTTTCAGAGTGTCTGCTTTGACTCCAAGGTCTTTGATCCATTGCCCCATTTGTTAGGAAATGGAAAGACTTGGAAAAAATTATATTAAGTGAAGTAAGCCAGGCGCAAAGAAACATAGGTCCCATGGTTTCCCTTATTTGCAATAACTAGTATATGTCTAGGACTAGCAGAAACTGTCAGATAAGTTGATGTTTGGCAAAATGAACCCCAAGATAAGGACTCAAATGTTTTTTCTTGCTTGATATTGTTTTTAACATATTTATAAGATATTCCTTTGTTGCTTTGTATGTTCCTCCCCCACGGAATAACCCCTGCTTACACTGTATTTGATGTTGGTATAATTTGTGGAGGGGAAGGGAAAAAACAAATTGTTTAAGTAAGGATACAGGTGGACCCATTGCAACAATGAGATGTACAAGACCTTATGTCGAAAAACTAACTTTACAACTTTGGCGCAGGGAGGGGGTGGGGGATGGGGCGGTGCGGAGGGGTGGGGAGGGGGGAAGGGGGATAGATGGGAAGGGATGGGAAGGGGAAACAAAGGAGGAGGCAACAATGCTTGATAAGAAATGCACTCATTACCTTGCTCATGTAATTGTAACCCCTCTGTACGGTATTTTCACAATTAAAAAAAAAAGTGCCAAGTACTGTCTGAAGCACAACTGAAACCAAAAGACTGTGGGGAGGAGGGTTCAAGGGGGTAGCTTTCGTAATGAACTTGAGGCCTTGATTTCAAACTCCTCTACTACTAAAGAAAGAGAAGGTTAGGAGAAGAGGGAGGATGAGGAGGGAAGAAGGAGGGAAATAAAGAGAAGGAGAAGGAAGAAGGAAAGAGAAGGAGGAAAACAAAAAGGAGGAGGAGAGGAGAGGAGGAGGAGAAAGAGGAGAAGGAAAAGGAGAAGGAAGAGGGAGAGGAGGAGGAGATGGAGGAGGAGGAGGAGAAGAAGAAGAAGAAGAAGAAGAAGAAGAAGAAGAAGAAGAAGAAGAAGAAGAAGAAGAAGAAGAAGAAGAAGATTCTTTTATACAATTTTCAGTTTAGGTCTATTCACTGATACCCATGAAGCGATGAGGGCATTAATCACATAACACCACAGTTTGTTCTGCAGGACTAAGCTGTTCAAAATCCTTGAATTAGCAGCATTCATTATAAAAGCTGGTAATTTTCAGTGACCTTCTTGTTATTTCTTCTCAGGCAGGTACTGTGCATGATTCCTCTCTATCCAACATGCAACATGACTGAGACCTGTGTTTTGAGTCCGTTTGGGCTGAGTTCTATGGATTTATTCGTTGGCCTTGGAATACACAGCAGTTCTAGCCTTTGAACCATGAGCATTCCTTGAGAAGCAAGAGTCTTTTTTAGAATTTTACTTGGCATGATTACTTTGGCCTGATGTTGCTCATATCATTTGTTCATTCCCTTTCCTTGTGACTACTCCACTTCCACATATGGATAGGTCCTAATTTATTCATTTACCCAGTGATAGAAATTGGACTTATTTCCAGCTTTTGGCTATTTCAAATAAGGGTACAAGATTTTTTTTAAAAAGCGAACATTCAAAGGATATAATGGAATGAGTCTTCTCAGATGTATGCACTTGTGAAAACACAGGACATGTTTCTACCTCTCAACTGTCTTCATAGCCTACGTAAATCCATCTCCTCTCTCTGCTTCCTTAGGTGAAGGCTCACCTGCATCCACTAATCTGCTTTCTGTCTTTGTAAGTTAGTTTGCATTTTCAACAATCATGGCATATGTTTTACTCTGTGTTGCAATCAGCGTAATGGCTGCTAAATTCACCTTTACTATTGTGTTCCTCAGTCATATTCTTCCTGAGTCATATTCCATTGAAGTGCACATATACTGCAATTTATTTATTTAATGGACTTTTGAGTTGCTTCCTATTTGGGGCTATTATAAATAACCATTGAGGATATTCTACAATATTTAAATATTGAATGTTAAATATTGATGGAAGTATTTTATTCTTATGAAATATATACAGACTCTTGTCTCTGTTCCCAAACATTTTTGCTATCCTTTTGTGATGCTTGGTGTTCTTCCATTACAGATTCATTACTTTGGATTGATAACTATATTCAGTATTACCTACTAAGAGGGAATCTTCAGAAAGAGAAGAACTTTAATCTCACGTCACAGAAGAATGTGCTTATTTATCTGAACCTTTCCATGTGGACAAACATAGCTGGAGGTGGATGGACACAGAAATGGAAAGGGAACAAAAGGATAGGAATCATTCCATTATGAAAATGGAGATGTGGCACAAGTAAGAGTAGCAGCCTTGATTGGAGAAAGCTAAGCTAAGTGAGAATGTAAAGCCCTACGTTTAAGCTTTACTTCCAGCACACACGTGTGTGCATGTATACACACACACACATACACATGCACACACGCATACACACACATACAGAATGTATTTCATGATGAAAAGTGGGAAGCACAAGAAAATAAGAGAAATGAAAAGTCAAGAGAAGAAGCCAACGCTTTCTTATTTGCTCATCTCCTTGCTGAGAAATTAGAATATTAGTTTTACACTTTGGGGGTGGGGAAAATCTTCACAAGGTAAACACCTACATTAAATCACAATGACAAAGAATGCTTCTTTGCTGGATTACCTGGATTACTGAAGCATAGAAACAAAATGAGAAAACAAAAAGGAAAAGTCTCAGTTTAAATTCACCAATTTACAGCGTGGAATTAATTTATTTCTATTCCATTCTTTTTACCCTGAATTACTTTGTTAGTTGGAATTAGGGACAGACGAAATGCAGACTGCAATGAGGAGAAAATCCTGTTTATGCACCCTACAAAGAAGTAGGTGCTAGACACAATAGGCCATCATGAATACATACGCACACCCCAAATCAATTAACTTGGGACAGAGTCAATGTCGTTATCTGAATGCAATACTGAAAAGAGAGAGAAAACTGAGAGAAGAGGTCCCCTCCGTCTCCCACAACAAACCAACTCAACAAACCCATGAGACTGTGCCTGAAAAACTAGATGTCAGAAAAAGTTTTGAGTTCTGGGTAAAATGATTCAGATGTTAGGGGAAAAATAGATAAAAAAAATAGCAGCTGTATTGTAGGTTTAGAATATTTGGCACTTTGCACACACCTTGTTGCTGAAAATCTCAGAAGCTCAACTCCTTAGGGTATGAGTTCTGGCAAATATTTCACCCGTTTATAGATGCAAGTCAGATGCCAGTCAGTGGCTTGCCAAATGGATGTTCAATGGCTAGATAGACTTGGATTTGATTAAAAGTTCATTTTTGTAGCTACCAGGAGAAAAGTCAATTAGGCACTTCTCCATTACAGACAGCCAGAGTAGAAGGGGAAAATGAATGAGAGTACATCCTTTGAAGCTGTAGGTTATTGATATGTTTTCCACATGAAGTCTGAGTGTCTTTTATCACTTGATACTGAATCTTGATATTGAAGGGGAGGCAGCATTTCCTTTTAGAGCCCGACTATAAACCTTGTCTATATTCCACATACAGGTGCTAACAGATGTTCATCAGTGGGATTTCTAGGCTTCAGGATGAGAGGGATAGTTTAACTGTACTGTCCCCACAGTGGGAGGGTGTCATGAATATTTATTACGCTGGTAAGTATGGGTGGCTGGTCCAGTCTCTATATTCCAATACAATCACTTCCTGGGAGGAGGATGAGAATGATTGCAGATTTACATGGGGTCCTCATGGCTCATATGGTATGGGAGGCTGGATTGGACCTGTTCTCCCTCAAATCACAATTATATTTTACTGCCCACTCAATTCTCATTTCATTGCACCCACTTACTTTCATTGTCTGTGGAGACTCCCAGATTTCTTTCCTTAGATTCACAGGTGGAGATATATTATTGCAATGGTGCTGAGCACTGGAAAGCGTGGCTCAAATCTCTAATGTGTCTGGGATCTACTTGGCAGAAGGTTACTTATATGAGGCTTTTCCATTCTGCTGTTGGATATCTCTCTTCTTAACTCTGGTCTTTGTCTGGCACTGACTGTTTTTTCCTATTTTCCCTAGGGGACTGATGCTTTTATCTGGTGTGAGTTCTTGCATGGCTTCTAGAAGTCCCTCTGAGAACCTTCTTTCATCAGTTGGCCATTAGGGGCTGAAGTATTTGTGGGCATACAATTAATAGTTCTCTCAGATAAAGTTCTTAACCTTTAACCATGAACTCTTCCTATTTTGGTACAAAGGAGCTTATCTACTTTATATACTGTGTCAAGCTAATTGGGAACTGTCATGGTGTGGGACTTTCTCACCACCCCTATATACCAACGTTAGTAATTGACAGTCATTTCCTGTGTACTTCATTTTAGTTTTAAATGGGAAAGAGTCGCACTTTGAAAATCCTCTTTATCGCAAACTTTCCATTTGGTCCTCTATGCTGGCAGGATATTGAAGATACAGCCGAATTCTCCTGCTGGTAACACTTAAGATTTAATCTCAAGAACTGATTTATCCTGATTTCCCCCATATCAAAGCTAGGATTAGCAAACTCTTCTAAACCAAATTCATAGGTTCCTTTTTCTTTTCATTTTAGATTTATGACTCAAATGGTAGTGTGTATGTGTGTGTACACATACACGCGCGTGCGTGAACACACGCTTGAACTCAAGGCCTGGGTGCTGTCCCTGAGCTTTTGTGCCAGGGGTTGCTTTGAACCATGGTCTTCGGATCCCAGTCTCCAGAATAGCTAAGATTATAAGTGTGAGCCACTGGCACCTGACTAATGGTAACATTTTAATTTGTTTTTGAAGAAAGGGAGTAAAAAAGTAGGAAGGTGGGAATCCTTTTGTTATGTGTTACGTTGAGGATCTCTAGTAATTCCTACAGCTCATTAAGGACTCATTAAATGCTGGTTGAATTCGATTGAACCAATATATTATATATTTGAGTAATGACAATTTCACTTTGAGACCTACCCTATTTTCATGATTTTTGAAATCATAGTGTTTTATCTGCTGCTTCCGTGCCAAGTAAGGAAACAATGGAGGCGCTGGAGCCATACCCAAGTCCTTTTGGATAAGATCACTGACTCCCTTAGGCTTGTTTTTGCTCTTCTCCTGTTTCTAGAAATATGAGTTCCCTAGCACATCCTTCCACTTCACAAAAGCTCTTGAAATTCAGTTTTATGCATCACCTAATTTAGCTCTGGAATCTCCAGGCTGCAGGCTGGTTTCCTCTAAAGCGATAGTCGCGGCTTTTATACCTCAAGAGCTTGAAGGGCCAGGGTTGGTGAACACTGTCGGCATTGCCTCATGAATCTTATCCCCCTAATGGGCTTGGGTACACAGCAACAGCACCACAGACATCTAAACATGCCTTGCCATTTTGTGCTGCACCTGCTCAAGAGGCAGAAGTTACTGCACTAGAGGCATCTCGGTGTCAGTGCCATTTCTCCACAAACACCATGCTGTTTCAAGATTTGTGTCCCTCTGCATGATTTTCAGGGGAAAATAGGCTTCAAAGCCATACTCGCCTTCACACAGGGTGACTTATCATTCCCTTATGAACTAACAAGGACATATTAACATAGCAAGCATTTTAGGTCTTTGGTGTTAGAAGCATATAGCCATTTGGTACATCACTGGAAACCAGAAGTAACACCTCATTTTCTAAGATATTGAGATTTCAAAGTACCCCTAGAATATCTTTTATTGTTATTTTTCCATCAAAATTCATACTGGCACTTGTTTTACATTCTAATGGCTATGCAAACTATTCACAAGCTGCTTCTCTCCTTTTATCAGATTTGAGCTATAGACTGGAGTAGGGAAAAAGTCTGATTTGCCACTTTTAAACTTAATCTGCCTGTAAATTCTGGGAAGGCTGGTGAACGGGCACTTTGAGCCTGTTAGTTTCGGAAGGAACTGCTTCTGTTGTAGCGGTGATTGGCCTGAAGGGTGACAGGACAGAGATCCTGAAGCTTCAGGAGCTGTGGACAGCACTCAGCTCTTTTGGTGACTTCAGGGGGATTTTAGTGAGTTAGGATGTGATCTTGAACACTTACGTTAAATATAAATACCCACATTTGCCTGCAAACTAAATATACATTTTAAGCTTTATGCTTACATGAAATTCGAGGAGTGAATGGCTATCTAGGCTCATCCATTATGCATTATAAGAAATGTCCCCTGCGTTCCGTAAACAAAGATACAGGTCACCAGTTAAACTAGAATTTCAGATATACAAGGAATCGGCTTTTTTGTTGTTGTTGTTGTTTTTGAGTATAGTTAGATTGCATACGATACTTGAACTAATGTTCATGCTCAAATATTCTCTGTGTGTTTGAAATCCAAATGTTGTTATATTAGTATGTGAACCTTAATCTCAAGGCAACTAATTTATAGGATAAACTCCAGTGTCTACTCTTCTTCATGTTACTTTCTTCGTGCTACTTTCTGTTGTTCGATTTGGGATTTCTAAATGAAGAAAATCCCCCCCCCCAACATTCTGCTTCAAAACCCTAGAAATGTAGTATTATCAGCTGCAAATACACTGAAAGCCTTCATTCCAGACTCCTTCCCCTCTTCACCCTACCTCAAGTCATTAGTCTGAGATTTTGCAGCTGCCTGAGCCAGCTGTTGTTACCTGGATTCAGGTGGGGATAGAGGGATATTTACAAGGTTTATTTCAGTGTTCCTTTCCAAACCCAGAAAAACAAATACAGGAACAGGTGATACAAAGAACTAGGGAGCAGAGTTGAAAACACACAAAATCTTCATCATTTGAGCAAACGCAGAATGCAAAATCTCATCAGTGGTTTCCAATGGTGGAATTGAGCACCTGTCACTTGATTTTCCGCAGGTGGGATATTTTCTATCTTCAGTGTACAGATAGATGGGAGAGGCTCAGACTACTTCACCGCATCATTGAAAATGGGCCATCAGAGTCCCTCAGAGGTATAAATTTGTCTACCAACATGGCCCAATGACTAAGCTCTTGATTCTCATGTTCAGCCCATTTTCAGTTATCAGTTAGAAGAAGAAAGCTACTACATTTGGAGTTTCCACACAGAAGGCAGCCCAGCCTGTCATGCCTTCAGAAACATCACTGTGCTAGGCCCTTGTAATATTCTGATGTTCTACACTTGTGGGCTCATGACTGCATCTGCTGGCAGGGCGACCCTGTGCCTGTGTTTCGGGTGAATGCAAACTCTCATTGTTATGACACATGCAGAACTGGATTTGACTTCTTACACCTCTTTATGAGCACTCCAAACTTCATATAAATCTCAGTTCAGAGCCACACCATTATTTATCCCCTTTGAAGTGAAGCTTAATCTTTCTGAAAAGCTTACAGAGGCTCAAGAACGATTTCTGTTATGTGTCCATGTGTTCACACAACATTCCACCGATGAAGGAAATGCCACGGGGTCATTTTCCAAAGGCTTTCTTGGCTAGGGGCTTTGGTGTCCGCCGACAGAACAGAATTCTGTTAGTACTTGGTTCCTTCAAAGATGACCAATGCTGTAGAGAGTTCGTGAAGTGAGAATACGTTCTTAATGCATACCCAAATTCTCTACATACCTAATGCCTACTAGCAAATCTCCAGCCACTCCTCTTTAGCTACCAAATCCTGTCCCAGATCTACAGCTGGACATTCATGACTGACAAATTCCATCTGATCCATCTGACCTTTCAACTGGACAAATTTCCACGTGAGGGATTGCCCTATGCATGACAGGAGCCTTAGTTAGGGACCACAGACAGTGGTCATGCAGGGAAGTATCAGGCAGAGAGATCAGCAATGCACTCATACCAGGCTTTGTGGGATGAACTGTGGAGTTGTACATGCTATAAGGGTACTTGACATTTTTTATTTGGTATCCTGATGGATTGATTCCAGAACCTTCTGCACTGCAGACACTCAAATCCAAGGATGCTCAAGGGATTTATGTAAAATCATGCAGTATTTTCTCAAATCCCATGCAGTGTTCTGATGCACATTAAATCACCTAGAGGTTGCATATATTACCTAGAGCACTGAGTGTGCTATGTAAATACTTATTTGCCAGTATCATCCAACAGATACTGTGACGGAGGAAAAAAAGGATTACTGTAGATACGTATTGTCCGGAGAGGTAAGAGAGAGTTGTTTGGACCCCCAACCCTCCTCCCTGCTAAACTCCCCAGCTTCCTTAGTCCTCAGCTTTTAAGGGTCAGTGAGAATGTGTTCGCTTGGAGAGGTTTTGGGTTACGGATCAAAGGGCACATTCCCAGAAGTAGATAACAGATGTCAGGAAGAAATAAAAATCAAGCTCACCAAAGAACAGGCCCTCAGCCTGTCTTTGGACAGGATCACTGTGTAATGTCAAGCACCCAGAATCCTGTGTCTTTGCTCAAACAGAAGATAAGGCAAACACACAAGCCAGAAGCTGGCATTGGGCTTACTCCACAAGCACCATTGATTCATACTTCCTGCACTCAGTCATAGCTCTCATCAAGGCCTAGAGTTGCCTCACATTTTGTCAACTACATTATTTGAATAATAAGGACGAGACAAAAGCCCATACATGTTAATCATAGATCCTTTCTCTCTGCCCCAAATATTTTCTTACTGTAGCAGATCAAATCCATTAATGAGGAACCTATGGATTCAGAAGGTCCACTGTAATTAGTTATTTATTAGTATGCTTTTAAACCAAGAATAATACTCTTAGCACACTTGGAATCCTAGCTATTCAGGAGGCTGTGATTTCAGGATCATGGTTTGAAGTCAGCTCAAGCAAGAAAATCCATGACACCCTTATATACAATTAACCACAAAACAAACATACAAACAAAAAAAAAAGAAAAAAAGAGCCAGACATAGAGCTATGGCTCAAGTGGTAGAGCATCAACCTTGAGCAAAAAAGCTCAGGAACAGTACCCAGATCCTATTCAAGTCCTAAGACTGGCAAAAAAAATTAATAATTAAAAAATAAAAGAACCAGTCTATTTTCATGAACAAAGACCTCTGTTTTTATATCTTTGTATTTTCTACCATATACTGAAGCATTTGCTAGGCGGCAGATTTTCTAGGATGATTCTGGATTAATGAATGAAGGGTATTCTGAACATCTCAGAGCTTCTTCTTATCTAAAAGACTAATGTTTTTGTTCCATTTTAATAGACTGACATGGCATTTTGGATTTGCCTTTAAACTTACTTAGCAAGTGTCTGCATGTTCATTTTCCTGTGTGTGTGTGTGTGTGTGTGTGTGTACATAGCTAATTTCTATTTCTTTAGCATTGATGACATTGTCAGTGGACTCATTTGCTCTTCACTCCATTATTCCTTTCTTTAAATTCATAGAATACTGTAATGAATAGCTGTTAGTCACATGGGCAATGAGAAACCAAAAGTAAAATTCTCGATTCCACACGAGGGTCTACAACATAGGGACCACTAATTCCTTTTTTTGGAACAAAAAATCTGAACCCGGGGTTGCTGTGTCTTGCTATCCTGGAAGCTACCAGACTCTTGCCAAATGGCTCCCATAGAGGAAGGGCAGCTCTGAGCTGCAGAAGGCTCAGGAACAAAGACTTTGTCTCCAGTCTCTAAGCTGTCAACATACGCGCCCAGGCTTATCACACTCTACAGAAAATTGGAGAAGAAATATCTTCAAATCCTCCTGGGCCCTGAGGCTAGAGAACAGAAGGCTCCATTCCCATCAGCAGAAATGGTAAGAGAAGAATTACCTTCCGAGAGCACAAAACTGAGCTCCTTTCTGTCATCTGATCGCTTCTTCCAACAGGGTCTGAATGTAGGTTTTCGTCTTTATTGCCAAGGAGGAAATAACTGAAGGTCATAGGGCTCTGCTTTAGGAGGAAGGCAATTAAGTGGTTAAATTAGCTTGCTGTTTGCCCCAGGGTTTATGGGAAATCCTGTTGGGAAAATTTTTTATAGCTCAGATGGTCAAGATAATTAAGCTGATTTCATGTTCATATAAAACCCATTTAATGAGGTGACACTTTTACAGATGTGCCAAACTTTGAGCAGCCACAAATTCATATTACTAATGTCTCCACTTTCTAATTTAAACAGAGACGATGGAAAAGGCAAAGCTAACATTTCTTCAATTTACTCTGTGCAAATTGAGAAGTCCTGGTTGAGGATTTACCATAGGTTTGAGAAGAAGAGGAGGAGGATCTCTGGTGTTAAACTTTCCCAATTGTGCGGGCTGTGATTGGAGTGGACACAATAGGAGAGCAGGAGCAAAAAGGGAAGCATCAAATTACATAGTGTACATATGCATTGCCCTTTGGGTAATTTAAAATGAACGTTGGAGATTTGGGCATGCTGATGTATGTCTATAATCCCAGCTAAGCAAGAGGCAGAGATGGGAAGATCATGGTTCAAGGCCCTATTTCGAAAACCAATCTGGATATGGTGGTTTAAACATGTAATCCCAGCTACATAGGAGGCAGAGTAGCAGGTTAGGTCTGAGAATGGCCTAAGAAATAAAAAATGAATGGGATCTTAACTGACAAATAAACTAAAGCAAAAAAAAAAAAGATTCAGAGGGTGGCAGGGTGGTTCAAGTGGTACAGTGCTTGCCTAACAAGTACAAAGCTCTGAGTTCAAACCCCAGTAAAACCAAAAGACAATAAATAAATAGTAAAATAAAATGTTGGGACTTTTTCAAGCAAAATTTAGAAGAGATTGGTAGGAACTTGCTTAAGTCCTGCTCAACCCAATCCCATTACAGCAACTTATTACACATATATGATTCTAAACATGTAGCTTCGATTAGCATTATGACTGTTATGTGCCAGCAATACTTTAAGGCCATGATTTTCAACCATGGTACTGTGCACGTGCTGTGCTGGGTAATTCTTTGTTATGGTGGTCGTCCTGTGCACTGTGGGGTTTTTAAACTGCATTCCTGGAATAGAAACCCTGTCTGTTTACACCTATTTGCTGTTTCGATATCAATTCTCCACAATGATGGGAACTCAGCAACCCTGTTTCAGTAGCTAACAGCCTCTCATGGAGGCTATACCAATAGTGAAATGAACAAACTCTAAAGCAGAGTTAGTAGCAGCACAGAGCTTGCACAAGTGAGGGTTGTCTGCTTCAAGCTTTGCTTTTGTGCTGCTGTCTTTGACATTTTATCTAAGGTTGTCATATGAAATTATGAAAGGCCTAATAGATGTTCTGAAAGAGTGCCCATTCTCAAAAAGCCAGGCACGGTGTTTATTCATTGTTTATATCTTGGCTAATTTCAAAGGCAACTTGAGGATTTTAGAGTTAAAATCATAACATAGCATCATTTTCTTTCCTTGGGAAAATTCATTCATGACACCAACCATCAATTCTGTTGATTTCTTTTTTGTGTGCCCAGAACTGCTTTTTATTTTTCAAATGAGATACAATTTACTCAGCATCAACTGCAGATAGATCCACAAGCATAAATTATATGCTATTAATCTCATAGCTTGCAGAATATTTACAGACTGTGCCACTATCAACACTCTTAACTTCAGAACGTTGATACACCTCAAAAGAAACCTCATGTTCATTAGTGTTCACACCACCTCCCCCAAATTTCTGGCATCATTCTCTTTCTCTGTGTATGTGCTACTTAAAGTCCATCTAGCCACTTCCACTACCCTTTAGATACTCCTATTCAAAATCAATGGTGCCCTGCAACCTATTCTATAGGTCTATAGAGGATCCCCAACATCCTCTGCTTCTTCATGATCCCACCCATTGGCCCAGGAATCCTGGCTGGCCACAGTACCACTGCTTTCATCCAGACTTTTATTTTCCTCCCCTAGACAGCTTCTATAGCCTTGTAATAGGTCATTTGTCTGCAGGTTCACTCTACTCCATCCATTTTCAATCTTCTTTCCATATTAACCTTTGATTCTCTCTCTCTCCTGCTTACACTTTGTCATCTTGGACAAGACCAAAAGACTGAGCCTGGTGTCTAAACTCTGACCTTGTTCTTTCTCCTTTCTCTCCCCTGGTCTCTACCTTCTTTGATAACTTCTCCTACTTCAGCTAGAACAAACCTCTATCTGGTACTCTCTCAAACAACTTGTGTGTGTGAATTCTGTCACTGTCTTAGACATGATGAAGGAACAAGCTATCCTTCCTTAAGGCTGGAAGGCCAGCTTCTTGTCCAGGAAGCCTTCTCTGAGTGATCCACCCTCAATCTGGACAGCTCTTTCCCTCTCATGCTTACATATGTCAGAGAAATGATCACACACACTGTCATTTTGTGATCCTATCTGTCTTTCCCCCTACATGTTGAGTCATTTGTCGAAGGAGTTGTGCCTCTGTTTTCCCTAGTAAAATACCCATAGAATAGTTTTGTTTACATGGGACGTTCATTTTCTTACTGGAAGTCCAAGGTCCAGATGTTGGGGTAGAGGGGGTACAGATGTGTTTTCTGAGACTTCTTCGTTGGCTGGAATATGTGTACCTTCTCTGTCCTCACATGGTACCCTGACCCTTCTGTCAGAGTGGTCTGTGATCTAATCTCATCTGCTTAGAAGGACACTGACCGTAGTGGATTAAGGCTCATCCTAAGGACCCTATTTTAACCAGAATATCACTTTCAAATCCTTATTTCCAAGTACAGTCATTTTCTGAGAAGCTAGGCTTTCCAGCTTCAGCATGGGAATTTGGAATGGACACAGTTTAGCCTACAATGGCCTTCCATTTTCACTTTACTAATATTAAGCCTTTGTACAAAGAGGTTATAATTCCATAAGTCAGACTGTGAATGCAATGAGTCTTGATCAATATCTGTCATGTCTTCCATCATTCTCCCTTTTCAGTTACCGATTTGTAGCTCTTAGAGGATCTCAGCAAATAGGAGAATAAGTAAAAGATTATATAATTAAAGGCCATGGAGAAGAAAGTGATCAGAAAGAACAGAGAACAGAAGGAAGGTACTAGAAAATGATACAAAAAACTCATGTCAGGACAATTGCTAAATTTTTGCACTGAGTTTAGTACTGGGCTTAGTTCTGATTTTCTGAGCCTAGGAAACAAAACACTAAGAATTGCTTTATATTCTACAGAATTTTATTTTCACGATAGGGAATTAATACAATTAATCTCCTTTTCTTTAAGAATATTTAATTCTTTTTATTTTGAGTGGTATTGAAATTTAGAAAAATAGGAAAACTTGGTATTCAAGGGTTGATAAACTTAATTATAAGATGTAATGTCATTCATCCTCTTGGCCAGGGGAGGGAAGGAAAACAAATGGTATTTCAGTATAATTCACTTCTAAATACAACTTCATTATGCTTAATTTAAGCTGCATTGTCACCACATTATCTGTGCCCACCTTCAAGATTATTAAGTCCTCCTACTGAGGATTTAGCACTGACATTTGAAAGGAGGTGATAAGAGTAGAGAAGCAGAGAGGAAGCAACTTATTAGCATGGGCTTTGTTTCAGGAATGAAGCCCGTCTAAGAGGTGTCTAATTTGAGAGTTTACTGAGTCTTCCGATTGAGGCCCTGTAGACCCTTAGGAAAATTGTAAGGTTGTCTCTTGTGGCCTTTGGCATCGCCAAAGCTTTGTTGGGTGCTCAGCTTCTCTCTCCTACTGTTGAGGAAATTAGATCAGGAACTAATTAGAAATGAAAACCTAGCACTGTATGAGGCTAGCACTGTATTCTGAAACCTTAGGGATTCAAGAAAACTACAGACGTGATTCTCCCTGATGTTCTTTGCCACATCTCCATATCACAACGGGCATTTGGCAGCCATTCTTTTTGCAGACATTTATTGAAAGTAGGTGCCCAAGCTGTGTCGAATATTTTCTATGCATAATTTATATAACCGCCAGCTGTTACCAATGTGGGTAAGTACAATTATACCTTTATTTTACAGACAGGGTGCTTGGAGCTTAGAAAGAATTGATATCTTCCAGCAGGAGAGTAGGGGCGGGTCCCAGTGATGCTGGCTATGGATCTGGATAGGGCTGAGCTGAGATGGGGCTTCTTAGAGCAGAAGAAGCGCTTACATAAGTCAATCTGCAATGAGGTTAGAACTTTTGAAGCTCAGCTGGCAATGACTTCCCAGGACCTGGCTTAAAGCTGCAGGGAAAAAGGCAAAGGTGGCTGGAGTGTAGCACCTATCAACTGAAGAAAGTCAGGTACTCCAGCAACACCAGAAGGAGAGACTCCTTGTCATGTTCAAGAGCATGGCTTGTGGACGCTTCTGCTTTACATTTCTGGGCTGCAGAACTTGGAGACAATGAACGTCTGTAGTAGGAAACCATCTGGTTGTAGAAATTTGTTAAAGCAGGCCCCACAGAGACACACAGAGTGCTGTTGGGAACTGAGCATGGTTGCGTTGGTGACCAGGGCTTAGTGCATGTTAGTGAAAAGAGCTCCCTTCCCATAGCTTAGCACACTCCTTCTCCTTTTCACATCTTAGCATGCTCCCTTCCTAGGCAACCCTAGGCCCATTTAGTAAAAGCAGTAAATTATAAGCCTCCAACACCCTCTACCTTGGGATGGCACTTCTCTGGGGCAGCTACCATCATATAAGACAACAAGAGCCCCTTAGAGTGACCTTCAGGTCTAGGCAGCTGCAGGGCCCCTTATCTACTATTTGAACAACAGCCACAAATTCTAGTCTGCCATGATGAAGCCCCTGGCCCACGCATCCACACCAGTGTCTCCACCTCCTAGCCCCTTCTAGCCTCTCCTAGACCTCCTGAGTTATATAGGGCACCCCAGACAATAGCCAGGTCTTCTTCTCACTTCTCCCTTGTGAGAAAGGGTCTTCCCGGCCCCTTTCCCAACAATAAACCTTTCTTTGTTCTTGGTACCTGGATGTCTGTGTGGTTCTCTGGCAAAGCCTAATAATCTAGCAATGCATGTACATTTAGAGAATTTTGCTCAAATCACAGGAGTGAGAGGGTAACGAAGCATTAATCGTTTAGAAGGAACTATCGTTGGTCATTTGGCAACTACGCCTTGGCTTTGCATAGGTTTTAGAAATACTGTTGATAAACTATTAGGGACATTTCTCTGTATAAAGGCAGTTGATTTTTTTATAGGTTTTCAGATTCTATTTATCTATCTATCTGAGCAATTATTTATTTTCCATTTAAATAGCACCATGCAGTTTCCTTTTAATAAATTTCAGCAAAAGAAACCAGGAAAGGTAGCTTATACCTCCTAGCTACTTAGGGAAATAGGCAACAGGATGATCTAAAAGAAAAAGAACAGCTGCATTTTTTTTGTCTCATGGATTTATTTGCAAGTGTTAAGAATTAAAATATGTAAACTCTTCCGTTGTTTATGTGAACATTATAGGGATGGAGAACAAGGATAAAAAACCTGCAAAAGTGATAGAATTGGAGACAGCTGAAATTAACTCAGTCTAAAGCACTCATTTTATTTGCCTACACAAAACAATTTTATCTGCTATTTGAAAATATTTCATTATTAATTTATAGTTTGCTTGGGCTAGAAACATTCTCATCTTGGATAGGAAACTATACTTTAGGTTTAAACTTACTTATTTTAAAATGGACTGTGTTATAGTAAATAAATTACGAGTTTACTTTCTCAGTAACGCATTTTTTGGCCTAATTTTGAAATACCTTTGGAAGGATAACAAGACTTTATATTTTAATGTGAATTGTGAATCTCTTTTGTTGTTTCCTCTCTCTCTCTCTCTCTCTGTATTTTCTATTTTTGTGTTAGAGATGGGACCCAGACATTCACTAATACTAAGCCAGTGCTCTACCACTGAGCTACATCTCTGTCTTGAAACAAATTCCTTGTCATTTTTCTCCTAACACCCAGCTGATGAAGTTGATCAGTAGAGCTGCAGACTTGAACATATCCCTTCTCTGAGGACCAAGGACTCTTTAGTTCTCCTTCCCATTTTTCTCTTTATTCTTTTTCCCATGACCTCACAACTATTTTTTCTTTCGCGCATTTTTTATTGTTACTAAAACGTGATGTACAGAGAGGTTACAATTATATTAAGTCACTTAAAGAGAAACTTCTCTGAAGAAGAAAGAAGGATGGCCAATAGACACATGAAGAAATGCTCAACATCCTAGCCATAAAAGAAATGCAAATCAAAACAACATTGAGATACCACCTCACTCCAGTTAGAATGGCAAAAATCAAGAACTCTAACAACAACAGATGCTG
>NW_012267240.1:11727430-11785347 GCF_000151885.1 Dipodomys ordii
GGAAGGGATGTGAAGGGTAAACAAAGGAGGAGGCTGCAATGCTTGATAAGAAATGTATGCATTATCCTGCCCATGTAATTGTAACCCCTCTGTACAGAATGTTCACAAAAAAATAAAATTAAATTAAAAAAAACAATTATATTAAGTCAAATAAAGAATCCATTTCTCTTTGAACAATGTCAACCCTTTCCCTTGCTCTCTCCCAGTTTTTCCTTTCACAACCTACATGGTGTCTAGGAAGTACCATTGCTGCATTTGTTCACCCTTTGTCCCTCCATTTCTGTGTCCCCCTTACTCTCCCAAAGAGAGATAAACAAACAAACATGATTTAAAGGGAAAAAAACAGATTTCCATTTCCTGGAGTTCAACTTAATAAATAGTTTATACGATCATCAGCATGTGGATGTAAGGCTACAGTCACCTAGGATGAAGAGCGAGGAGTTTGGTGAGTTTTGGGAGGAGGGCCAACTGGAGACTGGAGTCATCTCTTTCCAAACTTGCCTGGGGCAGATCTGCATCAAGGGAAAGGCAGTCCATTCAGACTCTGCCCCTTCCCCGCCTCGCCTCCCTCCCCCCAGCCTCAATCACCTGTTGATGTTGGTCAGGCTGCAATCAATATCAACATTTCAGTTGTCTTTTTTTTTCTTTGGTGCTGATCCTGGGGCTTGGACTCAGGGTCTGGGCTCTATCCCTGAGGTTCATTTGCTCATGGCTGGCTTCTATCAGATCACAGATCTGTGCAGATTATAGCTTCCTATTTATACAATGACCTTGAGAAAGACCATTGGAACAAAGCTGGTCCCTAAGCATAGATTCTCCCTGGCCTACCTGTGGCTATGGAGCTACAAGCAGGCACAGAGGGAGCAAACAGTGAAGGAGGCTGCTTTTGCTTTATTATACCATGTCTCTTTCTCAATCGTTCTTATAACCTCTTGATCTCATTAGTAATACTCTTGAATCGGGAAGCCTAGATGCCATCAGCCACAGGTAAATTTCCATTCATAATCATATTTCTCTCTAGCTCTCATATGCTCCACCACGTATTCTGCATTTCTCATTTCAAAAAGAATTCCATGATAAATTGATTCTCATTCTTAAGGTCTAATGTATACACAGTGAAATCTCACCAGTTAGCAAATGCATACAACTTGCGTAATTAACACAATCCAATAAAGCATGTAAAGTATTGAATGAAGGTATTTCAGTATCTTCCAAATTGTTTTCATGTTACTGGGCATCCAGTCCCTTCACCAATCTCTGGAAATCACTGACTTTTTAAATTTCCATCTCTATAATTCTGCATTTTCCAGATTATCATATAAATCGAATCACACACTTTATAGCTTTTAAGTCTGGCTTCTTTCACTTAAATAATGCATTTGGAGCCAAGTGTGGTGGTGCATGCCTGTAATCCCAGATTCTCAGGAGGTGAAGGCAGAAGGATCTGAACTTTGGGGTTAGCCTGAGAGTAAAGGAAGTGGTGATACACTGTCTCAAAGCCATAATCCAAATCCAACCACAAAATTAAAGGGCTGTGAGCATCACTCAATTGCTAGCACACTTTGCTTAGCACACAAAAGTCATTGGTTCAACCCTCAACACCACACAGTACTGATAACAAAGTAGTTGCTGAGTAGGACTGGTTGTCTTTCTTAGGTCTAAGAGATTTTTTGGGGGGTCGGGTGTGGGGCTTTAAACTCTGGGCCTAAGTGCTATCTCTTCAGCTCTTCAGCTCAAGGTTTTTAGTGCTCTACCACCTGAGCCACAGCACCACTTCTGGTTTTCTGGTGGATTATTGGAGATAAGAGTATTATGGAGGGGGTGGGGGGAGGGTGGAATGGGAAGGGGAAACAAAGGAGGAGGCTACAATGCTTGGTAAGAAATGTACTCATTATCTTGCCCATATAATTGTAACCCCTCTGTACAGTATTTTCACAATTAAAATAAAAGAGTCTTATGGACTTTCTTGCCGTGGCTGGCTTTGAACCATGATCCTCAGATCTTAGTCTCTTGAGTAGCTAGGATTACAGACATGAGCCACCAGGGCCCAGCTGAGATTGGTTTTTAAAGAGTAACATATGGTTTCCTTTTAATGAAGCTATACTATACCTAGTCCCTAAGTAGAGGACATTTAGGAAAGTCCTAGCTAGCTGTTAGCAATTATGCATAAACCTGTTATGAATAATATTCATGTGTACATTTTTGTGAATACATTTTTTAACTTTTAATGTGAAATACACATTAAGAGAATCTCTATTCATTGATGAATCTGTAACAACTTAATGAAGTTGTTAATGAAGGTTGGTACCTGATAGAGTCCTTGTGGGGGCAGAGAAACAGCAGAATCTAGTCCACTTAGGTCTTTGTTTCTCAGGTACCAAAGGAATCTATCCACATTTCTTTTGGAAAACATAGTTTTGGAAGTAGATCCTTGAATCAAAGCAAAAGGAAGTGTTAGGCCAAGTGAAAAGAAGACCCAGGACAAAGTATCTGTGTACAGAGAGTAACCAGAGCTTTGATCAAATATGCCTTGTTTGACTAATCTTCCTTACAGCCTGGACACACTAAGGACAGGTTCAACAAGAATTTCCATCCTCTAACATCTACCTCTATGAAACTCAGAATAATTAGATGTTGATAGGTTTCGAATTGCATGAAAGCGTAAAGTGTGGAATGGTTCTACCCAGGTGATTCAGAGTGAGTTGTTTAATACTGATGTCATGGGCGTGGCAGCTATGTTTCTATCCACCAGGACTTGTAAATTCTACACATTTGCTTCTTGATGCCAGTCCCCAACTAAGAAACCTCATAAACAAGAACCTTTAAAAATTAAATATTTTAATTTGTTTTTTTTTTTCTGCCAGTCCTGGGGCTTGAACTCAGGGCCTGAGCACTGTCCCTGAGCTTATTTTTATTTTTATTTTCCTAAGGCTCTAACACTTGAGGCACAGCTCCACTTCTGTTTGTTTTTGTTTAGTTTTGATGGTTTATTGTTGAAAAGTCTCATAAACTTCCCTGCCGTGGAAAAAGTCAATTTTCTTTTTTCAAAAAAGATTATTTGAAACTTTCTTTTGCTTTCCTGTCTCCATTTTTCTGGGTTTCCATACAACTTTCTCCCATCTCTTTACATCAATAGATTTCTGCATGGAACTTGTGAACCATTGGAAAAACAAAACAAAAACCCACCACATTTCCCCACATCTCTTTAGAGAACAAAGGCCAAGGAAACATTACTTCTGATGTATGATGATTGAGAGTTTATGTTTTTCCACCACTTATACTGTGTGGATTTGAAAAACTGTCTTGGTTCCTTTTTATCAGAAGCACCATTGTCACAGTTACAAATATATAGGTACTAACACCATGGATTTACTTCCGTTCCAGTGAGTGTTTTTGTTCCTGAGATCATGTGTTTGCTATTAATTGAATCTGGTAGCTTTGAATCACTGGCTCACCACCTGCAATTTGCTTTCTTTGCTATACCACTGGGTTTTTGTCTTTCCCACTTGCCTCTAAGGAAACTAAAATGGACACAAGTTGTCTTGCCAACCCAGGGTCTCTTTGAACATCTGTCCAGTCATCTGCTCATCTATTCCCTCCTCCTACTTACACAATCCCACAGAGACAGATCTTGCCCAGGTTTGCAAGTACAGTTCATGTTCACAGCTTGAAAGTGTCCAAGCGATTTAAGTTTGATTTTCATTTTAATGAAAGCTCGTGGCTTTGCCCAGAGATGAAAGGAAGGTGTTAGAAATCCCCAGATTTCCAGGTTGTGAGATCACTTAAACATTAGTTCAACCATGGCTGCTCCATTTTTTTTTAGTAGAGGCATATGTATTAATGAGCATGATTCAAAAATAGCCAAGCTTAAAATTTTTGGAGAGTCAGAAATGTCCTTTTAGTGCCCAGTTTCAAAAGTTCTTTTGAACTTTTAAATTTCCATTTTAGTGGATTATATGGTTACCAGATAGTTTTCAAAAACAATCAGAAAAGTAGTTCATGGAAACTTGGAATCTTTTTCATAGGTATTGCCCTCAGTATAAGGCAGAGTTCGTATGTGGGGAAAGTGTTCTGGGTTGGACATTTTCAGTGGATATTGGAGTCATGAGTAGTCCATTGCTTTCCCCTGAGTTGTTACGGTGACATTGGCTGTACAGTGTAGGGTTGTGAAAAGGATTATTATTTTTTTTTGTCAGTCCTGGAGCTTGAACTCTGGGCCTGGGCGCTGTCCCTCAGCTCTTCAGCTCAAGGCTAGCACTCTACCACTTAAGCCACAGCACCACTTCCAGTTTTCTGGTGGGTTCATTGGAGATGAGTCTCACGGACTTTCCTGATCAGGCTGGCTTTGAGCCATGATCCCCAGAGCTCAGCCTCCTGTGTAGCTAGGATTATAAGCGTGAGCCACCGGAGCCCAGCCCATGAAAAGGATTTTGATAATGATGAAACTCATAGTTTTTTCCATCTCTAGACCTATTCTATAGCGTACCCATGTGATCCATGTTAGGTTTCCACAAAATGGAATTAAATTTGTGAAATGACAATTACTTACTATGTAGTTACTGAAAGCACAATATTCAGTAAGTCAGGATGATTATATTCTGATATGAGCCTTTCAATTTTACCCTGCCTAGAAATGAATGAAAAATCACAAACATTTCTATTCAGTTCACCTTCTACCTGCTCTGCCTGTAGCTTCTTCTTAAATTCCTCCGTTGCATAGTGCAGGGGATTTCCCCATTTTATCTTATATGATTTAGTGTCTGTGGGTAAGAGAGTTGCACTTTAAACATTAGCTTATGCCACTCTGTGTTGAAACTGACTGATACATGTATGTAGAGATCTTATACAAGCTTTAAAAATAACCCTAGAACACATAGTAATTATGCCCCCCAAATCCTCAAGGTTTCCCATAAATGTGGAATTACTACCAAATGTTCTCCAAGTAGTAATCTGTAAATCTACCCATTTCTATCCCATATTACTCCTGGAATGGTATTGGCCTTGGTTTGATGACAGTGCAATTCTTTGTTTATCCCTGGCTCAAAGACATCGTTATTACAATGGGGAGGTGTTTTTTCAATATTCTTGTTTCTGAGACCAAGTTAAAAACAGGCTCTTGTTTTTTTTTTTTTTTTTTTGCCAACTCCGTCTTTCACCATGACATTCTTTCTAAATGAGGTCACTTCCTGGTTTTCCTCATTCTGCAACATCACATCTGCAGAAATCCTGTTGTTTTTAAATTTATATTTGTATTCATTTGTTTGTGTGTGTGTGTGCTAATCCTGTGGCTTGGATTCAGGGCCTGGGTGCTTCCCCTGAGTTTCTTTTTTTTTTTTTTGAGGGTCCGGTAGTGGGGCCTAACTGGGCCTGGGCGCTGTCCCTCAGCTCTTCAGCTCAAGGCTAGTGCTCTACCACTTGAGCCACAGTGCCACTTCCGGCTTTTGTTTGTTTGTTTATGTGGTGCTGAGGAATCAAACCCAGAGCCTCATGCATGCAAGGCAAGCGCTCTACCACGGAGCCACCTTCCCAGCTCCTGCCCTGAGTTTCTTTTGGGTCAAGGTTCTACCACATAGAGTTCTAACTATGTGACTCATAGCTCCACTTCTGGCTTTTTGGTGAGTAATTGGAGATCAGAGTTTCATGGACTTTCCTGCCTGAGCTAGTGTTGAACGGCAATCCTCAGATCATAGCCTCCTGGGTAGTGAGGATTCCAGGCATGAGCCACCAGTGCCTGGCTCATGATACAGTTTTCTTTTGTTAGAGAAGTCTAACAAAAAAAAATAATAACTGCTGGGAAAAGTGGTATTAGTGAGTACTTTTTTCTCATGCCCCTGTATGAATAGCACCAACTATTGAAACAGGAATATAACACAAAGCTTCACGTCTGAAAGAGAAAAGAAGGGATGGAAAGAATACTTCACCCCATTTTGAATAGGATTGGGATTTGAACTCACGACTTCTTGCTTGCCCAGGCAGTCTCTCTACCACTTGAGCCACATACCCTTAGCCCAAGAAAAAACATTTTCTTCCCTTTTTTAAAAACAAAACAAAACAAAGTGTAAGACGCATTAAATGAGAAAGGTGAACTTGTCAACACTTCCTTTCTATGAGTTTCTCCTGATGGACTGAGGATTTGTTTGGTTGGGGTAGCCATGTTAATTTAATGTTCAGAATTCTGCCTGTTCTCTGTAAAGCAGAGTCTATCCAAGCTTCCTGGTCAGTGTTTTCCCCTTTCCACCCACACCACACATGCAGCTGGGTGCATCCCAGCATGCTTTGAGCGACATCCTCTCCTCCTCCCCCTTGAAGCCAGTGCCCCTGGCTGGCTCCCACGCCCTTTTGCAGCTGCACAAGCCATCAGAAGCTGGGTCCTATTTCCATACAGGGGAGCAATGTCCAAAGCCAGCGAGTCACAAGTGAGAAACACACACTCGTTTTGCAATCTGAAGATGTTAAGCTGACTGTTCAGCATCTACACTCACAAACAGGGCTTCTGTGAACGATGGTGACAGAATTTACAAGGGAAAATACAGGGTAATAGCTAGAGCCAATGGTGCTGGGGAAAGAACATTTTCGCTTAGGAAGAAGGTTGATTCTGTGTACTGCCATGCTTCTAGAATTATTCTGGGTTTATGTGTGTGTAAGGGGAGGGATGGGTGTCCACCGAATTCTGAGTTTAGTGTTTTGGCAAAAGCAGGGAGCCAGATGGGATTGAAGAGTTTTAGCATCTTTCCGTGGTGCTTTTGTGTAACTTATTTGATCTCAAGCAACTTCCTCTGAGATTCAGCTTTCCCAGAATCATAACAGAGGTATTTCTTATTAAAAAGGCAAATTACTTCGTTAGAGAAATTGGAAGCATGCCATGTGACTTTTAGACAGATTTTTTTTTTTTAATTGCTGTTTTGTTTTTAACTGGTTGAACTCGAGTGTCTGGTCCATTCCTCTTCATGGCCCTGAGCCATCTTCCCGCTCAGGGCTGCCTCTCCCTTCTGTCCACACCTGTCCTCACTTGTGAATACTTCACAGCAATGTAAACCAAGTTTTAAGGGCCCTCTGGACAGATCATACATTCATATCTTCCTATCCTTGATAAGGAGAGGATGTTCGCAAATAGGCCCTCATGAGATTGCTTTTTTTGTGCATGCTGGTCCTGGGGCTTGAGTTAGGGGTTGGGTGCTGTCCCTGAGCTTTTATGCTGAAGGCTAGTGCTCTACCACTTGAGCCACAGCTTTCCTTCTAGCTTTTTTTTTTGTGGTTCCTTGGAGATAGTTTCAAAGACTTTCTTGCCTGTGATGGCTTTGAATTATGATCTTCAGAGTTTGGCTTCCTGAGTAGCTGGTGCCCAGCTATGCAATTGCTTTTTAAACAGAAATAGTGTAAACTCCTTATTTAATATATCCCAGATAATGAGAGCTCTCATATGTATCCCCAATTTCATTTGAAGTTATTGTGAACAACATTGTGCTTATGTGTATGTTAGTCTTTTCATGGATGCTAGAGTACAATGAAGAAGAAAACTCTCTCTTTCTCTCAGGTCATTCTTTCCTGGAAATAAAATTAAGATAATAAAAAGAAACACAATGAAGTATTTTTCTCTGGATCTTTCCATTACCTTCTATGCCCATCGTGTCTGTTTAAATTCCTCCAGGCAAGTTATATTAGTTCCAAAGTGATGTTTCATATCATGCTCTGGATACAGTTTGTGTGGTTCACTGTGAATGATGGCTCTCACTGTCATTTTTGCCAGTCGTTCCTGATGCTCTGAGCAGCATTGGAATGCTTGGGTCAGGACTCATTTTGGCTATCATTATAATTAAGAATACATGGTGTAATGGAGCTCTGTGCCTGACTGCTTAGAAGGAACACATCTCTGATATTCCATTAGTTCTTTTAAGTCACTTCTCATTTAATGATCAGACTGGAAATGGAACCATCCATTTTGGCTCCATTAAGACAAGGACTCAAAAAATAAACCCACAAAAAGAGAAGGATTAGGGAGATGGAGAGACCTACAGACTTGATTTTTCAACTTGCTACTATCAAGCAGAGTATCCTGCTCTACTATTAATTACCTAGCCTGCTATGTAAAGGTGGGACTCCTTATTTTTGTTCTGCATCCTGCCCTGTAGCATGGATGGCTCTCTTGGGGATATAGGAAAGATGAGACCAGTTCCCTAACTAGTATACGACTGCTCTCCTCAGTGGCACATTCCTTCTCTCCCCATTTCCTCTCCTTTGTAGGTTAATGGTTAACATTATGGGACCTAGTGACTGAATTACTTTGTATGAAGTGTTTTATGTGTGTATATATGTGTGTGTGTGTGTGTGTGTGTGTGTGTGTGTGTGTGTGTGGTGTGTGTGTGTGTGTAGAGGAAACTTTACCTCATACTGTACTGGTTTTTATGATTAAATATATTTCACTAATGTTAGTGTTCTGAACACATGTAGGTAAGCGAGGCCAAACTATGATGTTTGGTAGGTTAGAGGTAGGTATTTAATGAATTTTTACCTCACAGTATTTCTGGGTTTTTTTTTGGTAGGTCATGGGGCTTGAACTCTGGGCCTGGACGCTGTCCCTCAGCTCTTCAGCTCAAGGCTAGCGCTCCACCACTTGAGTCACAGTGCCACTTCTGGTTTTTTAGTTGTTTTTATTGGAGATAAGTGTCTCATGGACTTTCCTGCCCAGGCTGGCTTTGAACTGTGATCCTCAGAGCTCAGCCTCCTGAGTAGCTAGGATTACAGGCATGAGCCATCGGTGCCCGGCTACCTGATAGCATCACTGGGAATTAACTCCATTGAGGAATATCTATGTATCTGGTCTGTATATAGCACCATACCTACTGAGTTTTAGGCACATGCTAATTAATTAATTAGTTAATTAATTACCTGTATCTATTTATTGATAGTGATTTTGTAACACACTAAGGAAGCCCTATGCACACACAAAACATAGGGACAGCTCAAACAGTATAATCTTTTAGAAAGACTAGGTCAAAGCCCAACAAAGTCAGCAACAGGAAATGGGTACATGCAACAGGGGAGGTGGTGCCAAGAGGGGAGGGATATATGAATGAAGGGGGAAGGAGGGGGAAAGACAGTCAAGAATTCATTGTATATTTCTTTGGGCTTGGCTTACTTCACTTAATATAATTTTTTCCAAGTCTTTCCATTTCCTAACAAATGGGGCAATGTCATTCTTTCTGATGGAGGCACAGAATTCCATTGTGTATATATACCACTTATTTGCAATATCTAGTATATGTCTAAGTCAAGCAGAAAAGGTCAGATAAGGTGATGTTAGGGAAATGAACCCTAAGATATGTATTCAAATGTTTCTTTTTCTTTCATGTGATTGTTTCTAACACATTTATAAGATTATTTCTATGTTGCTTTGTATGTCCCTCCCCCACGGTATAACTCCTGTTTTCACTGTATTTGATGTCGGTATAATTTGTGGAGGGGAAGGAGAAAAACAAATCGTTTAAATAGGGATACAGGTGGACCCATTGCAACAATGAGATGTACAAGTCGTTATGTTGAAAACGAACTTTACAACTTTGGTGCAGGATGGCGGCGGGGGGGGTGGAGATTGGATGGGGAAGCAGGGGGGAGGGGGAGGGGAGGAGGATGGGCAGGGATGGGAAGGGGAAACAAAGGAGGAGGCTACAATGCTTGATAAGAAATGTACTCATTATCTTGCCCATGTAATTGTAGCCCCTCTGTACAGTATTTTCACAATAATAATAAAAAAAGAATTCATTGTATATTCCACAGAATGAAGAAAAGTAAGGGAAGAAGTAGGTCAAATGGGAAGGGAGAGGTGGAAGATGTTGAAGGAGTAACACTGATTGAGATGCATTGTATTCATAAACTGCTTTGTTAAATGGCACCTCCTGTATACAACTACTTAAAGATCATAAACAATGAACAAAACACCAAACCCAAACATAGACTACATAACCATTCTAGGATCTGGGAGTGAAGCATAGCAGGTGGGATTGTTAAGGTGGCCAAAAAAACAAGAGCCAAGCTATCCATAAGTGCATGAGCCAAAGGGGTTGGTGAATAATGAAAGCAGAGACCAGAGGAAGTCCCCTCCAAACCAATGCTGAGACACCCAAAGGCCACTTAGGAAGCAAGAACCTTTGGTCCAATACATTGACATTACAGTTTCCTTGGCAGAACTCTTCCATGGCTGGTGAGCAGGCCTGAGAATGTGTGCAAAGGGAGATTCACTTTCTAAGATCACCTCACTCCTGCTCTGTGTGTTTACTCTCTGAGAAACCCATAATCAGTGGCTGTGCAGAGGCTTGCTTCTCATTATGCAAGCATACACAGGGTTTCAGACTCCAGGAACTGGATTTAGGCAAGTGTACCTCTGAGAGGTGACAGAGCTACATCGAATGCACTCAATAAAATCCAATTTCTTAACCTGCAAGCCCTAGAGCAGACCTAGTTGTGTGGGGGAATTCATCACATTCCCATAAGGTAAATATAACCTTGTAGCAACTTTTGAGTACGGCCAGCCATAATCAAAAGAGAAAATCTTTCTGTACAGTAATTTCAGTTTGCAACTTGCTATAAATATATAGCAAATACACATTTGGCTAAGGAAGGAACACTCATCTTTTTTCTTTTTTTAATGTTTGTATCTCTTACCTTTTCTCTGTCTTTCTGTCATGGAAGCATTGGAGAAAATGGCAGGTGGGATCACAGTCTCTTTCTTGAGCTGCTGTCTTTAGCTCTTAATTAGTTTAGATCAAATTCTGCTGAGCTGTTAAAATTTTTTTTTTCAAAGAGGGAAGTGGAGAAGACAAGGCAAACCCCCAATCCATGATGCACAAATTGTAGGATTCCAAAAAGCCATTTTGCATTTATGTAATATGCTTTCATCTGTTCTTAAAATGCAGAAATAATCCCCCAAGCATCACTTAGATTAATTCTCCCACAGCAGAGTTAATAGTACACGTTTCAGGGAAGTGGCTTTGATGGATGAATTGCCATCAACATTAGCAAAAGAGATCCTGCTGCTTGTTGAGTCTTGAATGATTCTTCCTACTTCTGTTGCTGCCACTCAAATGATTCTGGTGCAGTGCAAAGATGCAGCATCTTTAGACAGCAGGGGCTCCCACAAAAGTAGATTTGAGAACGATTATGCTGGTTTTGGAAGAAAACTAAAGTGAGATTGACAGTAATATGCCTCTTTCATTTATGGAAGGTATTTTTTTTCCTTGGGGGAAGGGGGGAGAACAGCATGTTTTACCATTATAAATTCCAGCTAAGTTTCTTCTCCAAGTAGAGAAGAAAATGCAGAAACATCGATTCTGTTCTGTTTCCTTATCTAATTAAAAAAATTAGGATTCATGGCAGTCAAATCACTCAATCATTCAAAAAAGAATGATTGCTTGCTCAAGAGAAACTGATGAGGAGCTTTTTTTTTCCCCTGGTGAAGAAAATGAGGATCGTGGGTGGTTGTTAAGTTTACCTGTGGGATCTCAAATAGAGATGGACCAGCAATATTGTCACAACTATTGACCAAATCTGCGATGTGTTTTTATATACGTCATTTCATGGCAGTGTAAAGGTAAATAACCATGTTAAGAGCACCGTGAGAATATACAGGAAGGTGACAAGATAAGAGCTTTATGGAGTAACTGGCAAGGCTGGCTTTGAGGGAGAGCCCATTGTCCATGGTGACACGTGCTGGGGCTTTCCAGAGGCAGAGATGTGAGTTTCTCCAATAGATGGCGCTACACTTTAGGTCTTGGAGGTCCCCCAAGACCCATGTGTTGAAGGCTTGGATCTTTAGAAGGTGAGGTGTGTGTTTCTTGAAGGAGACTGTAGGTCTGGGATCTCTTCTGCTTTCTGTCTTTCCTTCTCTGGCCACAAGATAAGTTTAGTTCTGCCATGTTTATGACATGGTCATGAGTTCAGAAGCAACAGGACTAAGCAGTCTAGGACTAAATGCTCCAAAACTTGAGTCAAATAAATCATTTCTCTTTATAAATGATCTCAGGTATTTGTTATGAGAATGGACAATTGAGGACTATGGATGGTGTTCAAGGTAATAACTGGAAAGGTGTAGAAAATTTATGGAAACAGTTACACAGGAACGAGCACATGAACATGAAGAACATGTTCCTAAGGAAGATACTGCTACATCTTGGGAGAAAAGTTTTAATATTTGAAAGTTCTTTTCAGAAAGCAGGTTGAAGATCACCTCATGCAGAATGTGTGCAGGCAACTTGGGGCAGGTGTGTAAGGCCGCCATGTTGGAAAGTGAGCTAAAGGATAAAGGAGCTGGTGAAGGGAGGGAAATGGTGCAAAATCACCTGAGCCAGCTGGTGGGTGGACATGGTGACTGGGAGAGGAGGGGATAGTTAAGATAATCATGGCCAGATTGGTCATCTGATCCTGATTCTGACATGGGGCCTAGCTGATGTGTTTGGGTTTGGGGTTAAGTGTCGGTTAATTCGGTTGGAGATGGGGGTGGGGGGAAATGCAGATGCACACATGCATGGTGGTGGAAAGGGAAGGGATTCATACAATGAGGTAAGGTTTCTGCTTGTTGCTGGATGTACAAGCGAGAGGTTCCAGTGGTGAGCCAGTGGCATAGAATCATAGTCCAGTTGACTGGAGTTTGGGAGCAGCCCCTTCCCTACAAATTTAGGATCCTGTCCTTTTCAGATAGGCTTGGACAAAAGAGCAAATATGACTTGGTGACCCAGGAACAATGGGTAAGTAAGTGACCCGGGCTCATCTTTGTTTCCCCAGAGGCTGGGTTTATGAGTGACGAACATCATTTCACACGGCACCAGCTGGAACTCCAGAGCCCCCTAACCACCAGCCCCCTTGGGTCACAATTGATTTAGGAAGCAGATGTCTCTGTATGGGTTAAACCAGCACTGGTTAAAAGAGGCAAGGATAAATATTGACTCCAACAGATTCCTTCTGCTCTGATCTGGAAACCAAATATCAAAGCCAAATGTCTGATACCTAAGAAAGTACTTATGTTAACACAAGCGAAGACAAAGTTGATTTATTTCTTTGAGCTCAAAGATTGCTCTGCAGAATTTGTCTCCCCAAGGCCAACCCAGTTCTCAGATCTGAAGTATTCAAGGTCTATGTGAAGCAGGGAGAGAGGTATGTCCCTGGTCTGGGATGCTTTTACTGTAACAAAGCTCAGCACATTGTGTGTTCTGTGAAACATTTTCCTCTCAGCAGAACTATCCAGCTTGATAACTTATCCCCATCATTCAGCTTGCTTCAGAATTGTGCATGGACAACCCAGATTCTATCTGCAATCACTCTAGCTTTTGAAACTCAAAGAAAATAATTTTGTGTTTACAATTCTTAAGACACCAGTGTACTTGAAATATTGCTGAGATTTTTAATCTCCCTTCATTTCTTTCTATCATGGAGAATGCTGGAAGAATTGGTGTATGATATATATTGGTCCCTCCGGCTCTGAGATAGACTTTATTGAACTATTTCAGCCTTTGCATGATTTTGCCTCTCTCCCCCCTGCTTTCCCTCTCCCTCTCTCCCTGTCTCTTGTTGAAGACATTCTATCACTCCAAAATGAAACAAATTCTATTCTATCCTGCAAAATGTATCAGATCAAAAACTATAAATTCAGTACAATTTTTATGATGTTTTGTAACACTAAGGGTACTTCTTTACATTATTGTCTCTAAATAGTTTAAAACAGATCATTAGCCCTCATCTTACAAATGCCATCCAGCATTTGTCTCTGGGATTTTCTCTCTAACCCATTTCTCTAGCATACAGCCTCCTGACATACTCCCCTGGTTCTCTCTTTCTTTCCTTCATTTTCTCCATTTCTCACTCCCAAATACATATTGGCACTTTGTTCAGAGATGATTGGCTTCTCTTCATTCTAGATTAATACTTTTCATGTTGCTGGTTATAACTACTGTGTGGCTCTAGGAATCCACTCCACGGGATTTTAGTCCATGTAGGCTATTGTTAAAAATACAATAGACTGGGTGGCTTATAAGCAACAGAGATTTATCTGTCACAGTTCTAGAGGCTGTGAAGTCCATGATCTAGGTTCCAGATGATTTGAATCTTCACAGACTGACACTTTCTTGCCATGTCTGCTGTGCAGACAGGAGCCTTAAGAACTCTTTCTCTGGGGTCTGATGTCATTATTTGATTCCTCCTCAAGGGTCACACCCTTCAATGCCATCTCATTGGGAATTGAGTTCTCAACATCTAAAATTTAGAAGAACACAAATATTCTATGTATTGTACATGGGCTGAAACAAAAATTTTCAGAAAATGAAATTGAGTTCCAATATACAAGATCTAAGTGTATTGCTTGGGGGCAAGACAGGATTGTAAAACATATTACTTTCTGTGGATCACAGTGAAAAGAGACTTAACTGCGCTAGCACAGGGCATACTATAACTGCTCTAGCACTGTATTTTCCTAAACGAAGAGGGTTTTCTGTTACTTACGTTGTCAAGAGTCAAATGTAACTACTCACAAAACACTGTGCTCTATAATTATTACTGTTGAGTATGACTTCAAAGGTTTCACTATTTGTCCATTATGTGAGTTTCAGAGCCTCTGGGGAGGACCCTCCCTCTGACAACCAACTTTTATTTAGACTCAGCTTGAACATTGTTTAGAACAGTTTCCAGAATGAGCTGTTACTATCCATGCTACTTACTGATTACAAAGCATTTAAAAGAGAAGGTAAAGAGCGTGGCCAAAGAGACAAAGGAAAACAATGTTTTGCCAAGTACAGAGGTTCCTTGCCGGACAACATCTGCCCAGCCCGAGTGCCAGGAAGAGCCCTGTTTCCTACACTGGGGCAGGATGTTGATGGTGGATAATGAAGGCAAAGGATTACAATTGGATAAGCAGAGATGAAATAAAGTATTTTTATAACTGTTTTTTTTCCTGTTTTTAATCCTAGACCAGTAATTTCCATTAAAAGTGATTACCTATGTAATCTGTATATCTTGAACTGTATATCTTGTGGGTGGGGACAGGAAAAAGCGTGAGGGATGGGAAAACATAGGTCAAAAAGAATTGTACTCATTACTGGATTCATGTAACTGTAAGCCATCCATATATAAACTCTACAAGAAAAATAAAAATAAAACGATTGCCTTTGGGGACTGGTACTTCCATATGCCATCAATTCCTAGAAGATCGATATGCTTAGAGAACATGCAATTGATTTCCCAATCAAATTATAAACTTTCCTCCCAGTCAAAAATGATTATGAGAATGATGAATACAGTACACCTTGGTGTCATAGAGAGAAGTCTTCATTCATGACAACTACAACACAATTCTGCTTTCCTTGTGTAGGGAGACCACAGGATTTATTGGCCTTGGCTGAACCAAAGCAAGATAGCAGAGTCTCACACACTCACAATGTGTTCAGATGTTTTTATGTCCCAATCCAGTATTCCAACACACAGGGAACCAGTTCTGTGTAGCTCTATTCGACATGGGGGAAGAGGTACTGGGTTATAACAGTGGTAAATTATGCTCTTGGAAGAGGATTTCTAACCCATAAACTGTCCAGATCTATTCATAAAATATATTGATAGACTGATAACAGGGCTGCATTTATATTAAAATCCATGATGCTAATGCAAGCTAGACCAAGATGGATCATAAAGTTTTAGAGCCTCTCCCATTCATTGTTGGTCCATGGTTATTTTCAATTCATCGTCCCAAAAAATCTTTATGGAAGTTTGATTATAAACAGTTCCTGTCTATAGCCAACTCCATTTATAGTAAATGCTATTTTAATACATGACAATAGAGGTGTCTATTTTAGACAGATGGTAAGGAATTTCCAGTGTCAGCAGCATCAACAAAGCTATTTTTCAATTACTAGGATGTAAGGCAATGTTTATTCCTCTTTATGTTTCTGGAAAGAGCACCATATGTCATTTCTCTTCCTTTGGGGAAATGGTGGTTCTTACTGAAGCACACTTGGTCATTTTATGAGGCTACAAAGGAGCAAATAATACATCCTCTTCCCTCACTGGATTTTAACCCATTAGTTTGAAAAAAATGTTGATTTCCACTTCTGATGCATGCAAAAACTGTATTTCTGAAGGAAAGAGGCATTTCTAGGTTCTATACTAGAAACAGCTATTTTTCTTTAAAGCTGAAAATCAGTTGTGAATGCAAACAAATTGAGAACTGAATTTCTAAAAGATTAGACTTCTTAGTCAGGCAAAGGACAGAGAATGCAGTTGTCTTTTGATTGATTCTAAGGGATTGGTTCTAAGATTCTTGTAGATGCCCCAATCTGCCATTTCATTATCTATGTCATCTCTTTGGTATACTTTAGTAGTCTCTGGGTTACTTATAATGCCTTTTAAATAGTTGATATATAGTGCTGAGAGAATAATTACGCAGGGAAAAAGAGTGTTCATATTCAGAATAGATGCAATTTTCTCCCACATATTTTCAGCCTGCAGTGGGTTGAATCTTTGGATAAGCAAGGCATGGAGATAGAAGGCCAAACTGTACGTTCTTATGAACAGTTTCTGAGATTGGAGCAGCTTTAACATTGAAAGCCTGTTAGAGAAAGACAATATTTACTCAGACAAAAGCGCATCTAGACAATGGACAGATCTATGTTATAGTATATTAGATTTTAATACAGACATTTACAGATGCCATGGAAGTTTCTTGAATATGAGTTCTTGGTCCCAAGATGTGTTTTTAAATATATTTAAAAATGTAGTATTTTTTTTTGTCCATCATGGGACCTGAACTCTAGGCCTGGGTGCTGACCCTCAGCTCTTCAGCTCAAGGCTAACGCTCTATTGAGCCACAGCACTACTTCTGGCTTTTCTGCTTATGTGGTGCTGAAGAATTGAACCCAGGGCCTCATGTGTGCAAGGCAAGCACTCTACCACTGAGCCATCTTCCCAGCCCCTAAAAATGTATCTTTAATATGTGTTTTGAAAATTATTGTTTAACTCTAAAAGACTATTTGTGTTGACAGTCAAAATAATTACCAGATTTTCTAGGAAATGGGTTTTTAATGTTGCAGTGTTCATAGGTTCTTGATGCATTAGTATAAAATTTGCAGATAGATTGTGGTAGCTAGATTTCTTATGTTGGAGAAGAAAGCACAAATATGAAAAGAATAGGCTTAGAATACACTCTGGGATGAGGGATTGGAATTAGAGACATTAGTGTATTTTTACATAGGTCAGGAGATAGAGAAATGAAGATGTCCATGTATATATACATACATGAGTGTGTCATTTCAGTGGCAATAAAATGCTTAGCACTTGCAAGTGCCAATTTTTAAATTCCTGAATCTTAACTTGAACTAGAAGAAACAAGAGTTCTTTAGCTAGGCAGAGAGATAGAATCTTGCTTTTCAATAATATAAACAATTGAGCATTGGGCAATAGACACTTAGCAAATAGGATATGTAGATGACTAAGAAACACATAAAACAATAATCAACATGCAAATGGAATCCATAATTAGGACTACTCCAGGCCCACTAGATTTTTCATGCATTGCTGTAAGACTGTGAAACTGTACATCATTTTGGAAACAGTTGGGTTATTTCTTATAAATTAAACATACATCGATGTGGTAAACTACCAATTCTCCTTCTAGGTGATTTCCCAAAAGAAGTGAAAATATCTAGGCATAAAAAGACTTTTACAAGAATATTTATCTCTATTTTATTTGTAAAAGCCCTACATGTGAGACAATATAAATACCTACTAACAAATAAATGCTAAGGTTCAGTAAAAGTCAATAACATGTATGAGTTCAAAGACACTAGGGTGAATAAAAACAAGGTAGGTATGAAAGAGTACATATGCATGGTTTGTTCCTATGATGCTTTAAAGCAGCAAATCAGCTATTACAAGAATATGAGCCTTTTATATCACAACTCGGATACAAATCTGCAGGAATGTGAGTCAACATAGATTAGAGAAACTATGCACCTAAGTTTATTGCATCATTGTCAACATAGCCAAACCACAGAAGCAGTCTGGATAGTCAATGACTAAAGAATGGATAAAGATCATGCAGTATATATGCATAATGAAGTATTATCAACTAGAAGGAAAGAAATGAATGATGTTACCTGAAGAAAAAGGATGGAACTGGAGATTGTTAGGTTAAGCAGAACCAACCAAGCTCAAGAAGATAAAGATCACATGATTCCCCTTATATGTGGAATCTAGAGCTAAAAAGGATGAATGACACAGTGTAGAATGATGGCTGTTTGGGGACAGGAATCAGTGGGAGGAGGAGAGGCACGAAGAGGGGAAGAGATGATGAATGTGACCAAAATAATTTATACCAAGTATGAACACAAAATAATGAAACCGGTTAAAATCATTTTAAGTGGGGGAAAAGAGGGATAGGAAAGAGTAAATAAGGTGGCAAGTTTGATCAAAACACATTACACACATGCATGGAACTCTCACTATGAAACTTTTGTGTAATTGCTGCACACTAATAAGAACTACAAAGAAATCAAGTCAGTGGCCCCCCTAAGCATAGAAAGGTTGACTGGTTATGGTACAGGCGGAGAATTGATGTAGTAAATTGTCACAACACGTCGTTTGTTCATTTGTCAAAATGTGTCAAAGTATACACTGACGATCTGTATATTTGCTTGCATACGACTCATAAAGTTGATTAACAGGAAACAGGGGGTCCAGAACAGATAGATAACAACAGATACTAAGGACAGAGCTCTGAGCACCTCCATGTTTTCTGGCTGAGAAGGTGAACAGAACAATGGAGAGAAGATAAAAAGAAGCAGTCAGTGAGAAAGGAAGACAATTATGAGGGGATAAGGATGCAGCCACGAAGCACAAAAAGTGTTTTAAGAATGAGGGAGGAAGGAACTGAAACCAAATGTTACTTATGGAGAAAGAGAGGGCTGGAAAGAACCAATATTCCATTACTAACCACATCACTGGTGACCTTAACAAGAGCTGCTTTCTTGGAGGTGTGGAGACAAGAGACTCATTGGAGTAACAAAGAAGGGGAGACTAGAAGATAGTCTCTTTTAAAAAAACAAAAAGAAAGAAAGAATTAATGGGGGAGAAGGATGGAAAAGCTGACACTGATCAAGATCTATTGCACCCGTGACCTGACATACGGGAATTGTAACCTCTCGGTACAAAAAGAAAGAATTAACACTTGCTTACAAAATGCACACATGCTCCATAAAGCACATGTGGGTTATGTAATAAGGCTCTTCTCTGTAAAGCACTGCTGTCCTGGGATGTTCCTGAGTTCAAAGCATGATTGGCTTTCAGCAGGGGCAGGTGTGACGATTTGCACACTTGCTTGTGGAAGGATATGGAGAGAAGGGAGCTGTGCAGGCTAGGAGTCAGAAGTCTGCCTGCATATAGTTGTTCAAATGGAGACCTTGAGGTAGACTGAAATATTGACCTCTGCTCACCAGTAACATTAATAACTGGAAGGACAGCTCTTGGCCTGGGTGCAGATAAGTGTAGGTTTGGAGAACTTCCTGCTGGTGTGAATAAACTTACAAAGACTCATGGAGAGTGTGAATCTTAACATCACCCATGTGCTCTTGGTGTCTAGCTCATTCTTGTCTGAATGAATGAGTGAAAAATTAGGGCTGAAGTAAAATGTAAAGAAGTAGAGATGGACCTCACTTCCATCTAGAATGTCAGTTTGCCCTGCAGGTTACATGAGTGGAGTGGGTAGACAATTGTTAGACAGTAGATGATGCTTTTGAAGCCTATTTCCCCATTTCTTCCCTAACTAGACAGAAATCTGATTAATGGATGACAATTTGGTGTTTTCCCCTCCCCAACCCTTCTGCAGGAGCTCCTTGAACAGCATTGCAAAAATTAGTGACTTTGGGGCTGGGGTGTGGCACAGTTATAGAGTGCTTGCTTAGTATGGATTTCAAACCCAGCACTGCCAAAAAAAAAAAAAAAAAAAAAGAGGAGAGAGAAAACTAAACTAGCTAAACGGCTGGTTTAGGTTAGCCAGTGGCCATAAACTGGTCATTCACACCAGGCCCTGATCACCTCTGGGTGCTTTATTCTAAAGATCCCAGATGGTATTCTAGAGGGAGTGGCATCTGATCCCAAAGCTTGGGTTTCCAAAGGAAGATATATAAATGTATCGGTGGTTTAAACTATTTCAATAAAGAATAACTTAGTTTGTTGGGGGTTAAAAAAATAAAACAAAGATGAAAAGGCTAGAATAATCCTTGAACATTTTTGATAGGGATGCTGGGGACAGAACCTCATTTGGTAGGGATTTGGGGTCTCTGCTTGCTCAGCAAGTACCTTAGCACTGAACCTAGGCCCTCTCCTCACTCCTCCCCTGCCATTTTAACTGCTAAGGAGTCCCTAGCATCAGGGGTTGTATAAATCCATGGAGGAAATGACAAAGAAACACAAAGTCGACTCTTGAAAAACTTGCAGTTGAGATTAAGCCTAAATCACTTTTATCATAGAACTTCTCATTGCTTTAATGAAGGACAAACAAAAAGTACCATGTAAATAAAGATCCTTTTAGGTTTCCCATGGAAGACAAGTACTTCTGACTTATTGAGCCAGAAGTGGAGGCTTCTTTACATACCTAGGCTCAGGAGACAATGATTTGGATTGTGGCTCATGATGATCAAAGGTGACCTCTGTATTATTCTTGTCTAAGTCAATTAATTGTATGGGATTTGGGGAGATGTACTTCCTCCTCATGGCTCAGGTTGTTCTTGCTAAATATCAGGGCTTAGAATGTCGAAGTGTTAATAATGAGAGGTAAATAAAAATTGCCAAATATGTTTGCTTGGTCTCTAGAATGAGTAAGAATTGACCCCATGCAGAGATAGTGTGGACAAAGAGCAGTCTAGGTCCTGAGATCATGGGGGATTTGGAGGGGCTCAGAGTGACCAGAACCAAGGCCATCATACTAGATGTCCAGTGTGGGGAGTGGACATGGATTGGATTTATTCAATTTAGGTTTGTTTTATGGGATTGGAGGTATGTGGAAAGCATTAGGTCTCCAAGACACTAACTTGTTAAAAACAAACAAACAAACAAACAAAAAACCAAACCCCCCAAACCCAAAACTCTTTTTGTGCCAGTGCTGGGGCTTGAATGCAGAGCCTGAGAGATGTCTATTAGTTTGTTTTTTCCTTTCTTTCACTCAAGACTGATGCTCTACTACTTGGGCCACAGCTTCATCTCTGGCTTTTTAATTAGAGATAAGAATATCAAAGACTTTCCTTCCCAGGCTGCCATTAAACCATGATTCTCAGATCAGAACCTTTCAATGTTCTAGGCAGTAGTTTTCAAAGTGTGTTCCAGGAACTGATGACAGGAGGAGAAGAGTAAGAGACTCTTAGTTTTTAACTTTTTATTGCAAAAGTGATAAACAGAAGGGTTACAGTTTTATGTCAGGTATTGAGTACATTTCTTTTTGAACAGTAGTACCTCTTCTCTTGTTTTCTCCCAGTTTTCTCCTCTGCTGACACTCTCCCCCACAAGTTCTTTAGTTCGTTTTCAACATAGTATCACTGCTGAATTAGTTTAGTCTTTGTCCCACCGTTTCTATTTCCCCTGCCCCTCCCCAAATCAGATAAAGTTATTTACAAGACAAAGGGTACAGAAATAAAAAATAGCAACAAAAGAGGACAATCAGAAAGGAAAAAAAACACAAAAAGTAAAATAAAAAACCCTCTTGTTTTCATTTCTTTGAGTTCATTTTAATAAACATTATTTTATATGATCATATGCACATACCTATTTAGCCCTTGTGATCCTCTCCTGAGAATATCCTCCTTTGATCTCACTGTTTGAATGTTTAGAGTCCTGTTTAATTTATCATGTCTAAGTGTAGTTTTCTGTGTTTTACTATCCACTGGGTTCACTTGTAGATTTGTAAGCATATTTCAATGATTACAAATGAGGGAAACCTGCAATCTGTTTCTTTGGGTCTGGCTTACTTCGCTTAATATAATTTTTTGAGCCTTTCCATTTCCTTATGGATGGGACAATGTCATTATTTTTTGATGGAAATATAGACTACATGAAGAGATGCTCAACATCTCTGGCCATCTCTGGCCATAAAAGAAATGCAAATGCAAACAACACTCCAGGTAGAATGGCCATTATTAAGTAAACTAACAATAACAGATGCTGGTGCGGATATGGCCAAAAGGGAATGCTACTACATAGTTGGTGGGAATGTCAATTTATTGAACCACTCTGGAAAGCAGTGTGGAGGTTCCTCACATGACTAAACATAGAGCTTGCTCTGATCCAGCAATCCCACTCTGGGCATTTATTCCATAGAACACAAACAAGGCCACACTAAGGTACTAGCCCAACCATGTTCATTGCAACATTGTTTACCATAGCTAAGATATAGAATCAACCCAAATGCCTCTCAGTATAAATGGATCAAGTAAGGGGCTCTTGTGTGATCACAAAGTCAAACTCATTTCATAATTATACTAAGATTCTTACTTTTTTTGTTGTTCTTTTCATTAGTGAATAATATAGTTGACCAGAGACTACAAATTTCAGGAAAATGGTTTTTATGTTAGTATAGAACAAATTTTTTTATTATTATTATTACTATAAATATGTCAGTAAATGTCTTTAATATTCAGTATTTTATTTTTTAATGTAAATATTACAAGATAGCTTTTATAAACAAAAGTGTGTTAGCAGTTGAAGTAAATTTTAATAATATCAACTCTTAAACTCAAAAGTTCTGAGGACAGCTCTTCTATGATTATCTAGAACCACTCGGCCTTTGCTCATTTGCAAAAATGTACTCAAGGGCTGAGTGTGGTGGGTCCTATTTGTAATCACAGCTAGTGAGGAGGCAGAGATCAGGACTACAACAGTTCAGTTTTATGATATCTATATTAAATTTATTTTGCTTTATTTTGTCAGTCACACTTGGAACTATTAGATTTGTCCTTTGAAGAAACAGTAACTGTGTTTGGCAACAATGAGGCTTGTTAAGACTTTATGTACCAAAATTTCATTTCCCCTAAACAGTCTTTTATAGGTTCTAAGTTTAAGTTTTATGGCTTCTCCTTAGAGTTTTCTTTGCCTTTGTATCAATAGCCTTGACTTAAAAATGGAACAAAGTAATATATAGAGACCAAAAAACCAAAACCTCTTCTGGCTATAACTGGTCACCAGCTTCTAATACAAGCTTTCCAAAATCAAATCTATCTCACTTTCATTCTTGCTTCTGGTATATTTCTAGCAAGGAGCTGGGTATTTTTTTCATTTGCTGATAATCTCACAAGCCAATGATCTTTGGACCTCTGAAAGTATATTTTTATGTTTAGATTTTGTAGGAGAGAAGGTAACATTTATTTTTTAGCTTCATTCCTTAGAAAAGTAGTTTTAATGGAAATAATAATGACTCATTCTTCAATAATTGTGACCTAGAAGACATTCTAGCAAGCACTTTTCAATTTGAAGTACTGATTTCAAGATTGTATTCACATTAGAGTACGTTTACCAGATAAAAGAGATGATTTCAGTCTTCCTTCTTTGGAAACCTACTTCCAAATGACAAAGATCTGACACATCTTTAAATTTAACAAATTAAGAACAGACATAAAGCAAAAAAAGAAAAGACATAAAAATTCAAAAGACATAAAACTGACATTAAACTATCTGATAAGTGTAAGATCTATATTTAGTTGCTGTTTCTGAAAAAATCTCAAAGCACTTGATCAGTGTCTTCATTACAAAACAACAACAAAAACAAAAAACCAGTATGGCTTCCTGTTCTTTCTTTCAAAAATCTCAGTTGTTAGAAAAGTGGCTCTCATCAGAACACAGGTGGTGAGTTTCCTGACTAGCTTGGTTCTTAAAGGAAGTAACTAACTTTGGGTTGGTAATTTAATTATCTACCTGATGCAGTATTATTCATTTACAGCTTATTTCATGAGATGCTTTGGTAGAAAGTAATTGCTGGTCCTTCTGAAGACAACTACACAGTGAAGAAGCTCACCAGACTTGGAGTGAGGAGATCAGGGAGAGTGTTTTGCATGTATGATGGTAGGGGCAGTTGATTACTGGGCTTCTTTATTTTTGCAAGTAGGTCCATTCCCCAGTTACTTAACCTGTAAAATAAAGGATATAAGATATATAAGACTTCAAATTTTTAAAAAAGTCTTTCCTTTTTTATTTTTGTCCAAAATAGATTGGTTTATAAATACCACAAATCTGGGCTTATGCATAATGTATTGTATAAAGACATGTCTTATCTCTTGACTTTCAGGAACAGTAGGGTGATCAAATATATCTCTGAAGACACAAACAAGCATCTCTCTATTTCCTTTAATTAGATCTGGTGACTGTCAGAAGTGACTGGGAGAGCTTCTAGATGACATGTGTCATTTAAGCTCTACTCTAAACAAGCACCATGTTTATACATGGAATTTCTGAAGTTAATTTAATGATGTGGCTGATGGGATACAAAGAAAAGTGTCTTGTTCCAGTTAAGCTACAAAAATTGGACCAGATGGTTGTGACTTTGAAGGGTATAGCTTTCAGATCTTGATAGAGACAGATCCAGTTATTTGGACTGAGAAAGAAAAAAATAGAAGTTTTTTTTAAATGTTTGAACTCTAACTTTACAGTTGAGATGAATTTCCAGTTTAAAACAGAACAATAATCAAATTTCCCTGTGCCAATGGCTCATGTCTATAATCTAGCCACTCAGGAGGCGAGATCTGAGGATCATGGTTCGAAGACAGTCTCTAAAGACTAGTCCACAAAACTCTTATCTCCAATTAACCATCAAATAGTGAGAAGTAGAGCTGTGGCTGAAGTGGTAGATTGCTAGCCTTGAAGAAAAAATTCAGGGATAATGACCAGGCTCTCAGTTCAAGCCCCAGGACTGGTACAAAAAACAAAACAAAAACTAAAGTAATGGATCATTCTACTGTGCTATTTATTTTATTTATTAGCATTTATTATTTATTTATTTAAGTGTATGTAGGGAAAACATCAATTTGAGAAGCTGACATTAGATCCTGAGCTGACATTTGACCCTAGTTATTTGACCCTGAGCCTGAATGTCTTGATTAGGGTGATGTTTTGATGAGATTAAAGAATGATAGCCAGTCTTGGGCTGAATAAATTTGGTTCCCTTCAGGAGGTGAAGAGACATGAGAATCCTGGGTTGGGTGCCATAATGAGCTACACAGAGAGACCTTATTTTAACAAACAAACAAACAGGAAGGCATAGGTTGCCCTTGTGGGAAAGAGAGCCATGCCCCTGGAAGGCTGTTGCATTCTAGACTGTGATGGTGTTGCTTCTCTGGTTCTTAGTTGAATGATTTTTATCCCTGGCTTCATAGAGGCAGAGGGAAAGGCTGTCCATGATGGATTCTGCTACGTTTATTCTCAAGGGCAGGCACAGTGGGTCCCTCTGGATGTGAACTGCTGATGAGATGTTAAGTGACTTCAGTTGGAAGCTTACAATGTAGAGATAAGGAGACTTACATCATGGGGAGAAAATTTCTCAATTAAATAATCATCTGACTTGTGTACGATCTTGCAGAATTTTAAGTAAACCAGTATTAGAAGCATAAGCAAATTACTCCCTATTTTTTCCCAAAGAAGTATGTACCTAACACATGGAGGCTGAGCCAAACACACTGTTGAACCACACTGTTGAAAGGAAATTCTAATGTTCATGATATTCAACAAAAATGAACACACAAATTACCAGCTCCTCTGGGACACAGCAAAGGCAGTACCCAGAGGCAAGTCTATAGTTCTGAGTTCCTACATCAACAAATTGGAGAGATCTGAAGCCAACAATTTAATGAGACATCTGAACCTCCTTGAAAAAGAGCAGCAAGATAAACCCCAATCCAGTAGAGGGAAAGAAATAATTAAAATTAAATCAAAATCAAACAAATTAGAAACCAAAAAAACCATAGAAAGAATCAACAAAATAAAGAGTTGGTTCTTCAAAAAAAAATTAACAAAATTGACAGATCCTTAGAAAATCTTATCAGAAAAAGAAGAGAACACACACAAATAAACAAACTCAGAGATGAGAATGGAAACATCACCACAGAAACAATCAAGATTCAGAAGGTTATAATGGAACACTTCTCAAACCTGTATGCTAATAAGTTTGAGAATCTGGAAGAAATGGACGATTTCCTAGCAAATATCGACATGCCGAAACTAAACCAAAATGAGTTAAACCAACTTAACAGGCCCATATCAAGCACTGAAATAGAAACAGCAAAAAGAGACCTCCCATCTAAGAAAAGCCCAGGACCAGATGGCTTTACAGTGGGATTCTACAAGGCTTTTAAAGCAGAACTCATACCAATACTCCTCCAACTCTTCAATGAAATTGAAAGAGGAAGTTCACTACCGAACACATTCTATGAAGCCATCATAACTCTCATCCTAAAACCAGGCAGAGACTCATCAAAGGAAGAGTACTATAGACCCATTTCTTTGATGAACATTGATGTAAAACTTCTCAACCAAATTTTGGCCAATCGACTTCAACAATTCATCCAAAAAATCATATACCACGATCAAGCAGGATTCATTTCAGGGATGCAAAACTGGTTCAATATATGCAAATTAATTAATATAATTCATCACATCAACAAGAGCAAGGATAAGAACCACATAGTTATCCCAATAGATGCAGAAAAAGCATTTGACAAGACCCAACACCCCTTTATGATGAAGATTTTGGAAAAATTAGGAATCCATGGAACATTCCTCAATACAATGAAGGTTGTATACGAAAAACCTACAGCCAGCATTATACTTAACTGGGAAAAACTAAAGCTGTTTCCTCTAATGTCAGGAAAGAGACAAAGATTTCCACTCTCTCCACTTCTCTTCAGTTAGTATGCCTAGCTACAGCAATAAGACAAGATGAAAACATAAAGGGGATCCAAACAGGGAAAGATGAAATAAAACTCTCTCTCTTTGCAGATGACATGATCTTGTATTTAAAGAATCCCACGGACTCCACTCCCAAATTACTCAAGCTGATTCAAAACTTTGGCAAAGTAGCAGGGTATAAAATTAACCTTCAGAAATCAGTGGCTTTTCTGTATGCCAACAATGAGAAAAGCATGGCTGAAATTAGGAAAGCAACTCCATTTGTAATAGCCCCACAAAAAATAAAATACCTAGGAATTAACTTAACCAAAGAATGAAGGACCTTTATGATGAAAACTTTAAAAACCTAAAACAGGAAATCAAAACAGAACTTAGAAAGTGGAAAAAGCTCTCATGCTCCTGGATTGGAAAGATCAACATTGTGAAAATGGCAATACTTCCCAAGGCTATCTACAAGTTCAATGTGATACCTATCAATACTTCAACCTCATTCTTCAAGGAAATAGAAAAGGCAATCCAAAAATTCATATGGAACAATAAAAGACCCCAAATAGCAAAAACGATCCTTAACAGAAAAAACAGTTCTGGAGAAATATCAATACCAAATTTCAAACTCTACTACAAAGCCATAGTAATCAAAACAACTTGGTACTGGCACAAGAACAGACCTCAGGACCAATGGAATACAATTGAAAACCCAGAAATGAACCCACAGACCTATAGCCACCTAACCTTTCATAAGGGAGCTGAAAAAATAGATTGGAAGAAAGACAGCTTCTTCAGTAAATGGTGCTGGCAAAATTGGTTAATTACCTGTAGAAAACTAAAGCTAGATCCTTATATATCACCCTGCACCAGAATCAACTCCAAATGGATCAAAAACCTCGGAGTCAAAGCAGACACTCTGAAAACACTACAGAATGGAATAGGAGAAACCCTAGGTCTCCTTGGCATAGGCCAAAATTCTCTTAATAGAGACTCAGAAGCACAACAAATCAAAGAAAGGTTGCACACATGGGATTGCATGAAATTAATGAGTTTCTGCATGGCAAAGGACATAGCTAGCAAGATCAATAGGAAGCCCACATATTGGGAGAAGATCTTCACTAGCCATGCAATGGACCAAGGTCTCATATCTAAAATATGCTTGGAACTCAAAAAGTTAAATCCCCAACAACAAATCCTCAAACAACTGCCCAATGAATAAGTGGGCTAAAAGCTTACAGAGAAACTTCTCTGAAGAAGAAAGAAGGATGGCCAATAGACACATGAAGAAATGCTCAATCTCCCTAGCCATAAAAGAAATGCAAATCAAAACAACATTGAGATTCTACCTCACCCCAGTTAGAAGGGCTATAATCAAGAAATCTAATAGGAACAGATGCTGGAGGGGATAGAGACAGAAGGGAACCTTACTGCATTGTTGATGGGAATGCAAACTTGTTCAACCACTTTGGAAAGCAGTATGGAGGTTCCTGAAAAGACTCCATATAGAGTTCCCCTATGACTCAGCAATCTCACTTTTGGGCGTTTACCTGAATGATCACAAACAAGACCATACTAAAGCTACCAGCACAACTATGCTTATTGCAGCATTATTTACCATAGCTAAGATATGGAAATTGGTTCCATCTGGGTTGCCAGATGCCCCTCAGTAGATGAATGAATCAAGAAAATGTGGTATATATATACAATGGAATTCCATGCCTCTATCAGAAAGAATGACATTGCACCATTAGTTAGGAAATGGAAAGACTTGGAAAAAATTATATTAACTGAAGTAAGCCAGGTCCAAAGAAACATAGATCCCATGGTTTCCCTTATTTGCAATAGCTAGTATATGCCTGGGACAAGTAGAAAAGGTCAGATAAGATGATATTAAGTGAAATGAACCCCAAGATAGGGACATAAGTCTTTTTTTCTTTCTTGCTATTGTTTCTTACGTATTTATAAGGTACCATGTGATTTCTTTGTTGCTTTGTATGTCCTTCCACCACGGTATAACCCCTGTTTTCACTGTATTTGATGTTGGTATAATTTGTGGAGGGGAAGGGAAAAAAGAACAATTGTTTAAGTAGGGACACAGGTAGACCCATTGCAACAATGAGTCGTACAAGACACTATGTCTTGTATAGGTGGGGGCCTGGAGGTAGTGTAATTGTGGAGGTGGGAGGGAAGGGATAGTAGGAGAAAAACAAAGGAGAAGGCAACAATGCTTGATGAGAAAAGTATTCATTATTTTGCTCATGTAACTGCAACCCCTCTGTACATTATTTTCACAATAAAAAACATAAAAAAATCAAAGACAAAAATAGTCAAAAGTAAAAAGCTATTTTTAAACACGTAGATATAGGAGACTAGAAAACTGCTTAAAACAGTCTCCACAAATAATAAATGCAATCATCTCCACCACCAAATCATGGAACACAGAGAGTTTTCAGTATCAGAAGACCACCTGAACGTAGCCCAGTGGGATTATTATTTTGAGAGAAGCTTCACAAATAAAAGCTTATTGTCAAACAAAAGAGACAACATTACACTTGACAAACAAGGTGGCAACTTGTCTATAGTTCCTGCAGCATTGTGGTTGCATGGAGGGATGCTTTTGGGCCGTTCTATATCATTTTTTCCCCATATAGGCACCTGGCTCAGGCTGCATAGATGAACTGTGGCCCTGAAGAATGTGTTGATAAAGTGGTCTCCATTTTTTTCCATGCTATTCTGAAACCATTTGCTTGAATTTGATGATTGAAGCCTTTCAGTCACCAGGCTTTAGCTGAGTCAGCAGGGTGAATAAGTGGGCAACCAGCCGAATGTTCTGTTGAGCAAAAATAATGAGCAAATTGCATTCCATTGCTGCTCAAGGAAGCAGATACTGGCCTCCAAGCATTGCCCTTTGTGCAATCATGGTCACATCGGGGAGAGAGAAGGCTGAGGAGAGGGGAGGAAATGGTCAGGAAGGAAGACAAAGGGGAACGTTCTGAATGTACATTTGACCTCATTTGGTGGACAAAGCTTGTAGAAAGATGGATGTGGTGTTTGGTCCATCCTAGTAGCTGGTAACACTCCTTTTTTAAAAAAAATGATAGTAATGATTCAAGTGTGTTATTGTGTATTCAAGCACAGGCATCAAAGAAACTCAGTGGAGGAGTTCAGAGAGGCAGTTTCTAAGGAAAATAAACAGGTAAGAGGACAATTAAATGTGTTCTTTAGAATGAGACTGGGAAGATAAGGGGTTAAATAAAAGAAAAAAAAACAGCAGTCAACTAATAAGGCCTCATTTGACAGAAGTTTCCAGTTTTGAGAAAGCACACATTGGAAGGTGAACTGAAGGGCATCTGAACGCTGTTCAATTCAGCACCAAGGCCTCTGTGCCTGTTACTATAATCTGCATGGTGTTCTCTGTTCTTTTCTATAATTATATTGTTCTTCAAAGAGGAAGCCAAGTAGGCTGTGGAGATTTCTCTGAGACAGAAAGCCTGAACAATCCCCGCAGAGATGAATCCTTTCAAATGAAAGAACCCTTGATCGTGATTTTTTTTCAGGTCATTTCACTCCTATCGAAGAATATTTCTGAATTCAAGAGGTGATATATATTATACAAGCAGCGTCCTGAGCTGGCATGGCTCTCTCCCAGGAGGAGAGTTAGGGGTGTCAGCTTGGTCGAAGTAGAACTGGGGTTTTCCATTGCTGAGGTGAAAAGTGAAAGGCAGCAGGGTTGGTCTCTAGTTTGAAGATGGGGTCGCCTCCCTTACCTAGGGTTTCGATGAGGAGGTGGCTGAGGTGAAGGCAGGTCACTTCTGAGAGCTCCTTCTGCATCTTGGAGGAGAGAGTGAGGGAGGAAAGGAGAGGGAAAGGATTCTGAGTGCCCCTCACAACCAAAGCAATTCATTTGCCTGTGTTCAGATTTCTCCATGCAGGTCTGCATTCTGAAAGATGAGAAATGTAGTGGACATTGTGATACCTGCCCAGACCCGAACCAACGGATGTAAGGAAACTCATGTTCTCAGCTGCCCATTCTCACCTGATGAGGTCTTAGCACAGTCACAGGGGGAGACTTAGTCCTCAGCCTCCATTGTAGGTCATTGAAGGCCCACCCAGCTTCAGAGCTCCAGCAGACCCCAGGCCTGCTTGCAACCACCTCCTTCCTCTGGTGCCATCTTTGTCTCGCAGGTGTCCCTCCTGAATATCTACCCAGTAAACCGCCCCTTCAAGGCAGATTCTCAACATTCCAGCGAATAGGGCAAGTAAAAGCAAGCTTTGAAAATGACTGGGGTACATGACTGCAGTCCTTTGCAGCTGTGGATCTGTGTTTATTCAACAACTATTATGGGCCAGAGACTAAAGACTGGATAGTTCTATGAATGAAGACGGCACAAGTCTTCAGAGCCTTCAGGGTGCATTGCTTCACCCTGACTTTCTCCCTGAACTGTGTGAATCACCCGTGTGAGTCACCACCCATAGGTAGTCTTACAACGTATTTGGTAGCTTGAAGGTCAAATCTCCCTGTGTTATTCTTTTCTCCATGGTATGTGGGATGGTTTTACCTTTCTTTTTTACAAAGGGGCATTTTGTTAGGGCATTTCCACCCATTACATATAATATGTCTCCGTCAAATTCACCCTACTATTGTTCTTCTTCGTCCCTCTCCTTCTAAAATAATTTTTAATACTTTTTAGTTTTCTATTCTCACATATGTGAATCAACTACTTTGGGTATACTATTATTATTGTGATTTAGTCGCAAAATTTAAAGATAAGGTGATTTCACTTAAAATCAAGGCTTTGCTGCTGTTAAAAATAGAAATTTCTGGTTGGGTGCAGCTGGACATAATTATGATCCCAGCTACTGAGGTAGAGGAGATGCAGAAGACTGTGATTTGAAGTCAACCCAAGCAAAAGGTCAGCAAGACTTCATCTCAATCAATAAACCAGGCATAATGGTTCATACCTATGATTCTAATAGGTGAGAGTTATAGTTAGAAGAATCACAGTTTATACTAGCCCAGGCAAAAAGAAAATTAAGACCCGATCTAAAAAAATAGCTAAAGCCAAAAAGGAGTGGGGCATGGCTCAAGTGGTAGACCACTGCCTAACAAGCATGAAGTCCTGAGTTTAAGTCAAAAAGAGAAGAAGGAGGAAGAGAGGAAGGTAACAGGTCCTCCACATGGCTAGGACACGATTGGAGCTTGCTTCTTCCCCCAGACAGGGGTCAGTGTTACAGGCTCCTGGCTGTTCTGATTCTAACACAAGTGAAGACACGACAGGAGCTGAGTCTTAGCATTGTCATACTCCTACTGAGAGAGGCAAATTTGCTTGAGCAAAATTAAAGGCACTGCCGGAGTCAAGCTGGGTTAAGTCAGTTTCAGCTCATGAGCAGAGGAGAACAATTAAGGCAGGTGTATCACCGAGAGCCCTGAAAACTGAAAGAGAAATCAGAGGGTCCTTCTTTCCCTTGTATTCCCACTGGTAGGGTTAGAGAAGAAAACTACAACTATCTCCTCTTCCCGAGTCTCACCACTCCTGGCTCAAAGCTTAATGTTTTCTATTGCCTAACAATATTAAACCATTTGCCTTATGTCTGCCCATGACATTTTTAAACATCCCTCCTAAATGTCTATATCTAGAAAGCATCCTACAGAGGTAGTCCATGAACTGTCAGGTTACTGGACCTTCTCTGAGGTTGAAGATTATTTAGGAAGTGGAGAACTTCAAACAGAATATGTATGTGAGTATTTCTAAGATAAAGCTCAACATTGACATCAATAAGGAATAAAGAAAGACTGCTTCATTCTCTCCCTCCTATTTCCTAACATTTCTCATTCATAACTACCCAAAGCATCCAAGTAGTAGATCAACCAGAAAAGGGATATATAAAAAAATTGCCATCATATTTCAAGACAAAAACTAGTACTAGAGTTCTCAGATAAGCGTCTCATTCTCTTCTATATTACATTTCTTCTTACCATGATGAAATATAAGGATAGAAGGATCTGGCTCAGAAATGAAGAGTTTTATGGTTCCTTGGCCCTATAATTGGTCAGAAAATGATCGTGGTAAGAGCAAATAGTGAAAGAAAGATGCCTTTTCCCTCACAGTGGACAGGAGACAGAGTAACAGGAAGGGGCCTGAAATGAGATAATCCCTAGGACCTGCTGGCAGTGGTGTAAGTCTTCCAGCTAAGTTCCATCACCGGAATTTCTAGATCATCTCAAAATAGAGCCACCAGCTGGAGACTGACCATTGCAAACATAAGCCTCTCTGGGACATTTCACATTCAAAGCATAACATCTTCACACACATTTGAAGCAAAAAGAATGTGCCATTAGTTAGGTTCTCCATCCTCTCTTCTTTCTCCCAGCCATGATCTTTGTTACCATGGGGCTTTTGCATATGCTGTTCCCAGTACTTAGATGCTTTGAATAGTTACAAAACAGAAATATAAGCAAAATAGGAGGCAGAGAATGATCCATTCTTCCTTTATTCCTTATTGATGTCAATGTTGAGCTCTATCCCCGAAATAGTCACATAAATATCCTGTGAGGAGAGGAGAATCAGGTAGTGATCTAATTTTTTTATGATTTTTTTTGTTTTTTTTTTCATTACAAATTAGAGCCAAGTGATATGAAGGAAAGAAATGTAGCCCAGGGTTACCCTGGCCTTTGTCCATTGCTTTTGATCTGAATGAGGAAAACATGGGTAAATAGATATTGACTCTGTGAATAAGAAGCAAGGCTCAACGTTGTGTGGAAATAGTTTTTTTCCACCCCAAATTTCCACCTGCTTTATGCTAATTTTCATCATTGGCCAAAAACTAAAAGTGACTGTCACGCATTAAGTGAGCTCCTTATCCCCTACAATAGTTCTGAGGAGGCGTATGTATTTGAGGGCCCTATTTGCTTTTCTTAACATTCCTTTGAAATAAATATCAAGAATTGGCCTCAAAGTGTCCCAGCTTTTCCTGAATTCCCTTTAGTAAATTTCTAGTGCATAATCATGTCATCTTGACATATTTCCTCAATGTATTTTTAGCCCATACTTCTTTGGTATGTGTTTTTTGAGAACCGTATCATATTGCTTCTTGGTTAATTTTAGTCCAGACTTTAAATCTGGTCTTCATGTTTATGAAGCTAGCCCCCTTTCTATTCCTCTCATCCTCAGGCTGTTATATTTGTCTACATTTGCTTTCTTTCACATAAAACTAATATTTTTGAGGATTTCAGTGGGTTGTTGTAAGTTTTGCCCCAGTTTTGTTCAAGTAACACAAAAAACAACAGCACAACATGAGCACTGTTGTTATTTCCATGTTACAAAACAGGACTAGGGTGTTATTTAACTGGTTCAAGGTTAAATAGGAAGTGCTAGGAAGATTCTGACTCCAAATAGCTTCTCTGTGGATTTTTAAAAATATGAATAGTATTAAGGAAGTTCATTTTTAACATGTATGCTACTAATATAACAAACCTATTATTCACTATTATGTTGTGACCATTTAATATTCATGACCAATAGTGAACTGTTTCATGACCAATTATGAATTGTTCACTTAGATAACTTTCTACCTCATAAAACTAAAAACATACGTATTTTTAAAAATTAGGACCTTTTGGGGGATGTGAGCATCTCATTCTTCTCAGTATCAGATACCCTTATGGTATAAGTCCAAGATCCTCCCTCACAATTCCCCATGGGAGGCAGCAGACCAGTGCTGAGGCTGAGAGCCATTAGGATATCTTCACTGGTGTTCAGGGTGACTCTTGATTCCTTCCATTCTCTTGTATGGATGGAGAATTTATCCATTATTTTGTGGGGGGGGGAGGGAGAATTTGCAGCAAGATGCGTTACACTAACATTTATACTGATTTGGAAGGCTCTTTACAGTACAGAAGTTGGGAGGAAGGAAAGCAATAGAAATGAACAACTGAAGAAGAATTAATACAAGGATAGAGAAGGATTTCCTTTTATATTGCTTGTAAAGCTCATTTATTTAATTAACCCATTTTACCAAGTCTCATTGGCTAAAGGAAAACTAATTTTATTCTGGTTTCATGGTTGAAATGCTCTCTTTCTAGGAAAGAGGAGAATTCTATGCACAGAAGGAGAAAGAGGAGATAAAAGGAAAAAGAAACTGAATAAATGCCTTCACTGTGACCTTTGTGAGGGAGACCTGCAGTCCAGGCTATGGAGTCGCACTTGCCCTCAACTAATTTCTTTGGGCATGAGGATACTTTGAGTAAGTGCAGAGGTATTCACTAGCTACACTGTGATGATGCAAATAGACACTAATATTGATGAGCAATCATTAATGCTCATAGTGTTAGGGATTTGTTCCAAAAGCCAGTGACCAGGAATTGAAAGACTGACATAAGGATTTCATAGTCAGACTAAATAAGTCAATAGGACAGAAATCAAACCAATTTTGCAGGAAGGAAGGGAACCTTCTCAGATCTTCTATAAGTTATTTTTAAGTTTCTGAGTTTGTTTAACTAAGCAAAAAAGACAGCCTACAGAATGTGAGAAGATTTTTTTCCAGCTGTGAATCAGACAATGGCTTAATATTCAGAATATACAGAAAGCCTCAACAACTAAACCTTAGAGAATCAACAACCCAATTAAAGAGTTAGCTTTGGGGAGATATTCCTTTGAAAATCTAGCATAATTCCCTCACTTTAGGTAGATGAATCTGTTTTCTCCTGGCTTGGGGTTTTCTAATGAGTAGGTGTAGGTTGGGTTTATTGGCCAGAAATCAGTAAAGGGATCCTTTCAAGTAGGGAAATGATTTCCAAAGCCCTGCCAATCTTGGAGCAAAGGAAGAGCAAGAATTTTATTCCAGAAGCTATGCGATGCCTATGGGAAAGTACATTCCTCAGTCTGCTCAATTCACATTTTTTTTTGTTGGTCATGGGGCTTGAACTCTGAGCCTGGGCACTGTCCCTGAGATCTTTAGCTCAAGGCGAGCACTCTACCCCTTGAGTCACAGCACCACTTCTGGTTTTCTGGTGGTTAATTGGAGATAAGAGTCTCACATGGACTTCCTTGCCTGGGCTGGCTTTGAACGGTGATCCTCAGATCTCAGCTTCTTGAGTAGCTAGGATTACAGGTGTGAACCACTGGCTCTGTCACTATGTACACTTGTGGGCATGCTCAGTTTAAGGTCGCAGTTTAGGAAGGAAAGGTGATGTCAAGAGACCCTCAGATACGTTTAGTTCGCGTTGTAAACATGGAAGACCAGAATGCTGCTGGATGTGCTCAGCTTCTTGTCCTAAAAACATTTTAGCTGCAGCCAGAGGAAAGGACACTTGGAAGATGTGTTACTATAGGAGATTGCCCCTAAGGTGGATGTCTCACCTAGCTGCTAATACCTTAATAACAGAGGTAAGCTTGTTAAATACAAGTTGAAGGGAAAATACGTTACTTGTCTAAAATGTCTCTTTGGACTTAGATATCCAAGAAGATGGTGGGGCATGGAGAATACAATCCTAAGAAAAATGAAAATGTTCACAGCTGCCTATCTTTGAAGATACATTTAATATATTGTCAGGATGTTAGACACTTTCCCATCTACCAAACACCAATAAAGTAGGTATGTGTACATATATGCAAATGGATGTGTGTGTGTGTGTGTGTGTGTGTGTGTGTGTCTGTGTTTCTTGACAAGCACCTAGTGGATATTTTCTATTTTAGAGGTGCCTAGGTTTTAGTTATTTATTTATTTAGCTGGAATCCCCTTGTGAATTAAGGTTTAGAATTTTCAGCTTAACAGTTATTGTTATTTATTGGTACTGTTATTGTTTATTTATTGTTATTTGTTATTGCTACATATGTAGCAATAGCTTGGCAAATGTTTGTTGAGGGAAAAGAAGGAGGAGGAAGAGGAGAAGGAAGAAGAGAAAGGGGAGCAGGAAGAGGAAAAAAAATAAACTCATTGGAATGTCTTATTGTTTAAACATCTAAGAACTATTTGTTTTAGACCTTACTATTTGACCTATCAGGATAGCTCTACTGAGTGAGTAGATTTTATGCTTCAAGGGCTTTTAAAAATTTTTATTGTAAAGTTAATGTACAGAGGAGTTACAGTTATGCAAGAGAGGTAATGAGTATATTTCTTTTTGAACAGTGTTACCCCCTCCTTCATTTTCTCCCACTTTTCTCCCTCCGACTCTACTCCCTGCCAAATCTTATAATTCATTTCCAATACACTGTCTAGTGAGTAGCACTGTTGCATAGGTTCACTCTTGTCCCACCATTTCGGTGAATCTTTTTCCCTTCCCCAAATCAGATAAATTTATATACAAGAAAGAAAAAAAACCCAGTGTCAACAAGGAGTAAACCAAAGAGGGGAAAAAGAAAAAAAAAGAAATAACTACCCCTCTGTACAGCATCTTTACAATAAAATGAAATTTTAAAAATAACTGCAAATAGTACTCTAAAAAATCTTGATTCCATTGCTTTGAGTTCATTTAGATAAGCATCATTTTAAATGGCCCTATTCATATAGATATTGAGCCATTGAGAGCCTTTGCTATGAATTTTCTAGACATTCTAGTTATTACAAATGAGGGAGACCATGCAGCCTGTGTTTCTTTGGGTCTGGCTTCCTTCACTTAATATGATTTTTTTCGTCTTTCCATTTCTTTATGAATGGGGCGGTGTCATTCTTTCTGAGGGAAGCATAGAATTCCATTGGTTACATATATTGCATTTTCTTGATCCATTTACCTACTGGAGAGCATCCAGATTGATTCCATCATTGCATACATCCATGCAATGAACATGCTGTGCTGGTAGTTTTAGTGTGGGCTTGTTTGTGGTCATTTGGGTAAATGCCCAGGAGTAGGATTGCTGGGTCATAGGGGAGCTCTATGCTTAGTCATTTGAGGAACCTCCATACTGCTTTCCAGAGTGGTTGAACAAGTTTTCATTCCCTTCAACAGTTTAGTAGGACTCCCTTTTGGCCACATCCCTACCAGCATCTGTTATTGTTAGTTTTCTTGCTATGGCCATCTAACTGAGGTGAGGTAGAATCTCAATGTTGTTTTGATGTGCATGCGTTTTATGGCCAGAGATGCTGAGCATTTCCTCATGTGTTTATTGGTCATTCTTACTTCTTTGTTGGAGATGTCTCTCTTAAGTCATTAGCCCAGATCCTTATATATTCTCCTGTTCCAGAATCAATTCAAAATGGATTAGAGACCTCAACATAAGATCAGATACCCTGAAAATATTACAGGGGGGGGATAGAGGAAACACTAGAGTTCTTGGTACAGGTTGAAACTTCCTAAGTAAAGATCTAGAAACACAACAAATCAAGGAAAGGTTAGATAAATGGGATTGCATTAAATTGCAGCGTTTCTACAGGGCAAAGGTCATAGCTACAGGATAAATAGCCCACAGATTGAGAGAAGATCTTTATTAGCTACACATCAGACAAGGGCATCATATCTAAAGTATACTTAGAACTCAAAAAATTAACCCTCTCCTCCCAATAAAAGAAATCCTCATAAACACAACCACCCTATTAATAAGCAGGCTTCAAGGGCTTTTCCAGGAGTTTCTTCAAGTCAGTCCTTTGGTATCAAAGTCTTCCTAATTTAGGAGCACACTCCTAAATTCTTATTACGTTAGTGTGGAAAGAACACACTTTCCAATCACCTGCAGCATCCTTAAGGATGTATTGTCATTACATTGTTGGACACTTGGCAGGATGACAGGAGAACTTTCTGGAGAATTGAGTGAAACAGTTAAATTATGATTATCACAAGCATACAACAATGGTATGTAACGTATGAAGCTCTCCACAGACCACCGAAGTCTGGACTATGTGCATGAGTCTTATAATGACTATGTTCTTTTGTTTTGACATATGAGCTATTTGAAAGTGTTTTCTTTCCTGGTATGAAGGAATAACTATTTCACCAAAGCTTTATATGCAGAAAGGCAACATTTGGGCTAGAGTGTACTTAAGGGGTGAATAATTCAAAGTCTGCCTTATTTTATTTTAGACAGTCTGTTCCCTTGATGAACAGAATGAATGCAAAAATAAAATCAACATCATCTTTCCTGAAATACTATAGAATAAGTAGTGTACAATTTGAACCAGGTATTTTACAAGAGTTGAGAGTATTGCAGAAAGAGATTAACACTTGGCTATTAAATCTACATTGACCTATAGATCACCTGATTGTCCTTTTTTCCTTCCTCAAGCTGAGAAAACCACAGCAATACAATTATGAGTAGGAGGAACAGCTAATGGTTTATCAACTGTTTCCGGACTGTTAGGGAGTTAGATAATTGGTTCAAGTATTTCACCCTAAAAACAGTATTTCCTCTGTGACCTCAAGGAAACATGCTCATTTTTCTCCAATTGCATTAAATCACACTAAGTATCCCTCTTCCCCAAAAGATTAACCTCTCAGACACATGGCTAGCTATCAAGAAGTTAGACAGGAGCCAGCACAGTTTTGGCGGTCAGAATAAAGGAACAACAGAAATGTGAAGAATAATAGAAATGTAAAGTCTACAGTCCTTCTTACAGGCAAGCAGGGTGGTTGAAATGAATAGAAATCAAACTCACTTCATTAATTCAGCCCAAAGAAAGATAGGAGACTCATTCTCTGAGAAGCTGAGGAACTGTGACAAAACAGTGGCATAGTCATGTTACAGGAGAAAGGGGTATGTGTGGGGCAGGGTGGGGTTCGAGTAACTCTCAGCTTTCCAATTTCCAATTTCCATGATGTTGAGTTTGCTCTTATTAGATCCCCATATGCAACACTGATTGATTGATTGATTGATTTCTGGGTCTTGGGTCTTGAACTCTGGGCCTGGGCACTGTCTCTGAGCTCTTCAGCTCAAGGCCAAGTGCTCTACCACTTGAGCCACAGTGCCAGTTCCGGTTTTCTGGTGATTAATTGGAGATAAGAGTCTCACAGACTTTGCTTCCTGGTCTGGTTTTGAACTGTGATTCCCATATCTCAGCATCCTGAGTAGCTAAGATTAAAGGCATGAGCCTGTATGGCACCAGGCCATATGTAACATTTAAATAAGATAGAGGCAGATAATGATTTTCAGAACTGACTTGGCAAAAATCTTCAACTTAAAAAATATTTTTACCCAGGTGCCAGTGGCTCATTCCTGTAATGTTAGCTACTCAGGAGGCTGAGATTTGAGGATCACAGTCAAAAGCCAGTCTGGGGCAGGAAAGTCTATGAGATTCTTATCTCTCATTAATCACCAGAAAATGAGAAGTGATGCTATGGCTCAAAGTGGTAGAGTGCTAGCTTTGAGCTCAAGCACAGTACCCAGGCCCTAAGTTCAAGTCCCACAAATGACAAAAAATATTACCTTTAAGTAGTTGTACAAAACAGTTACCATCCAACAAGGCAGTTTGTGAATACAGTGCATCTTCCACATTCTCACCCAGCCCTTCCAACCCACCCCTTCCCTCACTTTTCTTAATTTTGTAGGTGATGTATTGATTTTCCTTTACCATTTAACAAAGCAGTTTATGTATACAATGCGTCTTGGTCCCTGCCATTCCTTCAACATCTTCACCCCACTTCAACCTACCCCTTCCCTTTATTTTCTCTTAACTTTATGATACATACAATGAATTCTTGACTTCCTTCTTGCCCCTTTCCACTTTCATTCATCTAACCTCTCTCTCCTGGGCCTTTGCACTATTCAAAACAATGTGGTGATTTCCTTTCAACTATTTGGCTGGCTGGTTTTCTTCTCTTGCTCAATCAACTTATTTGGCCATATATCTAATAATCCCAACATCTATGTGTCAGGCTACAATCTGCATGCACTGTGACTGGGGATGAAGAGAGTAAGATGAGTAAATGCTTTCCCATCTATTTGACTGGGATCTGAGGGTTATAGATTTTAATATAGCTTAACTTTTAAATAGTCTTACTTTCTCCTACATATTTGAATTAAGATACTTTTCTGCTCCTATACTAATAGTAACAATAACTAGTTTTACTAAAAAAAGAAGAGCTCACATTAAAAGTTTCCAACATCATCTTTGCAACTAACAGCATAATGTACTACAGAGGAAGGGTAGCATGTACATATCTTGTTGTAAAGAAAAATCTGTGTTCTTTGCGGGGAATAATGCTTACTAGGAAAGCAAATTACTAGTGAGACAAGTTAGTAGGAAAGAATTTGGGCCTCTTAGCTTGCAGGTGGCAGGAATAGCTGCTAAAATTAAATCTGCCTGACATTGAATTCAGGGATGGGGCTCCAAAAGAACAAGGAAGTAAGAAGGAGAAAATAATGAGGTAATAAAGATGGAACACTCAATCTTTGGCATCCCTACCTTACAGGAAACCAAAAGAGATCCATCAACTGGAAAGCAGTCTTCAAAGGTTACACTTCTCTCTATTTAACCCAAAGCCAAGCTCTGTAACAAGGAGGAAGGCACATGAGGGTTGAGATGGGTGGAAGTTTGGTTTTCCTGTGGCATGTCTATGGCATATATTCCTTTCCTCACCATATTTCTTTTCTAATAAACTTTCCCGTTACCTTGCTTATGTTTGTGTCTTGCCCGAATTCTTCTCTTGCCAGATGCAAGGCCCAACATCAGTTTAGCTGCCCTAAACGTTCTGATAATATATTTGGTTCAATGGTTAAGCAGTTAGTGATTATGTCTACTTCTGACTTGAATCCATTGAATGGTAGCACTAGTCCCATAACAAATTTCAAATTTCCAATGTGCTTCCTCCCAGTTGTACTAAGAAGGCAGAAAACACCAGAATATGTTTAAATCACTGTCTAAACTAGTTGAATAAAGACAGCCAAAAGATAATTAGAAATATGAGACGAACACGTTTGGATTAGAAAGGAATCATGCATTGGATATGTTATGTGATATAAATCAATATACTGAAGGTGATTATCTGAGCAGAGCCAAGAATGAAACTCACAAGGTAGTTCAATAAACTCTAGGTTTCCATGACAACCTAATGGCGTGAGTGAGGAGAGGCAACTGGGGAAAAGAGATGCTGGGTCATTGGTCTCCGAGTTTCAATTCTTACATCCTCTCCAAGGATGATCTGCTGCAGTATTAGAAATACTTCTGCTGTTCAAAAAAAAAACCCACAGGATTTACCGATGAGTTTTGGAATAAGGAGGCTTCCCACTTCTAACTTTTCAATATTGCAAACTCACTTCCTCCATCACTTTTCGTATTCTCTGATATCACTGTACTATTTGCACATAGAAACTAATCTGGCCACAGGTACCAATCATTCACCCTCTCCCATGGAGTCCCTCCTCCCTCAGTTTCCCCCCTTCACAGTAGAGCCTGTTTTCCTGTCTTTTCCTGTCTTGTGTTTTTTTTTCCTCCAGTATATATTACTTTCACCATGATATTTCACCTGTGCCTATATTATAATTTAGTCAAATTAACCCTCTTTATACTCTCTCTTTCCATATCTCTATTGTTTAACAGGTGAGAGTTTCTTCATGTCAGCTTCATCTATAGACACAATGCACGCAATATTATTCATCCATCATTATTCTCTTTCTTTCATTTTTCTGTCGTTACTAACACTCTCATCTAAACATCATTTTTCTGTTTCATGTGTACATTATGATGATTTTCTTTCTTCCTCTGAGCCCCTTTATGTCGATTGAACATCATATTCTCCCAGAATGGTATTTTTAGACTACAGGGACTGCCCACAGTCTGAATTGTACACAAAGAAACTGAGATTTGTCCATGAAATATGTGAAATTTGTCTAAAATTTAGCATATACTTAAAATGTGAATCCAACAATCTCACTGCATGCTAGACTAGATTGAGAAGCTCAGCAGGAAGATTAACAAACCAGTGCTTCAAAGCAGGAAGAAAAAGACACATATCAAGCCAGAGAGGAATTACTCCCTCTGAGAAGATATAGAGGAAGCATATTATGTAATATTTAATTTTTCTGATCTTAGATCTGTAACATGAAAGTTCATTTGATCAGTAGACTTTGGCTTTCTTATGAGATCTCACTTTTCAACCTTATACATTTCTAATTTTGTCCAAACCCTTTAAACCCTCAGAGAATGGTAACACAGTGTGGTTTATTATGGGCAGATGCACATTTCATCACAATGGCTTCTCTACAAAGGAGGAGGCAACAATGCTTGATAAGAAATGTACTAACTACCTTGCCATGTAATTGTAACCCCTCTGTACAGTATTTTCACAATAAGAATAATACGAATAAGAATAAATGTGATAATCTGATGAGATCATTGAATACTAACTCATAACCTATGCAGGGTCACTTAGCCATTTATCTGTTGTTACCTCTACTCGGATCAAAGCAACAATCTTTCAAACTCTATGAGTCTTTTATTAGAATAATGAACAAGAGAAAGTTTAGCAAATGCAGCAATGAATCATATAATGTCTATTTTAACCATTTTTTGAAGGTCAAAATTAACTTCAGAAAGTAAATCATCTTCCAAGATGAGAATAGTTTTGAGTTATACTGATCTACCCTTAATCTCTCTCATTTCTCAAATGGTTAAAAAGGCTCCAGATTTGACTTTAACCATCTTTTCCATAATCTTGAGTAACTGCCTTCAAGTGTCTGGATCATAATTTTTCTCCTTTGTGGAATATAGATAGAACTATGATTCTGATTTATTTATATCTAGGACTTCCTCTCGTGTTTTTGATTTTATGACAGATTTCTTATAAAAGGTCTACAAATAGGTCACCCAGGAGGATTGCATCCATTATAATCTATAATCAAAATGGCTTGTAGTTGTAACTTGCTAGAGACATAATAGTTAAGAAATTAATTGTTTTCATACCATTTGTCCTCCCTGAGAGAGAATGTGGACCTTTAGCATACCTTGAATATGGCTGCATTCATAATTAGGGAAAGAACCACATGGCAACATGAAGAAATCTGCTTTATATTGTGTCCTTTCACATTGCCTTGTATTCAGATAGTTGAGTACCCCAAAATGATCTATACAATGATGTGCATTTTTAGGCATTAGGGAATTAAATTCTGAGTCTTGCTTGTGCTAGACAAGCACTCCTCCACCGAGCCACATCCTCTGCTCAAATCAGGGTAAGCTTATTATTTGTGGATTTATAAATAGTTTTTTATGCTATAAATTTAATGTGCCCCTTTCATCTGATCATCTCAAAGTATTTTATTGAATTTTTTTATTGTGAAAATACTGTACAGAGGGGTTACGATTACATATAAACAGTTTTGAACAAACACTGTCAATAGCTAACTAGCCAAACTAAAAATACCAAAAGAAATTTCAAGACTAAAAAAAAAATTAAATTCCCACATATGCGTTCTGCAGCCCAGTGGTTATGGAGAAACTCTTCATCAGTCCATTGCGCTAAGCTGAGTGAAAATCAGCTTTTCAAAAAGCAAAATAAATGTGAATGTGTTTAGTTAAAGTGATAAAGTGAAAAAAAATGAGATTTGTTGAGCGACACCATGTCCCTAATGAGAGTGGGCTGGCATTATGGGTAAAATGAATCAAGTATCTGCGATTTATTATCAAACTCTATGGGTCCTGAGCATAAGCAGATTTTTTTCTCATTGATAGAGGGCATAACTCAAATGGGAGACCATCTACCTACTAAGTATAAGGTTTTGAACTCCAATTCTACTACCACAAGTGCTGTTACTGTTGCTGCTGTTGCTGCTACTACTACTACTACTACCACTACTACTACTGAAAGAGACTATTTTTCATGCATGAGATTAACAAAATCCCCCAGTTTAGAAGAGACACTGTTGACAGAGCTGTGGAGGAATAGGCACTCAAATATACCTGTTATATACAGGACAGTGTAAATATGAGAGGGGACTGGCATCATTTATCTAAATTTCAAATGCATTTATCACTTAACTTGGTAGTTGTACTCCTTGGACTTTACTCTGGAAAAATGAATGTGTGCAAAATGTACAATATGAAAAGATATCTAATGCAGCATTATTTATAACAATGTCAAATTGGAAATGACCTAATTTGTCTGATTAGAGGAGTTTGGCAGAAAAAAATATGGTATCCACATAAAGGAATCTTGTGAATCTATGAGAAAATATGATATGGAAAGTACTGTTAAATAAAAACAGCAAGAGACCAGTGTAGACAACATACAGTCATATGTTTAAGAAGGTATCTTACAAATGAAAATACTCTAAAACTAAAAATAATATGGTATCCAAGGGAAGACAGATTTTTAAGCAATTCATGAATCTCTGTATCTATAATTGCAAAATAGTGAATTATTAAGAATGAAACACCTGACAATAATCTATTAGTGTTAGATATAGTGGTATAACTTTTCATTCTCTTTTCTCTCTGCTTAAAAATTTTTTTTGGTCCTTGGCCCTGAACTCTGTGCCTGGGTCCTGTCCCTCAGCTCTTCAGCTCAAGGCTAGTGCTCTACTATTTGAGCCACAGCACCATTTCTGACTTTTTTTTCTGCTTATGTGGTGCTGAGGAATCGAACCCAAGGCCTCATGCATGCAAGGCAAGCACTCTACCACTGAGTCACCTTCCTAGCCCCTGCTTTTACAAAAATGTTTTTGTGTGTGTGAGAAATGATTTGGAAAGTTTGGTAGCAAATAATCTTGTTTATTTACATAGCTCTCCCTAAAACCTGTTCGAGGGCATAGATGGCAAAGGAGATTAGCTGTTACTACTTAATAAAAATGACCCTGTCTCAAACTCTGAAAATATGAGTTTGTTTGATAAACATAATTTTTATGCTGCCTACTTTTAATTTGAAATAAAAATGTCCAGTTGGGACAATCAAAGCACCGGTATACTGTTGTTGAATGTGCTGTTGAAGATTGTTTTTTTTTCTTTTCATAAAAATGTTTTGGGAATTTTTTTTCCCAGTGAACATGACTTAGGATAGCTCGAGGCTGTAAAACAATTGTACTAGGTTGGTGAGCTCAGGATGACAACACGTTAAATTGCTATCAAGCTCTGTTGGTACCAAGCTACCAAGTTCCTATGATCATTAAGAAACAAACCTGTTTTGAGAGAAAGATCAATTAGAAAAATCGCTATGGGGTCATCCACTCATATTTTTTAAAAATTATATTGGACACTTTGTCTTTGGAACAGTGTTAAGGAGGGCCAAGTGGCAACCGCAGTAAAAAGCACTTCCTTCTGACATTTTGAACTGAGAGGTATTTACAAATGAAGATATGAGAAGGAACAGTGAGAAATAAGCCTGGGACCTTTTGGCCCAGCTTGTGTGAAAGATCATGTTACTGTGGAACACACGATATTTTTTAAGGTCTTTTATTCTCCAGAGTAGCATTGCTTTCAGCAGTTAAAATGTGATGTTAGAATTGTACAATACTCACATTAATAGTGGAGGCCAGAAAAAAGCAAAAATCATCATAAGATACCCATTCAACTAAGAGGCAGTCACTGGACACAGGTGAGGAATCAAAGAGAAAAATCTTTTTGTAAAGCATTATTGTACAGCTTCTCTAGAACAAACTTGGGATATTCTGGTTGGAGCCTTCCTTAATATCAAAGAGAAAATCTCCAACCTCATTCCAAGGATGCACACAGGGAGCTAACAAGAACTAAATAAACAATGCTCTGTTTGCTCAATATTTAGCAAATAGCTCAGGGATTACTGCATACACCACCATAGAGATTTTATCCAATTCTCAAAGATGTTTCTATGCTCTGCTAAGAAAACAACTCATGTATGTATAATGGCACATTGTAATTATTTCCACATGGTTAGCACTTAGACAAAAACCAGAGGGAAGAAGGTCAACATTTAATAAAACTTCATCACAAATCAACATTAATGACAGCACAATTGAAACCCAAATCCAAGGTAGGATTAAAAGCAACAGAAGCAATCATTGGAAATGTCAGTGCATAACGTTTTCTCCTACTTTTTTCTCTTCATCACTGTTTTCCTCTGGTTATGATCTAAGTAGATGCATGATAAAGTTGCAGAAAATAACACATTAAAGCTTTATAGATAAAAGCTTTGTCAGTATTTAGGGTTGGGCTTGTCTACTTTAGCCATGTGTAGTTAGCCAAGTATTCCCTATGATACAAACATTTGTAGTGGGAGGAAATCTAAATAAATCTTCTGGTTGAGCATCTGGATGATGGGACTATATCCAAGTGATTATGATTTCTGACTCCGATCTCAAACAAAACTTTGTTCTGGGACTATTTCCTCTTGCTTCATCAATTATTGTACATAGTAGATTTTTATATGAGGTAGTGGAGTAATAGAGAAGAATAAAAACCTTTTCAGTCTTACAGAGCAATATTATTATTTTTTAAAAGGAGAATGCGAATTTTCTTAAAAAGATTGAGCAATTTTTATGCTTAAAACTTGCTTCAGCGGCAGGCACAGGTGACTCACGCCTGTAATCCTACCTACTCAGGAAGCTGAGATCTGAGGATCAGGGTTCAAAACCAGCCCAGAAAAGAAAAGCTGTGAAATTCTTATCAAACCACCAGAAAACCAGAAGTGGTGCTGTGGCTCAAGTGGTAGAGCACTAGCCTTGCACTGAAGAGCTGAGGGACAGTGCCCAGGCTTAGAGTTCAAGCCTCACAACTGACAAAAACAAAACAAAACAAAACAAAAACAAAAAAACCCTTGCTTAAATTATGTCCGTGTTTATTCAGAATCAAATAATTGTATGGTTTGTTTTGAATGACCTTAGGATTTACTCTGTTGAGAAAAATTCAAGCCATCAAATAGAATTTAGTGTTTATTTATGGAACAACTAGCAGATTGAAATATATCTCCTTTTGTCACTTTATGCAGCTAAGGGCTAAGGTAAATCTCTTAACATTTCATTCACTCACTCATTTATTCAGCAAATATTTATTGTTTATTATGTGACAGAGCTCTTCACCAGGGTTAGAGCAGAAAAAATTCTGGATTCAAAGGTATTTGGGAGAAAAGACTTAATAAACAAATGTAGATGGTAGTGTCATCATATATTCTCCATATTATTCTACATTTTATAAAGAAATGCAGGAATGTTTAGATGGAGTAAAGGGTCTTTGCCAGCTGTGGACAGGAAAGACTGAGATAGTAACATTTCAGGGAGAATTCAGTGGAGATGGGGAGGGAGCCACAAGAAAGTCTAGAATCTTAAGAGTCAAAAGAAGGAGTAGGCACAAAAATTCTGAAGTAGAAGTAAATTTGCCTTGTTTGCATAACCTCAAAAGTCAATGCTGCTGCAGTGGAGTTAAGTGGAGAGAGGAAAGAAACACATTTAGGGGCTGGGAAGGTGGCTCAGTGGTAGAGCGCTTGCCTTGCATGCATGAGGCCCTGAGTTCGATTCCTCAGCACCACATAAGCAAAAAGAAAAAAGCCGGAAGTGGCGCTGTGGCTCAAGTGGTAGAGTGCTAGCCTTGAGCTGAGGAGCTGAGGGACAGCGCCCCAGGCCCAGAGTTCAGGCCCCACACACATTTATTACATAAGAGGCAGGTGGTGCTGAGTCAAAGGCAGCCCTACAAATTCAAATAATCCAGGTAGAAAGTTGTGCTACTCCTGGGCATTTATCTAATAAAGCACAAAGAAGGCCACATTAAAGCTACCAGCACAATCATGTTCACCACAACCTTATTTACCATAGCCAAGGTATGGAATTAGCCCAGATCAAGAAAATATGGCATATTTCCACCAGAAAGAATGACATTGCCCCATTTGTTAGGAAATGGAAAGACTTGGAAAAATTATATTAAGTGAAGTAAGCCAGGCCCAAAGAAACATAGGTCCCATGATCTCCCTTATTTTCAATAACTAGTATATGTCTGAGTCAAGCAGAAAAGGTCAGATAAGTTCATGTTAGGGAAATGAACCCTAAGATAAGTATTCAACTGTTTTTTTCTTTGATGCGATTGTTTCTAACATATTTATAGGATGATTTCTTTGTTGCTTTGTATGTTCCTCCCCCACGGTATAACCCCTGCTTTCACTGTATTTGATGTTGGTATGATTTGTGGAGAGGAAAAGAAAAAACAAATCATTTAAATAGGGATACAGTGGACCCATTGCAACAATGAGATGTACAAGTCGTTATGTTGAAAACGAACTTTACAACTTTGGTGGGGGGAGGGAGGAGAATTGTGGGGGGGAGGATGGGAAGGGATGGGAAGGGGAAACAAAGGAGGAGGCTACAATGCTTGATATGAAATGTACTCATTATCTTGCTCATGTAATTGTAACCTCTCTGTACAGTATTTTCACAATAAAAAGTAAGATATGTGAACATTATGGTGAAGAAAAAATATATACCAAAATATTTTTTCATGATTTCACATCATTGATATAAATAATTTAAAGTAATAAGTTTGCATATTTTTTGAGGAAAAGGAGCACTATACACAAATATAAATAAAAAAATAAAGAGTCCATGTATGTGCCAAGAAAAAAAGAAAATATGGCATATGTACACAAGAGAATTCTATTTGTTCATCAGAAAAAATTATGTTGTACTCTGACTAAAGAAATAAAAACATTTGGGAAAAAATTATATTAAGTGAAGTATGCCAGACCCAGGGTTTTCCTCATTTGTGGTAGGTAGAATGTGACTATAAATCTACAAGTAAACACACTGGATAGTAAGCAAGGGGTTACAAATGAATTAGTGAAGTACAATAGACTCTATGGAGAATGTGAATTCTTTAACAGGACAAGTCAAAATAAGTACCAGGAAATGAGTACTTGCAAGAGGAGAGGGTGGGGCCAAAAGGACAGGGTTAGAAGAATTAAGAGGGGAGGGGAAGGGGTGTAGACAAGAACCATTGCATATATCTCAGAATTGAGAAATATAAGGGAAGGAGTGGGTCGAAGGTGGGTGCAGATGTTGAATTAGTGACACAGATCAAGATGCATTGTACACATAAACTGCTTGTTGAATTAGTGACACAGATCAAGATGCATTGTACACATAAACTGCTTTGTTAAATTGCAAAGAAATCAATACATAACCTAAAATTAAGATAAGCAAGGGAAAGGGTGGGTTGGGAGGGGTGGGTGAGAATGTTGAAAGGGGTGACATTGAAGAAGATGCATTGTATTCATAAAGTGCTTCAATAAAAGGCAATCCATTGTACAACTTAAAGATAATAAAAATATTCAAAAGAGAAAGAAAGACGTGCTGGTACCTACCATGAACAATTGCGGTTATATCAGAGCCCTGCGATGGGGTGAGAAATGGATTCATTCTGGATGCCTGCCTAGAACCAGGAATGACAAGATGTTTCTGCTGGATTGAAGAGGTGGGTGGAGGGGAGAAGGAGGAGATGAAGAAGGAGGAGGAGATGGGAATGATTTCAAAGTACTTGATCTGAGCCCATTGGGTCATGGTTGAGCCAAATATTCATTCTTTTCTCAAATATTTATCAAAAACAGATTTGTACTAGGTACTTTTCTTCTAGAAATCTCAGATCTCTAGAAGAATTGAATGAGGAAAATGAATGTTACTTATCAATAAATAAATGTTAGAAGGCTGTAAGTGTTGTGGAAAAGAGAAAATGAAAGAGAATGGTAAGGGATTTTGATAGCAGAAGTTCCTTTATTAAATTTGGAGACTATGGAAGGCTCCCTGAGAATGGGAATCTGATCTAAACAAGGAGGGCAGGCATATGAATTCAGTGAAGTGCACACGAACAGCACAACACCCCAGAGCTTCCCAATGGGTTGATTGGATTATAGGGCTTTGAAGGCACTGGAGATTTGGCTTTTATTCTAAATGTACTGTGGACTCACTGCAGACTTTGGATCAGAGGAGTGACATGATCTGACTGATGTCTGAAGTTTCCTTCTGGCCGTTGCTTTGAGAATCTATTCCAGGATAGTAAATGTAGCACAGATGAGCGCATGCTCGTGGCTTGGCTTAAAGTGACACTAATGAACTTGACAAGTGATCTGATTTAGGATATAGTTAAATGTAAATCCCTCTTGATTTCCAGATCTTTCCAGATTATAGAGCAATGACTGGGTCTGAAGGCTGGAGGAGTGATAGAGTTGGTATTGACTGAGATGATGACGACTCCTGCTTGAGGTGGGTTTTTTTTTTTTTTGCCATTTTAGGTTTGATATATGTGGTAGACATCACTGTGAAGGAATCAGGTTGGCAGTTGGACATTCAAGTCTAAGTCTCTAGAGAGAACTTTGAGCTGATGATGTGTCCTAGGTGGAGATATATAGCTGTCATTGAGAACAATGAGCAGCGGATAAAAGAATGAAGAAGGGGAGGAAAAGGCTGTCCAGCAAGTGGGGACTCTGGGAAAGGATAATGGGAGCAACCCAGATGATTACATCTGTTGTGATTAGTTTTCCTTGTTGGCCACTTGTAGACAAGTTTTGAGGCAAATCTGCAGGAATGCCGAACCATTTATTTTCTCAGCGATTAGCACTTAATCATTTCATTAAAATATTTATTGTTTTACTCAGAATCAATTTTGTATTTCCTTGTTTAAGCCTTCTGAAAATTCATCTTGCCAAAAGAAATATGAGTGCCTGGTAGGGTTTTATGGCTCATAGACAAAGGATTCCTTTCATCTTACCAAGTTATTTGTGCTTCTGAGCCTGCCTGTGTTCTGAATCTTGTATTAATAAGTTAATATTTATTGTGTGCAAGCCCCTAATAATGCGGTGCTTGGCATTGAGTGAACTATAAAAATGATTAGATTTTTTTTATAAACCTTCCCAAAAGAAAGACAAAGACTGTGATTATACAAACACTTTGTAAATAACAATACAAAGGTTTGTGATGCCTGTTATATCACTTTATATTTAGCTATTACATTGTTGGTATTCTTCATTCTTAATTGGATTATAAATTCCTGGAAGGCATAGTGTACGCCATGCATATTTCTCATCGCATAGAGATAAATATGTGTGAGACCCAATGACTTTTTTGTGGAATGATAAGTTAATGTGTGTTTGTACTTTTAGTTTTGTTTTTTTATTTTATTGTGGTGCTGGGGATTGAACCCAGGGCCTCACACATGCTAGACAAGCAGTTTGCTAATTGAGTTATTCTCCATGCCTTCACTGCGTCCCTTCCCTCCTCACCATCGCCCACTCTCCACATCTGCTGTTGTTTAAAAGCTGGGTAGTAACAAAGGCAAGAGATGGCAAGAGATTGCTCTCTTTGGCAGGATCTGACTAGCATGACTTCCATTTTGTGGCTTAGTTTTTCTATACTGCTAGTCCTTACTGAAAAATATATCAATATATATTTTAAGGTCTCTTCGTATTATCTGTACTTCTAACACTTCATTGAATATTTTGACCACTAAAATAATTAAACCTTTGGCCGATGGTACATGTCATATCTCTTCCATCCTGATTGGTATTTAGTGCAAATGGTTGTATCTAATCATTTCTTTGATTAAATAAAGGCGTTTAATGGCCCTTTTGAATCTTGTAGTTAGTGAATTGGATTGGCATATATTTTTATTTCTAATTTATTTATATCACAATAAATACCTTTGAAATGATGAATTTTTTTCTTAGTAAAGTTTCTCTGTTCAGAATATTTATTAACAAATTCCTCCAAATATTACGCAGTTGTATTTGGTGGTCCACATAATTTCATATGTAACTTAATAGTGCTCATTTACAGTTTTAAAAATCTAAGCCTGTGTATAAAGTAAATGCTGACTTTGATAATATTCCCATATGAAGCATTTTTATAAACTATTTGAAGGGATTGGGTAAATATTATAAACTACAGTGAATAAAGAGCTTAGTTACCAAACTAAATAGGTGCTTCTAGAATGAAACATCTGCATAGGGTGTTTCTATGTGGTATGACAGTTGAAGAATATCATAGAACATTCTTTTTTGAAAAAGACCCTTGGCTTAGCTCATTTGCTTTCTCTTCCAGCGCAAAAGCTGTCATAATACTTCTTAAACTCCTGCAAGGCAGCTAAATTCCTCTTTAGTCCTTGAAAGCCCGATGAAGACTTGGAAAACAAATCAGTACAAGCCAAACTTGAATTTTTGCAAGATTTGGTAGTAGAAACTTTAGGCTATAAATTGCTTTTCATAAAAGAAAAAAGGCAATAGAGGCCTCTCTTGGCCTTATATTTTGCAGCTTGTCATTACCTGATAGTTTTTCTTGAGCTTTGTCATGACTATAGATTACAATCAGCAGATTAGAAGTCTTGAGCTTGAAGGTTTCAGGATATTTATAGTCAGGCATTATGGTGTTCAGACAGGGCCATCGAGTCTCTTCTTTAGCTTATTCCTTTATAGATCATTTGGCAAAGGGGACCATATTAAAATATCTATTTTTAGAGGATGCTACTTAGCCTTTCCCTTTCTCCATGAAAACTATGGAGTTCTAACTTCTCCATCTCCATAGAAAGAGGCAGATCCAAAGAAAGTGAAATGAGTCTTAAGGCTTGTGAGCAGCATCACAAGGAAAGAGAAACAGAGCACAGAATCAGGGGCTCTGGACTAGGCTGGAAGAGGCTGTAGTCCATTCTGTAGTAGAGGTTGGTTATGGATGGAATGTGATTTTAGGAAATGATGAGAATTTTGGGTTCATGCAAGTTTCATCCACAAGAAATACTAAGTGGAAGCTGAAAATTGTACCAACTAAGCACAGACATAGAACACCCCTCAAACATATACCAGTAATACCAGTTTCCCCCACCACGAGTCACACCCATCCCTACCCCTCCTTAACAATGTTCTTTATACCTTAACAATGGCTCCCATTCTGCCAATGCTGACAAATTTCCTCAAACTAACCACATGACTTCAAAAGATAGAACATCTGATATTTACTGTTTTTTCCTAACCCCTTAACAAATGTCAGATTGTGCACCTGTTTTGATTAGATTCCTGCCTTCTTTATGTGCCACTGAGGAAGATTCTGTTAGCCTCTCAACACTGTTCCTGCTAGCCTGCCTTGTGGTCACAGTTGTGGTTATCAGTGATAAATTATGGAACCACATTAGTCATATTGTACCAGAAGTGACTGCACATTCTGCATGACTACTAGCCCATCTTCCATATTTTATAGGAAGATCATAAGAGAAAGCAAAAATGGTTGAAAAGGAAATGAAAATTTCAATCCTATTATTTGTGGATTATGTGTTGCCTTCATAATATTTGGAAGTCCCCAATTAAGGAACTTGAATTATTTTGAATGTACAAGAATAAGATTTGTTTGTACAAAGATTTGAATGGACAAGATTTGAATGGACAAAACAGAAAAGTCCAAGTAAGGAAAGTCAAAGTGAGATTGATGGACATGGAATCTCACCTGCTCCTGTTGATATCCTAGGAGTGGACTCTGGCCACTCCTGGCATGATGGATGAACGTCATAGTAAATGCAACATCACCAAAGTATTTCTTTGAGCTTCAATAACTAGTAACTAAATGTCAGTCTTTCCTGAGTGCTTCCACAAGTCTCTGAACTCTTACTGGACATCGTATCTGTATACATAATTTCAAAAGCGGTCCCCATGAGCTCAGTATGAACTGGAAACATTATTTTTATTGTTGTAAAACCAATGAGAAGTTTCTTGATCTGATCAACACACTCATTCCCTAGACTTGAAATCAAGACCATGTACCAAAAAATCCATTGAAGTCAACTGCAAAGTGAGTATGTACTAGATATAAATATTTTTGAAGATGGGAACTGTGAGCCTGGATTAAAACATTTCAATAAAAAGGAGGAAATGTCATGTACCAGTGGCTTATACCTATAATCTGAGCTACTTGGAAGGCTGAGATCTGAGGAGCACAGTTTGAAGCTAGCCTCGGAAGGAAAGCCCAAGAGACTCTTATCTCCAATAGAGTACTAAAAAGCCAGAAATGGAGCTGTGATTCAAGTGGTAGAGCACTAGCCTTGAACAAAGAAGCTCAGGGACAGTTTTTAGGCCCTGAATTCAAGCCCTAGACCACTCCTCTCCCTACCTCCAAAGGAGGAAATAATTATCTAGATATTATCTAAATGAAGTTGGTATACATTGTCAAATGCCCAGATAAATGTTGACCAAAACTGATCTTTTCAAATAGTTATTTTATAGATATAAAAGACAGTTGATGAGAATAGATGCTTTTTCCACTAAACCTCCCCTTAACTGTATTTTGGACTACCTTCTCACCCTGAGCAACAGGAGTACATCTTAGCTATCTTTAGCTCTTCAATGAAAACGAAAGTTGAAAGTGTTACATTTGGACGTTTGGGCAGTTTTTCTTACTTATCTTTCAACACAGCTTATCTGAGAAATATGCATTCCACTGTTGATTCCGAAATCTGTTGATGTGGATTTTGTGTAGTGGCTGACACTGGATAAGAGCATCTCCATTATCATCTTCTCCTAGGATATGAAGAATATTCACATTTATCCTACTGGCCACTGCACCTGTCTAACTACTGTTAGAGAGAAGAAGGGGAAAGTGTGATCAGAGCCTCTTCAATTAGAGTCAACTCCTAAAAGTAATATAAATGACTTCTGCTGAAACAGGGAAGATTAAGTCCCTATCAATGACAGTTGCAGGATTGTATAAAGGACTCAAGAAGAGGAGTTAAAAGGTGAGAAGAAAATCACCAAATTTGAGAACCCAGAAAACAAGATCACTAGCAGTTCATCAATCAAGTTTGAGAAAACTGACTTGCAAGGTGAGCTACCTGAAGTCTCTGGAATTGGCAGTAATACTAGGCTTGTCTGGCAGTAAGGCCGATGATGGACAAACATGGAAGATTTGTGTCGTCAGTTTAACAGACAGTCAGAGCTTCAACCTCGCTCATTTCAAAACAACCTCATAGGTGTTTCTCCCCACTCCAGCATAAAGATGGGAGGTTCTTTGCTGGAGTGTGTGTGCTAGATATTACTGACTTGTTCCTTTTGCTGTACCCTCTATCTTTTCTCTCCTCTCTTTGCAGAAGGAGGCTTCCCTAAATGGATCCATCAACAGCTCTGTGGCTAACAGACAGCCATTGATTGGGAGCAGAGATGGTTAAGAATGTAAGTCAAATTATTAATTCTCCAAGTTCTCATGTGAGGGTCAACTCAAGATAGCTGAAGGTCATAGCTGGAGGTTATAGTTCCTCAAAATTTGGCCTCCCTACAAGACTTTCTTTTGCAGGTGCTAGCAACTTTTTCCTACCTCATGGCCTGGGCTTACAAATAGTAAGAGCAAGAACATCAGCATTTTCCTTGTGGTTCTATCAACTACTACGCACACCTTTGTTAAGAAAGATTCCATTATTCAGTTATTCTGGTTTAAATTACCCATCAGTTTTAGGCTAGGATGGTGGCTTATGATATAGTCTTAGGCCTTTTTTTTTTTTTTTTTTGGTCAGTCATGGGGCTTGAACTCTGGGCCTAGGTGCTGCTGGAGAGCTCTTCAGCTCAAGGCTAGCACTCTACCACTTAAACCAAAGTTCCACTTCTGGTTTTCTGTTGGTTAATTGGAGATTAGAGTCTTTTCCTGCCTGGGCTGGCTTTGAACCTCGATCCTCATATCTCAGCCTACTGAGTAGCTAGGATTACAGGCATGCGCCACCAGAGCCTACTAAGTTTTAGGACTTTTTGAAGAACCAAGGATACATATATCATTTGGAAATGATGGGATTAAGTGAACATTTATATACTGAATGTGAAGAACTCCCTGCAACCACACACACACTTGGACTTCCTATAGAGTGCCAGGCTCTTTCTCATTCTGCCGCAAATTGGCAGCGTCTTCTCTATGCAACCTGACGAGACCAATGGGAAAAAATACTGTTTTCAAATGAAAAGTTACAGCAGATCGCTAAACAATGAAGGACACAGTTAATGCACGTCATTCACACCTGGGGTTTTTCCAGTTAACATTTGAAAGAATTCTAAACTCCATATGATCATTAGTCATCAGTGACGAGTATGCAATAAAAAGTACACAAAGATAAACAAAGCAAAAGCTACTTGGGAAAACAAGATCATGAGGAAAGAAGAAAACCAACACTCTTACTTAATAAAATGATAAAGAAGATCTCCAGGTACAAAGAACATGATACTCAATAATTAAAAAAAAAGTTGGAGATAAAGATGAGGTCCCTAACAAGAAGGAAAGTAAAAGGAGCGGATGATAGAATTGGGGGTGGGGTGGGATGAATAAGGTCAAAGTACTGTATTTTACTTTATTATCTTGAATTTTTTGAAGCATTCCAAACTTCTGCCCTCCCAGAGATGGTTTTATTGTCTTAGAGGAAGTCTCATCATGCCTAGAAGACAATCAAGGCATGATTTCCTCTACAGAAAATGAGTATCAGCTATCTCCCTCTCCCACTGTGAGCACAACGCAGAAAGTCCAAGCTCAGAGTATTTTTATAAGCCTATATGAAAATAGAACAATGAAGCTGGCTAAAAATTGTTTTATTCAGGGGGGGGTCCAGTCGTGGGGCCTGAACTCTGGGCCTGGGCACTGTTCCTCAGCTCTTCAGCTCAAGGCTAGCGCTCTACCACTTGAGCCACAGCGCCACTTCCAGCTTTTTTCTTTTTTGCTTATGTGGTGCTGAGGAATCAAACCCAGGGCCTCAGGCATGCAAGGCAAGCGCTCTACCACTGAGCCACCTTCCCAGCCCCTAAAAATTGTTTTAAAAGAGGGAAAGGGAGGGTAAAAGAAGAATGATAAAGGAAGTCAATTTGATCAAAGCACATTATAAACAGGTATGGAAAGATAATGAAACCAGACAGTTTATTTTGGTTAGTATACCAGTAATATACACCAATAAAAATAAATTCACTGAAGGAAACTACTAAAGGATTACTGAAGAAGACCCAAGGTTTAGGAAAAAAAAAATTCAACTTCAGGTTGTGAGTTAAGAAAGAGCCATCTGGGGAAGAAAGACAGCCTCTTCAGTAAATGGTGCTGGCAAAATTGGTTAACTACTTGTAGAAAGCTAAAGCTAGACCCTTATATATCACCCTGCACCAGAATCAACTCCAAATGGATCAAAGACCTCGAAGTCAAAGCAGACACTCTGAAAACATTACA
>NW_012267240.1:11786682-11796934 GCF_000151885.1 Dipodomys ordii
AGGAGGAGGCTGCAATGCTTGGTAAGAAATGTATGCATTATCCTGCCCATGTAATTGTAACCCCTCTGTACAGTATGTTCACAAATAAAATAAAATAAAAAATTTTTTTAAAAAAAGAAAGAGCCATCTGGAAACTGGAAAAAAAAAACCATCTAGACTGGAAGTGGTCAGAAGGAGATATTGCTAAAATTGGGTTTTTAGACTCTAGGCTCAAACTCTTAAAGAGTTTTATAGGCCAGTTCCAGCCATTTGCTCCTATGTGGCAAATAGAACATGGTGAAGGGGAAAGAAGAAGTTTTACTATGTGGAAGCCACAGGAAGATAGTACTTCAGTATATCTCCAGACATCTTCGGCTGTCTTCAGGGATAGATACAGAAAACTGGGGACTGGGTGGAGGCATGCTCAGTGATTCAATATCTCCAGTCAGGTGTGTGGCCTGATTGACCCTTACCTCACTATGTCTCTGGAGGGGTTGTGGAGAAGTTATCACGTCACCATTTGAGGGTAATAGGAAGAGGTCAGCCCCTGTGCCTGGACAGGTGTTCTGTCCTGATCTGTTTGCTTCCCTTGGAACAGTTTCACCTTTGGCCACAGGCTGATAGAAAGCATTGCCTGTGAGAATCAATTGTCCTTCCTGGAAACCTACGTGATTTTGAAGTGACTGTAGGAGAGAATGATTCAGATCAAAGGGCACAGATGCAAAGTGGGGGAAGAGAGCCTGGGCACACCGCTTTTATTTGCTTTTAGTAAATTCCTGGGCCCAGTCAAGCAGCTTTTAAGTTGCCTCTGACATTGCCAACAAGATGAAAGTGATGAAAGTAACTCCTGAACTTGAGCCTTTAAGAGGAAGTTTTGACACCTGGGTAAAAGTCGGTGGGTAGTAGTAAATTTTGCACAAAGACAAGCAAACAAAATGAGGTCAGTACTCACTTCAAGTCAAACCAAAATATTGCTCAACAAGGAAGGAAATGGCTATTATTAATTATTGCAGGACTCGGAATATATACAAATATGTGAATAGAGTTGAATAGTGATCAAAGTAAGTTTGTAGAATGTTAGTGTGAGTTGTGTTTTCAGGGGGAAAAAGAACTGAATCTTAGAGGAAAACCCAAGGATTATTCTTTTTGTTTTCTGCTTTTTGTATTTGGAATTTTTCCTTCCTTCCTTCCTTCCTTCCTTCCTTCCTTCCTTCCTTCCTTCCTTCCTTCCCTCCCTCCCTCCCTCCTTCTTCCTTCCTTCCTTCCTTCCTTCCCTCTTTCTCTTTCTCTTTCTTCCTTTTTCTCTTTCTCCTTATATTTCTTTTCTGTCTTCTTTTTTTGTTTTGTTTTGATTATACTGGATTTTGATCTCAGAATATTATACTTGCTAGGTTGGTGCTCTACCACTTGAGCTACAATCCCAGTCCTTGTTTTTCTCGGTTATTTTTTGAGATAGCATTTTATATCCCTACCAGATGCTTGCCTGAGCCATGGTCTGCCTACTTTATGTTTCCTGTTGTTACTGGAACCATAGGCACATACCACCCCATTCAACTTCCCTTTATGAAGGCAGAATCGGCAGATTCCACAATAGCCCAGAACCTCAATCCTCCTGTTCTCACCCTCCCACAGAACTTGAGATGACACATGTGTGCCACTGTGCTCAGCTATGGCTCACGTGGAGGGGGTTTGTGAACTTTTTTTGCCTGAGCTGGCTTCAAACAGCAATCCTCCCCATCTTGGCCTTCCCAATGATTCATCTTAATAGAAGAAATGTAAAAAAACCACATAGGCTATTTGGCAATAAGGAGGCAATTAAGAACAAGGAGGAGAATCTGAAAGAACTAAAAGTGGCCACCTCTAGAAAGGGAGAAAGTGGGTAGGTGTGGCCACGAGTGGTATTCTTAATGCATAAAGGAACTCTGGGCTTTTTAACTTTTGATGACACTAAACTGACAAAAAACATTCAACAGAATAGAAGACTAACAACCACCAAAAGTACATGTTGTTCATCTGCACAAGTAATTTTTTCTTTTCTTTATTTTTTAAAGAACTCTGACAATAATCTTTTAGCTAATCTTCCAATATTTTAAACTTATTTTAAAACTGCTTTCTGTGGAAAAGAAGCCCATCAGAGGGAACATATTACCTAGAATATTGCCTCCCATTAATTGAATAAATTTTTTACTAATAAAATGATTTTTTATCCAATAAAATGATTTATAAGGAAGAATGATTTGTAGACTTGTCGGGTAAAGTGTTTATAGGGATTTGGAATATCAAGTCTTTGAAATGCTTCATAATTCCAGGGCACATTGAGTTTTTCTCTCCATGAACCCAAGTACTAAGTATCTGCATCTATTCCTCTACTTTGGAGCTCATAACACCTGTGTACTTATCCAGTGAAAAGATTTTCTGCTTCTAAATATAAATTCATTATCCAATGACTCATAAATAGAAATGTAAGCACTTAATCGCAACCAAGATAGAAGAAAGGAAAAAAACACTTAAATATCACAGCACTCACATGTAAATTTATATGAGAGTTGTATATCGGACTAAAAACAAACACCTCAGTATACTTATGCAGTTATTTGTATATAGCATACCTAGGTAAATCAAGTTGCCTGGAAGAAAATTGCTGATAAGTATCTATTCTGCCTTCTCAGATATTTGCTAGCAACACTGAAAGTCATTTGTCAAATTTTGGTTTGAGATATTACTAAAGTTTAAATCTTGTATACTATCTCATGGACTAATTCTTGTCTTTGGAATTATAAATCAATTTTTCTCTGTATAATTTCAAGATCATTGTAAACTAGGTAGAATAAGAATAGCTGTAAGAAGTGGGAGTAAAAATGGAGAACAGAAGTTGGGATGGATTTTAGGTCATAGATAAAGACCACAAAGAAAGATTAAGATGGAAAACTAAAACCGAAATAGTGCTTGTGTACATTGAAAATCCATTGTAAATGGTAAATTAGCATCATTACCTCTGTCCTAGTATGTTACCATTATAGTCTATACTGATAAAGATTCAGAGAATTAGAGGTCAGTTTTGAGTTAAATAGGGTTCATATGGTTCAAATCTCCTAAGGAGGGGAGGTCTTGGGAAAAACTCAGGTTTCTCTAGTCTATAATCATGTTTATTTTCACACGAGATGCCTGCCAATAGACAGATGAATTAAAATGACAGCATGCTGCTGGGAAGATCTAATGCGATGATTCATGACGTGTTTGGTTCATTGACTGGCATTCAATGAACTATTAACAGGCTAAAGAAACTATGGGATGAGAAGAGAATGGTCAGAGAATGATGAGGAGGAAGACAGGTAAGTCTGGGGGCAATTGATGTGGGAATTCAGGCTCTTTACATTCTTTAGTTCCTTTCTGGCTTGTTTTCTAAATTTTGTGTTCTCACAGATGACTGCAATGAAGAACATGTTTAAATGAAGTTATATGCCTCGGTGATTAGTTTGCAGATGTCTCTAATGGGATTCAGGATATTTCAGTTCTGGAAAAGCCCAGAGTGGATGAAGCAAGAGGTAGAAGGGTTGCTGTTAGTGAAATTTGATTGTCTGTCATGCATGGGGGTTTGCATGGTGTGCTCACAGTTCTGAGAGTCCTGGGACCAAGATGCTTGAAACGTTTGCTCTGTCCTCACAGCTTCTGGGAACCTGAGAATCACATCATTTCACTTCAGCTCAGCTCAGTTCCATTCAATTCCGTTTATTTTAGTTCATTTCATGCTTCAGCCAGTTGTAGAATGAAAATGGATTCTAAAAATAGCAGCACAAATTATCAGACTGTTCTGAACTTAGGTAGTTATACTTTGGGAGGAAAACAAAAATCTGCTATTAGCCTGTTACCTTCTCTGCTCATCTCTGATTGTAAAATGAAAGGAAGTTATCCAGAAATTAAAGGAGCTGAGATGTATCACTCAAGCAATCATAAAAGCTGTAATTATCAAAGAAGAAAAACCACCATGAGATAAAGATGCTCAAGAATTCTCAGAAAAGAGGTACATTCTCCAAACCAGAATTTTCTGAGAGTCTCATACACCTTACCAGACAAACTTTTTATTCTTTCTGTTTATATCCACTCTGACATATAGGTATATTCTCTTTTCTTATTTTTTTGGTATTTTTTGTGAACTCATTGAGTAGAAAAAATTAAATAGATTCATTGTGTTAAGTTACTAGAAACAACTGAGTAACTAATGTTAAAATATAAAGTTAAACCAGGTGCCAGTGGCTCATGCTTTTAATTCTAGTTACTCAGGAAGCTGAAATCTGAGGATGTGGTTTGAAACCACGCTGGGCAGGGAAGTCTGTGAAACTCTTATCTATAATTAATCACCAAAAAGCCAGAAGTGGACCTGTGGCTCAAGTGTTAGAATGCCAGTCTTGAGTACCAAGGTTCAGAAACAGTACCCAGGCCCTGAATTCAAGCCCTTGACCAACGCACAAAACAATGGAGGGGTGAAGAGATTTAAGGGGTCTCATGAGGCAGAGTTTTAGTTCATGGTGATGAGGGTCTTAGTCAACTCTTGTAAACTTAGTGAGTTAGCCACAAATCACTAGAGACAAGATGGAGTACAACATAATCATGGACTCATTGCGTTGAAGGAGGATCTCTTGGAAGAGAGGACTGAGTCAGGAGGAAGGGACCCTGAAGACTATGGTACTCAGGGAAAGGCTCAGGAAGGAGCCAATGGAAGCCAACAGGAATCACTTTGGAATCGTTGCTGATTCTGGGGTGGGATTGAACCAGTGAAGACTAACTGGGAATTGTGTTCTCTCATCAGGTAAGGGCATGTAGCTACTCTTGTGTCCCCAGGCACAGAGGATTCCCTTGATTTAGCCAGTTAGGTAAATCTATAAGCATCCTTGGTACAAAGCAGTAGTTACTCCATGATAAGGTTGTTGTTCTGGATAGTGGGCTGTGTGACTGAGAGAATCAGAGTTTCCGGCTAGTGATAACAACTGATTTCATGGTTTAGCTTGTCAGCTTGATTAACAACAGGAATAGTTGCCCGGCAACAATGGCAATCCCAGTGACTCAAGAGGTAAGGATCATGGTTCAAGACTAGCCAGGCAAAAATTTAGTGATACTGTGTCTTAGTAAAAATAAAACTGGGTGTGTGGCATAATGTGTGTCATACAGAGGTAAAGTTAGAAAGACTGTGGTTCGGGGCTCTCCTGGGGAAAAATGAGAGACTCTACCAGAAGAGCAACTAAACCAAAAGAGCATAGCTCAACTGGTAAATAACCTGCCTAGCCAAGTGGGAGACCAGGAGTTCAAATTCCAGAGCAAAGAACCAAAACAATATAATCACACAAAGCAGAAATAGGAACAACGTCATTCCCTTTTTGCCTTTTCTTTCTCAGCCTGAATTGTTTTCATTCTTACATTATGGATAAGTCCTCTCTCTTTTTCTATGATCACATATATAGAGTATGGTATATGTAAAATTTTTTTAAGTGCATGCAAATTTGGGGAGCCAGACTTTCCGTGTACTTATTCATTGATGCAAATATTCAAGTCCAGTGCTAATAGATGCCTACAGGTTTCAGGTCACAGAACATTCTATTTTGAAGCTAAAGAGATGCCTTGAGTTGGAGCTGAATCTGGAGCTCCTAATCCATTGTTTTCTTTAAGATATTCAAAGCAAATTGTTTTTTCTGCATGGCTTAGCAGTGAAGGAGTGTAGACAGACGGAGTATTCTGTCTTCTAGGAAAAGCTCTGTGCCGTCACTCCTGAAATCATAGCATCGTTACAAGCAAAGTTCCCAGGATTCCTCAGGAGAAATTAGCAGCTGTTAGTGAAGAAGAAAAATCTACCTACCCTACAGACATTGACTGTACGCTGAGGACTGAGTTTATGCAGTGTTTCCCTTCCCACATCCTGGCACATAAAAGATTTCAGGACATGGTAGAGGATTGGTCATTATTTCCATGTCGTGAGATGGAAATCTTGATGATGGATGGAGAAATTCCATTGGCAATTTATAAGTTAGGTGACCAATATGTTTCTTTGGAAATAGATAAATGTCTTGTTTTGTCAAAATTCCATTATTCTGATTTATTTGGCCAACTTCTCTGTTGTCAAGGGAGTAAGTTCTGTGATGGATTGGGGGAAATTCACTTTTATTATTTATTTATTTATATTTATGTTCAAGAATTAATGTGCTGCCTAAAAGCTACCTGAAGCAAAATGTTAGCATTTTCATACTCCCTTTTTCTTTTTGGCTGGTTCCAGGATTGAACTCAGTGCCTCAAACCCTCAATCACATGGTACTCTACCACTTGGGTCATGCCTTAACCCTGGCTTTTTACAAGTTACAGAAGACTGAGTCACTCTGACTTTTCTATCTGGGCTGGCTTTGAACCACAGTCTTTGAGATCTCAGCCTCCTCATTAGCTGGGATTACAAGCATCCATCACAGACTCCTAGTTTGTCTATGCTTTTGCTATTAGCTGCAAGTTTTCTGAACACTGACTATAAGTTCCTTTGAGCTAGTGTCTCAGTAAAAACTTTAGGATTATAATCAATCTTTCTTTCTTTCTTTCTTTCTTTCTTTCTTTCTTTCTTTCTTTCTTTCTTTCTTTCTTTCTTTCTTTCTTTCTTTCTTTCTTTCTTTCTGTCTCCTTCCTTCCTTTCTTCTTTCTTTCTCTCTTTCTCTTTCCCTCCCTCCCTCCTTTCCTTCCTTCCTTCCTTTCTTCCTTCCTTCCTTCCTTCCTTCCTTCTTTCCTTCTTTGCTTTGTTTCTCACTTTTCTTGCTATGTAGCCCAAGGTGGCCTTGAACTCAAATCCTTCTACTTTAGCTGGAAGGATTATTGTCACTATAAAATAATACATGCTTATTATAATAAAAATAAAATAATTCTAACTCCTTCATTTAGAGAATATATGCTTCATTTGGGCCTTAAAACCTTATGCTGATGTGAAACATGTTTCTTTATTAAACTGTTGAAATCATATTGTTTTGTTTCCAGATTGTATCAGAAGCATCTCCCAATATAACTAAATAATATTCAGAGGCTGATGTTTATCAGAGGTCGATGTTTAATGACTTATTATTTTTTCCCCCAATTTTTCCTATTGTCCATTTAGTTAATGATTTTTCAAGAATACCACATTAGTTAAATATTTTTCACAACTGTGCAGATATGTGTCTGAGGCTTCACTTAGTACCTTACCTGTGGCTAAGTGAAAGCACATCTGGTTTTTAGATAAATGTTTGGCTTAGTTTAGAAAAAGCTTTTAAACTATAATGTGTGTGAGAATAAGAAAGGAGAGAGAGAGAGAGAGAGAGAGAGAGAGAGAGAGAGAATGAATGTACAGTGTTTGAACTCAGGGCCCCACACTTGCTGATGTATGTGTGTGTGTGTGTGTGTGTGTGTGTGTGTGTGTGTGTGTGTGTGTGTGTGTGTGTGTGTGTGTGTGCAGGTCCTAGGGCTTGAATTCAAGGCCTGGACACTGTCTCTGAGCTCTTGTGCTTAAGGCTAATGCGCTATCACTTGAGCCACAGCTTCACTTCTAGCATTTTGGTAGCTAATTGGAGATAAGAGTCTCATGGACTTTCCTGCCTCAGCTGGCTTTGAACCACTCTCTTCAGATCTCAGTCTCCTTAGTAGATAGGATAACAGGCATGAGCCATTCATGCCTAGCAAACACATTTGCTTTATTTGTTCACAGTTGGTGCTTACTTGAACCACACCTCCAACTTAGCTTTGTGCTAGTTAATTGAAGATGGAGTCTCACAGACTTTTCTGCCTGTTCTTGCTTTGAACTTGGATCCTCTGATTTCAGCATCCTGCGTAGCAACTGGTATCGGGCCAAAATTGTCTTTTATTCATTCATTTCTTTTTATTCCAGTCAAAACCTCAGGGCTTCATGCATTTTACTATAAAAGGGCTCTTCCATTAACCTAAATCATGATTCCTTTTTAGATATCCTTTATAAAATTTAAGTTTAAAAAGAATCAGTGCATTGTATTTCTAAGTAGTTAAATTTTTGTCACTGTGATTTCATTTATTCTTTTTAGAATTTAAATTTAAAAATAATTAATGCATTGTCTTTCTAGGCTTTAATTTTTATTATCATGATATAATTTGTTAATTTTTTAAGTTCCTCTGTTATTTTCTATTGTGACCTCAGGAACTCCTGGGATCAATGCTTAGAGAAAAAACAAGGCAGAGAATGATATGATGATGTCCTAACTTATCCTAACAGATCAGTGTGAATCCTCCATAGCTTTGATTTGCCTTTGGCCATCCTCTCCTCTCTGAGTCTGTGTTTATAGTATTGATAACATTGTACACAAACTGCATTGCTAAAAGGAAAAAAATTCAGTAAATATCCTACAAAATTTGGAAAAGTGAGGGAAAGGATGGATTGGAAGGATTGAGTGAGAATGTGGAAAGGGATGACATTGGTCAATATACCCTGTATTCATAAACTGCTTTGTGTTGAATGGTAACTCCTTTGTACAACTACTTAAAGACGATAAAAAATTTGTTTCAAAAGTGAAGGTCGATTAAATCTTGGATAGAAATAGCATTGACCTGGAATTTCTGCAATTCTGGATTTGGCTCCACTTCAATGAACACAATTCTGTCATTCAGTTGGATTAACTCTAAAGCACTGATGTCCAGTAGAATCAGAGGTGAAAGAGCAGAAAACTGTTTTCAGTATGAATGTAAATCCAATAAAAGAAATGAATTCAGAAGAGAGAGCATTGGGTTAGACAAAAGTTTAGTTACAAAAACTGTATTTCGCCTCTCCTCTCTCTTCCTCTCGCCCTAGACCTCCTGTGTATATGTCCACAGTAGCTGTAACAGGTGAAATCTAGAGCATCCAACACAGAAGCAACTGCGAGTGGAAATATTTGGAGTCCAACCACATAGTCCATAGCCACTGCATGGCATGGTAGATAAAGAGGAGGGGGACTTTGATTGCATTGTAACAGCACTATATCTGTTCTACAGAATTGCAGCAGTTGACAAAGACATGTTTCTCTTAATCATTTTTCTCAATTTGTAGACCATAGGTATTTCTCCAGGAAAGCTACCTTACATCAAAGACTGAGGAAAAGAAAAGGAAACAAAAAAAATCAAAAGACATAGTAGGGGAAAAACAAAGGAGAGAGTAACAATGCTCAATAGGAAATGTACTCATTACCTTACTCATGTAACTGTAACCCCTCTGTACAACATCTTTACAATAAAAATATTACATCACTTAATATAATTTTTCCAAGTCTTTCTATGTGATTTTTTTGTATGTTCTTCCCCCATGGTACAATTCCTGTTGTCACTGTATTTGATTCCAATGTCCTGCATCTTGTATATATATTTTTTTCTAATTTAGAGAGGGGAAGGGAAATAACAAAATGCTGAAATAAGGATACAGGATGACCCATTGTAACAATGAGATGTACAAGACACTATGTTGAAAAAGAACTTTATAACTTTTTGTGGGTGGGGTGGGAGGGAAGGGAGAAGTTGGGGAGGTGGGGAGGGAAAGGATAGTAGAGGAAAAACAAAGGAGGGGGTAACAATATCAATAGGAAATGGACTGATTACCTTGCTCATGTAACTGTAAATTCTCTGTAGAGTATCTTTACAATAAAAATATATTAAAATAATACAAAAAGAAATATTATCTTCTGTTAAATGGAATTGCTTCTCCAGGTTCATGATCACAGCTTTATTTTACATTGTTTGCAGTGCTAGATAGCAAATCGAGGGCCTTGCACATACTAAGCAAATAGTCCACTACTGAGCTTGGCAACCATCAAAATATTTTTTTTTTTGCTGCTGCTGATGGGATTTGAACTCCAAGGTTTACAATTTCTCAGGGGGTGCTGTGTGGCTTAAGCCATGGCTCCAGCCAGCTCTCTGTGTTCTAGTTATGTTGAGATGGAGTTTTACTTTTTGCAGGAGGTTTCCTAGTCTCGATCCTCCTATGGATACTTTCTGCCATAGCTGTGAGAACAGATGTACTTTTCTGTATAACTGTTTTTCTGTTGACATAAGGTTTTAAGAAGTTTTTTTTTTTTTTTTTTACTTAGACTGTCCTGGAACTATAGTCTTCCCAATCTCAGGTTTTCTCAAAATTAAGAATATATCTAGGGGGCTGGGAAGATGGCTCAGTGGTAGAGCGCGTGCCTTGCATGCCTGAGGCCCTGGGTTCGATTCCTCAGCACCACATAAGCAAAAAGAAAAAAGCCGGAAGTGGCGCTGTGGCTCAAGTGGTAGAGCGCTA
>NW_012267240.1:11799154-11856654 GCF_000151885.1 Dipodomys ordii
TGAGCCACCTTCCCAGCCCTTGGAGTCATGCTTTCTATACTGCTGATATGTGACAATCAAACCCTTCTTTTCAGTTTCTGAAGAGATTTGGGCTCCTATGACTTTGCAAGTCAGGCAAGGTCAGAGAACTTCGAGTGGCAATTAGGTTTCCATCACAGTTATCATCCCCTTTCCCATTATTCTGCCTTGTCTCCTCCAGCAGGCTAATTTTGCATCAAACTGGTTATATTTGATTCTCCTAGCCCATATGTTTCAGTTCTCTCTCCTTCACAACATTGTCCTATCAGAATAGTATTCAATATGTAAGACCCAGCGTACCCACGATTGAGCACTTAGTGCACTCAGGGTACCTGTGAAGTATGCATCTGTCTTTCTGTCCTTCTTAGATGCATATCGTGTGTGTGTGTGTGTGTGTGTGTGTGTGTGTGTGTGTGTGTGTGTACCTAACAATTTAAAAAGCTACCTACCTCATGTCCTGAACACATTTGGAGGAAATGATTGGCACTTTCTATCTAGAAAGGACACTTAAAGTTGCTTTGGAAAGATACCTTACTCTTCTTCAAGCGAACTTCGTACAAAGAAACCGGGTTTGATTTGCTACTTCACTGTGCTGGGTGCTGGTATTTCCTTCTCTTTTTGCTCTTCTCTTCATTATTTCTGGGAATTCAGCCTACTAGGAAGTCTTATCACTTTCGTTCCCATTTGACCTTAGGTAGGAAGACTAGTTATACTTAGTTACCTTTGAACTCCCTAGCATAACTTTTGAAATTCTATCTCCGGAAGCTTAAAGTGGAAGATGGAAATGGAACGACCCACAGAGTGAAGGTCTGATTAATGCTGGTCCAACTGAGCACTTGTTCCTTTTGTAAGAAATGCTAAAACACCTCCCAGATAATGAAGATGTGGAGAGGGATGGCTTCTCTGAGAAATACTTTGATAAGCTACTTCAAAAGAAAAGTAGAGAGAAGAATAGGTATAACAAAGTAGGCTTAAGGTTGTTGAAATTATTCTATGATGATATAACAGAGGATTCATGAATTAATTTTTTTCAAAGCTCCTAGAGCTGCACCACACAGAGATGATTCTAATATAAAGCCACGGATACTAGGTAATAATAATTTATCAATATTGGTCCATCAAATGTAGTGGTTGTACTATATTAATGAAAGATGCTAATAGGAGATCTGGTGTGGTAGGGAATTTCAACCTAAATTAAGTCTGATTTAAACTTAAATTAAGTTGATTTTTAGAAGATACTGTTTGAAAGTTCATTTGTGTTTGTTCTTTTTTTTTGAGGCAGGGTCCTGTTCTTGAGCTTACAATATAGCCCAAGCCGGCCTCTAATCCATGGGCCTCCTGGTTAAGCCCCTCAAATGCTGGGATTACAAGTATGTATGATCCCAACTGGAATAAAGTCTACCATATTTTGAAAAGAAAAATTGGAAGAGCTTGTCCAAATAAAGGCATGTGTCAGTGAAAATAGAGGGTCATTTTTCCTAAAGTACCTTCTTAGGAACATAGAGCCATGCAAGTAAGACTTCTATGTTGCAGGGTGGTATAAGTTTGTGACCAGGAATAAAATGCTTTGTGCTGGTCCCACCCAGTAGACATTATGATGATGATGAAGGATTGTGCAGTGGCATTTTAGAGTTCATGTTCTACATCACCATAGAGGCAAGGAATGAATGAGTTCAATTGACCCTGCATGATTACACTGCAGGGTCTTGTCAGTCCTCTGCTTTTAAGGGGTGAGGGAGTAAGTGTTTGCCTGGGGGAGGCACATTCCAAAAGGTAGTTAACAGGATATCAGCGGTTAGATATAAACACACAGGCACACATCCTGCCTTTTGCCAGGAACACTATGGAGTCAAACACTCAGTCAAACCCATGTCGTTAACTCAGGCACAAGGCAAGAAATCAGACAGCTGGCCATTTTCTACTGGCATCAGCATTCTTTATGTAGACTGTCTGCTCATACTTCTTAAACCCAGGAATAGCTCCCACAGGCCTCTAGGGTTCCCACAGCTCTGGACAATTATTAGGTATTCGTCTCTTAATATTCCTGAAGAACATTGGTTGGCAAGAGCACCAGATACCATGCCCAAGTGGCTATGTGTGTGGGCTTGGGTGGCTGTTCCACGCTATGGCTAATTTGATAGTGAGTTCTGGCCCCATCACCCCAGCTTTTGGCTGACAAAGCGCTTCTCTTGGGAGAACCTGGTGAGATCCTAACCCGGTGAGTCATCTGGCTGACAAGAGCTCAGATGCTTATAGGCAAAGATGTGGAGGCCAGACAGAAACGCAGAGTGAGCATAGCCTCTTACCTTGTCTACAAAACTATTCACAGAAGTGTTGAGGACCTGACACAGACAGAACCATTCCACCCTGAATCTGAGTTTGATGGGGATTTTGAGATTTAAGGTCCTATAAAATGTTTCCAGTGTATTCTGTCAGTGACAGAAGGACATACTTGTGACAAGTCTTAATTCAAGATTGTCTGTATTTAACACTTATTCTTTAACCACAAAAGAAGTTTCACGTGATCTTGAAACAAATCAAAGAAATAACTAGCTCTTTTGTTTCATCACACTTAACAGATTTCTTGCATAGCTCAAAGTTCTTCATGAATATAAAATTATTCAGTAGATGGCATTAAAGTTGTCCTATGAAGTAGGCATGTGTTTTATTAAAAATATTCTCCTTTTCCAGATATGTATGCAAATACCTAAGAAATGATAGCAATGTTAAGTGCAGAAATGGATATTTACTTTTATAGTATTATAGAAAAGAATCAGAATAGAAATGACATGACCATTTTTCATACAATAGTTTCAAAGTTTTCTATTTTACAAGGGTTTAAACTCAGAGCTTTGAGTTTGTTCAGCTTATTTGTTAGGCTAGTACTCTATCATTTGAGCCATTCCTCTATCCTGGTTATTTTTGAAATTACAATGTATAGACTTTTCTTCCCAGGCTTGGCTTTGAACCAAGATTCTTTGCGGCTCCTCAGTAGCAAGGATTGTAAGTGGAGACCCTGGTGCCTGGCTCATGTAACTTTTGATAACAGTATTTTCTCACAATTTCGAAAGAGAAAAGACTGGGAGAACAGAAAGAAGGCAGACAGATTTAAATATTACAAATTAGTTAATATTCAGTTTAGCAACAGCATGTTTAAGGAAGAATAGAAATATAGTCAAATGGCAAGACTTGTATAGCTTTTATTTTAATTTAAAATACTTATCCAAAGTTAAAGGCTAATAAAAAGAAAAACAAAGAACCACGCAAGATTTTGAATCCTCTATTATTTTAGTTAGCGTTCCCAGGACTCAGTAGAAGTGACCACAAGATGCTTACCTCCTATTATTTATTCTCTTTAAATTTCTAAATGTTGGAACACCAGGTTCCAACATTGGAACACCAGATTGCCACCTCTCCACCTCTCTGTTCTTCTCCCTTGAAATTCACTTGCCCACTACAAGGCCCCAGTAAAGTATTTCTTCCCACTTAACATGTCAGAAATTGAACTCTTAATTCCCTCTGCTCTTTAAACTCACTCATCTGCTGTAAATGCCAACTCTTTTCTTCTAGTGACTTCAACTGAAATCTTGATCCGTTTTCTGAAATAAAAACCCAGGGAGCTTGTAAAAAGCAACCCCACCGTGATGTTGATGAATGTGCCTCTCACTGCTAATTCTTCAGCATCGCTGTGAGATTTCAGCTTTCTGTGGATTTCTGGATTGAACGATCTTTCCTGCAGAACCAGAGCGCAGGCCAGGAATGTGGATGGAATTTGGATGGTTGCTAGGTGACCCAGTACATTGTATTATCCTCACTGTTTCACAGCAAAAACTCACAGAAGCATGAGATTTTTTTTTTCAAGAGGAAAATAAACTCTTCTGAGGTTTACTTAGGAGAAATCAAGTAGTAAATGAAATATCTAGCTAGGGAAAAAATGGTTTCTTTTCGTCTTTCCAGAAAATATTATCACTAATTGTATAAAAAAAATACAATTGAAATAGGACTGAGCTTCAACTAAAACAACATACTGGACAGAGGCCCCAGGGGATGGAAGATTTCATTTAGATAGAAATGTTAGGAAAACCAAAGCTGATGATGGGGGGAGGGAGGATACTATTTTAATACAGTGGGTTGAGGATACTGTCATTTACCATTCAAATAGATGAAGGAGAATAATTGTACTGTACTCCGAATATTTAGAGAAATATTATTTTTTGAACTTTATGAAGAAGGAGTCTGGATTTCTGAGTGCTGTACTGGGAGGGGTTTCTGGGTTTTTGGAGCATTTCATACAAAGACTGCTGAAGTTTAGAATTTGTCTGAGGAACTCCTCATCTAAAACAGCAGTCTCAAGGAGTCTTCTAGATTACGTTTCTTATTCCTGGACATTGATGATTTTGTCAGAGTGAAACTCTGCAATATATATGTGTTTCTAATCTTACACAAACATATTTATGTCTCAAGGGCAAGCCTGTAATCCAAGCACTTGGGAGTTGAGGTAGGAGGATTGTTGCGTTTGAGGCCAGCCTGAGCTACATATGACGGCCTTCACACATACACACACACACACACACACACACACATGACAAACAAGCAAACAAAATTATAGAATGTTAAAATTTTTATATAAAAATACTATCTGCCTTAAACAATACAGTTAAAAGATGTTTCATAACCGGGAGCTGGTGGCTCATGCCTGTAATCCTAGCTGTTCAGGAGGCTGAGATCTGAGGATCTTGGTTCAAAGCCAGCCCGGGCAGGAAAGTCTGTGAAACTCTTATCTCCAATAAACCACCAGAAAACTGGAAGTGGCACTGTAGCTCAAGTGGTAGAGCACTAGCCTTGAGCTGAAGAGCTGAGAGACAGTGCTCAGGCCCAGAGTTCAGGCCCCATGACCGACAGAAAAAAAAAAAAGAAGATGCTTCATAAACAATCATTTCAGATTGCTATATTATTTATTTCCCTTAATAAACCACTAGATATAATAAGCAAAAATAATATGTCTTCACATGGGATGAATAAAACATAAAAGAAGGGATTTGTTGTTGTTGTTGTTGGTCGTGGTACTTGAACTTTAGGCCTAGGCGCTGTCCCTCAGCTCTTCAGCTCAAAGCTACCACTTTGAGCCACAGCTCCACTTCTGGTTTTCTAGTGTTTTATTGTAGATAAGAGTCTCATGGACTTTCTAGCTTGGACTGGCTTTGAACCATGATCCGCAGATCTCAGCCTCCTGAGTAGCTAGGATTACAGGCATGAGCCCCTAGTGCCCAGCTTGAGAAATTTTATCAAAACACTCTGTCTTGAGCTTTTTCTCAAAATGAGAGTCAAGGGATTAATAAATAAAGTCTCAGCCCAAATAGGTAATCTAGGACTTATGTTTAACAGAATATTTTTTTAATTTTTTGTGTGAAAATACTGTACAGAGGGGTTACAATTACATGGGCAAGATAATGAGTACATTTCTTATCAAGCATTGTAGCCTCCTCCTTTGTTTCCCCTTCCCATCCATTCCCATCCTCCCCCTACCCTCCCAATCCTCTCTGACCTCCCCCCCCCATCAAAGTTGTAAAGTTTGTTTTCGACATAACGACTTGTACATCTCATTGTTGCAATGGGTCCACCTGTATCCCTATTTAAACTATTTGTTTTTCCCCTTCCCCTCCACAAATTATACCGACATGAAATACAGTGAAAGCAGGGGTTATACTGTAGGGGAGGGACATACAAAGCAACAAAGAAATAATCTTATAAATTTATGTTTAACAGAATATTTTAAAGAGCAAATTCAACAGAAAGCAAGCTTTTTGAAATATATAACATGTTTTCTACAGAAGTACTTTTAAAATTAAGGTAATTTTTTTTATTTTGGTGAATGGTAATAGAGGTTTGAACTCTGGGCTTCTTGCAAGCCCTACTGCTTGACCCATGACCCCAAATTAAACACAAATGTGACAGAGTTTGTGTGCATTCTATTCTCTACTGGTGTCTTCCTTAAATCATCTAATGTGTAGATAATAGAACATTCTTTTGAGATCATCTCTTCAAAAATTCTGGTTATTTATGTATATGTGGGTATAAAGGTAATGTTTCCTAATGGTTAACAGAAAAGGAAAGTAGTTTTTTTTTGGGGGGGGGTCCAGTCGTGGGGCCTGAACTCTGGACCTGGGCGCTGTCCCTCAGCTCTTCAGCTCAAGGCTAGTGCTCTACCACTTGAGCCACAGCGCCACTTCTGGCTTTTTTCTTTTTGCTTATGTGGTGCTGAGAGCCTCAGGCATGCAAGGCAAGCACTCTACCACTGAGCCACCTTCCCAGCCCCAGGAAAGTAGTTTTTAAAGAATTATACTTAAGTTCATGGCCTCCAATAGTGTTTCAGGTAGCTTTGTTTCTCTTTTAAAAAGAAAAAAAGAAAAGGAAAAGGAAAATGTCATCACAACTCTGTAAGTATAAAGGCTTTCATAGGTCAAAAATTCAAAATGCACATAGTGACATACGTTTGAATGGTATTGATTATATCAAGGTCTGGGATGTTAAGCAAGTTGTATTTATTTATTTTTCAAATACTTGACATAGAATAAGTGTACACCATGGAATCATAGAGAAAAGAGAGCTGTTTTTATTGTGATTGAGAAAATATTCCAAGGAGACAAAAATAAAATCAATAAACCTGGGTGCCAGGCTTACACCTGTAATCCTAGTTACTTGGGTGGCTGAGATCAGAGGATCACATAAAATACTCTACTTGCTTCTACCAAGTTTCTAAATACTTCCCTAAGGAAATTCAAAGATGCCCTAGAAATCATAATTTAATACCGCCTATTCATCTGTTCTTAAAATATTTTCCTATGACTTTTCGTACAGTTCCCAGTGTGAGGTATTTTGAAGGGGCCATGGGTCAGAAGAAATGGGTTGTGTCTAGATATGCATCTATGGATATGTGTAAAATTGACTGAACTTTTCTTGCTTCCTAGGTCACTGAGGGCATGAACTGTGAAGGGAAGGCAATGATCGGGAGCAACAATGGGCTTATTTTTTTCTAAGCTTATAAAATTTCGTCTGTTCTATTAATTGTTATCTACTAAATTGAGTTTAATCCATTCTGTTTAATTCAGTAAGTATTAAGCCATTTCTGTGCCATTAATATTATATTAAAAGAGCGCTTTGTAAGTGTGGGGCAGAGCACCAACAATCAGGAAACTTGAACTTATTGGGAGACATAACAATGGAAGTCCACGAAAAATAGTTCCTAACAACATACATGCAAGAGCTATGGGTGGTATCCATTTGTGACTTAATTCTGCAAATCTAGTTCCCAGATGGTTTGTATTTCCCTCTCCTTTTGTTCCCTGTATTAGGAATATGCTGTCAAGAGTGTATTTTTACATGATTAAAAGGAAAAATCATTCTAAAATTCCGCTTGGGGCTCTGTCCTTAAGTCTTTTCTTTTCCCTCTCTTTTCTAGTTTATAATCTGAAGTATGTGGAAGTAGATGGCAAAATTTTTTCTCTGATATATATTGTATGCACAATAAAGGGTTGTGTTTTGAAATGTTACTTGACATCAAAGCTTAGATCAAATTTGAAAAGTATCTTTTGAGGTATCTCCACCTTGGTTGCATGGATTCCCTCTAGGTGATGCCTATAAATCCACAAGTAAACACACTGGATGGTAAAAAAAATACACTGGGATATGATAAATTATACAGGCCTCTAGGCATTCACACACAGTAAGACCAAAGGAGGATATTCTTCCAAGAAACACAAAGGCTCAATATCTGTGTGCATCTGATTATATATAATAGGATTTATCAAAATGAACTCCAGGAAATGAAACAAGAGGTTTTTTTTTTCTTTGTTACTGTTTTTGTTTTCTTTTCCTTTGTCTTGTTTGTTTCTTTGTCTATCTTTGGGAGGGTAATGAGAGGACAGAAATGGAGGGGCAAAAGTTGAACAAATGCCAGCAGCAATACTCACTAAACACTACGCTCAAAATGAACTATACAACTTGTGGGAGGGGGGTTGAGAGGGAAATACTGGGAGAGAATAAAGGAAGGGGTGACATTGTCCAAAAAGAAATGTACTCCTTACCTGACTTATGTAACTGTAACCCCTCTATATATCACCTTTATAATAATGAAATGCATGAAGAAAAATCTTGAAAAGTAAACTTTTGTGGGATATAGTTTCACATCTTTCACATCTCTTGACTGTCTTAATCTCTTTCAGTTTTTCCCTTTGTTCTTTTTCTCACTAATTTGTTGTTGTTGTTTATTGTTTGGCACTAAGGTTTGAAGTCAGGACTTCACATTTGTGAAGCAGATACTCTATCACTAAGCCACATTTTCAACCTTTTTCCCCAGTAACTATTTTTGAGATTAAAAACTTGCTTCTTAGACCTGTACCTAGACCATGATCCTTCTGTTTCAGGCTTCATGCTGTAGCTGGGTCTGAGTGATTCCACCTATGAGTTGAGAAGGGATTTCAGGAACTTATTGCCTAGACTGGCCTTGAATTATGATTCTCCTACAATCTCCCAAGTAGCTAGAATTACAGGTGTGAGCCATCAGTGCCTGGTCTTTTATTACTTATCTTGACAAAAAAAAGATGTCAGGATTACTTTGGTTGATTAATTGTTTTTGAAATTGAAACTTTTCAGTCTGTTCACCCCTGGCTTAGGTTCAGATTTCCCTGTATCAAATGCTAAAACCTATAGATTTCCCTTAAGCTCCTGGTAGTTTGTCTTGGTCCTTTCCCAAGTTTTTATCGAAGTTTATAGAACAGCATTTCCAGAACTGTTTCTTCATCTAGATATGCTTATCACAGGAGAGGCACAGAGATTTCTAGCTTCCTTCTGATGTTTTCTGCAACTCCCCTTCGCAGCTTATGACCCTTTCAAAATGCCATAGTCACTGACTTCTTCCAAAATTGTCCTGAAAAGAGAATATATGGTTTGGGATAGGGGTGCATGGTAAGTAAAAATTTAAAGGAAAGATTTACAGAGATCCTCTGTGGATAAACATGGTTCATTAATGGTGGGTAGGCTTTGAATAGGTGGTAGAATAGTTTCCTTTGGGAATGGAAGGGATTTGCACAGTCATCTAGATGGATTGGGTTTAGTGGATTACGGATCTCTTTGCCCTTTAGTTAGCGATAGTGTAGCTTCACTGAGCTGGTACTTTTGACTTGTATCACAGTGAATAATTCAGTGACTTACGTCATCATCATCATCATCATTTTTATAAGAAACTAGCTACTATGTTATGAATTAAATCTAAATCTAAATAGATGGTTACCATGCGACACAGGCTTTTGAAAAATACCAATGAACATAAACAATCCTGTCTGCCTGAGGAAACATGGGAGATGGAGACTGCATTTGATAAACCTAGTGTCTAAAATACACATACAGGCTGAAGGTATGGCTCAGCAGGAGAATACCTTCCTAGCATGTTTGAGGCCCCGACAGTACCAGCAAATGTTTCAAAGACAGCCCAATAAATAATTAAGTCACCATCGGTTGGACATAATAACACTTTGTGATATGAATCTGTAAAGGAATATGAGAAGCAATGCCAGAATCCAGACAGACAATTCCATAGATGCAGTGGCATTTAGGCAGTACGTTGAAGAGATTGGTATTTGATCTCTGATCTATCAGCACACAAATCTCAGGCTCACATAGGGCTAAAGATAATGAAAAAGAAAGAGCCAAAATTATTCATACGCCCCTAACAGACCAAACACAACCTTGGTGTGGTACGATGGCTTCTAATGATAGCAATAAAAATTTATGATCATTTAATTTTTAATAAAATAAGCAATAAAGCAAAAGCTCTGGATCTTAGCAGAGACTTTAGCATGGGGACATTGCGTCAATGGTAAAATAGCCTAAGATTTCTCTAATAGATTCTGCACCCTATATCAAATTTCTTTGTGCACAAATGGAAATGAGTTTATAAGAACTGTATCAGAACTGTGAATGCCTCCAACACAGGCACAACTTTGAATAGGTGCAGACAAAAACCACAAGACTCCTCAAACAGGGTATGAGGCCAGCCAGTCCTTTGGGAACAAAATGTCCCGCCCTTGTCACTTGTGATTGGACGTGAGTGGAATAGACTTTTCCATCACACATCTAACTCTCCTGGGTAGCCGACTGGGACTCAATTATGGAACTGACATATCCAGTTTGTCTGAAATTCATGGAGAGCATCAAGGATAATAAAATCTGGCTTCCATCTCACTTTACCCCTGGAATTTTCTTGCATTCCTGGTATTCTTCTAGAAGGTTTCATTGAGACTTAGCAGGTGGCTAGAAACTTTTCTAGTGCTACTGACTACTCCCAAACTCAGACAATTGCCTTTTCCTCTGAATTCTCACAACTATTACTGTGGTGATTCTTCAGTTAGTACAATCCGATGTACAGATCCATAATTTTTAAGTTAGCCAAATGCGTGGTCTTAGTGAGGTTCTGTTTCTTTATTTTCCATTTTCTTTTCTTTTGTGCTGGTACTAGGTCTTGAACGCAAGGCCTAGGTTCTGTTCCTGATCTCTTTTGCTCAAGGCAAGGGCTCTACCATTTGAGGCACAGCTCTACTTCTAGCTTTTTAAAATATATTTTTTATTGTAAAGATACTGTACAGAGGCGTTACAGTTACATGACTAAGGTAATGAGTCCATTTCCTATTGAGCATTGTTACCCCCTCCTTTGTTTTTCCCCTACCATCCCTTCCTTCCCCACCTCCCAAACTCCTCCCTCCCTGCCCCCAAGTTATAAAGTTGGTTTTCAACATACTGTCTTGTACATCTCATTGTCATGGGCTTGAACTCTGGGCGTGGGCACTGTCCCTCAGCTCTTCAACTCAAGGATAATGCTCTACCACTTGAGCCACAGTGCCACTTCCCAGGAAGATGTTTAAAACCATGTTAACAGAGATCTTAAAACCATGTTTAACTTGGGATGCTGATGTGTGTGGGGGGGGGGTACAATGAGTGGACTCCAGACAGTGGAGGGCAACAAGCATCCAGGGCATAGAATTGAAGGGCATGGACAATCCTCTATATTGTATGGGTACTTTAGCAGTGTGCAAAACACTCCACTAAGCTGAGTGACAAAGCATTCCAACTCCAACTGATGCTTATTGTTACCTAGAAATAGGCTGGAAATGAGCATTGTAATATTGTTGTCACATAAAGTGACACGAGAATCAGGTTATAAATGTTAAGTATGTATTTACCAGAGACGCTTCATTAGAATGTTTCACCAATCAGAATGGGATTTCAAAAGTCCAAGACCAATCAAATGGACCCTTTCTTTATCTTGATTCTTTTTTTCTTTTTGGCGGTTGTGGGGCTTGAACTCTGGGCCTGGGCGCTGTCCCTCAGCTCTTCAGCTCAAGGCAAGCACTCTACCACTTGAGCTACAGCGCCACTTCCGGTTTTCTGGTGGTTTATTGGAGATAAGAGTCTCATGGTCTCTCCTGCCAGGGCTGGCTTTGAACTGCGATCCTCAGATCTCAGCCTCCTGAGTAGCTAGGATTACAGGCATGAGCCTCTTTCTTTATCTTGAAACTGCAAATGTGCCTTCCCCTGAGTAATTACAAAATGACACAATAACACTACTGTTTTTAAGAGCTTTTTGTCTGGTAGCAGCACCTGGTAGCTTGCCAGCTGCCAGTGGGTCATGTCTGTAATCCTAACTATTCAGGAGGCTGAGATCTGAGGACCAAAATTCAAAGCCAGCCTGGGCAGAAAAGCTCATGAAACTCTTATCTCCATTAAACTATGTTTTTAAAAAAAGCCAGAAGTGGAGCTGTAGCTCAAGTAGTAGAGTGCTAGTCTTGAGCAAATGAGGCTCAGGGAAAGTCGCTAGGCTCTGAGTTCGAGCCCCAGGAGTGGCACATAGATACTCACCCAGACAGACAGACACACCCATATATGCATGCACTCATGTACACATGTGTGCACACACACTCACACAATACTGACCTCTCTGAGGCTGAATGGCAGTAGGTCCATACAGCCAAAGCTGGAAGGCATGGCTCAGAACAAGTTGGTGCAGAGTGTGTTCTCCATTTCTGGTCTTGAGAGAGAATACACATGTACATCATTACTGAAAAAGCGCTATATACAGTACAAATTTTCTTAACATGGAGTTGATAGGTCCCTGCAGGAAATGGTGGGCCCCTTGAAATCACACGCACAAAAACATTTTATAAGACTGTATATTTTAACCATTCACTGGGGAGTCAATTCAAGTCAATTCATATAAATGATTTTTAAAGAGCCAGTGGCTCTCCAATGCGACAGTGGGTAACTTTTCAAAGTACTGAAAGTCTATTGTAAAGCATGTTTTGAAGATCCTTCATTTCTATAAACATAGTTTTGATAATTAATTAATGATCTTTTAAAAATGAATTAAAACACTTCCATTAGGGCTTTCTGCTCAAGAAGAGCTAAAATATCATGCAAACTGTTTTGTTAAATAACAATTCCATTGTACAACTACTTAAAGATAAGAAAATCAATGAGCCAATCACTCAAGACATACACACACCAGCCAGGAATAAAGAAAATCCTAAGTTTTCTTTTTAATTGTTTTTCTTCCCTTCTGCATGCTGCCTTCTCTTTTAACTGAGCATTTTGTAAGATATCACTTTCTATCCTCTTCTACATGCCAGTTTTACATTATATTTCTTCTAATTCCTTGGCATCCATAGCAAGAAAGTCTAGAAGTCACTAAAGGATAACATAGATAATTTTTCACTTGATTTCCAAAGAAAGCAGACTGTTAGTATAGAATGATTTCATTATTGATATTATTGAATACATTTACTAACATTATAAGGTAAAGAATATTATTATTCTAATAACATAGCAATAATTTGAAGTGATATTTTCATTTGCATAGCTGAGATCTAGTTTCTTGGTTCTTGAATACAGTTTGTAACTAAACTATTCCATAAGGAACAATAGGGGAGGTGGTAGAAACTAAGTGCTAGGGCCTTGTGGAAGGCTTTAGAACCATTGAGGCCATGCCTTTAAAGAAGATAATTGGATCTGGCCTTCACTTTCCCCGTTTTGTTTCCTGACCAGAGGGTAGGCAGTTTTGACTTACTACCCAGCCCCACCAGGGCATGCTGCCTCACTATGAGACTAAAAGCAAAAAGAGCCAATTGATCAAGGACTGAAGCCACTGAACACCATGAGCTAAAGGAAAAGTGTTCTCTTCCAGAGTGGATTCTCTCCAGTATTTATTATAATGACACAACACTAGCACAATATTCAATAATCCAAAAAGGTGCTATCAAGTGTAGATCGCCGAGGCCTTGCTTCTTGGTACTTGAATGTTTTATTTCGAGAGTGGAGCTGGAAGGAAGATGGCTACTGTTGGTGGTCAGATGTAAATGCAGGAGCTGCCTGGAAGGGCACCAGCCTACGGTTGGCTAGCTGCACCTTTGCATCCTCTCTGCTGCTTGCTGCAGCAGGACCAAGCACCGGCCAGGTAGGTGACCTTAGAATGGATTCAATGCACACGAAGGCAATCCTGCCTACATTTCAGGAGGAATCTCTGCTAATCTTGTTCTTCTCTTTGAAGTGCTGGAGCTTTCTTTTAATACAAGGACCTACACCACAGGCTTGATTTTATCTAAAGTCCTCTTGGGTTTAGTGCAAGAGTAGCTGGAAAAAAAAATCTTTTTCTTATTCCCCCCTTTGTTTTTGTTCAGAAGATTTTTTTTCCTACTATAAAAATGTCAAAGGGAGAAAAGATAAGAATAATGAAACAAGCTGAACAATTCTCATTTTCATAATCTTTGCCAGTGCCACCTGACAAACTGCTAGAATAAAGACCCGGGGTTCGTACTCCATCCAGCCTCACTTCAAAACACTGGATGTGTTCCCTTCTGACCCCAGCTGATAAGATCAACGGCACTAGAAAACCAGGTGTCACTGAACAGGGTTTGGTATATTTTGTATCCTGAATTATTCTCTTTTTTTTCCCCTTAGCATTTATCCTCATAGCAGAGTCTGCTCTCTTTGTATGTCTTCAGTGTTTAGCATCTCATTTGGAATGACGTGCCAAGGGAGTGAGTAAATGTATCTGAGAACCTTTGAGGTTTTTAGAAGGAAAAGTAGTTATCCCGTGGACTGGGTATGATGGTACACTCCTGTAATCCCTGTTAAGGAAGATTGTAGTCTGAGGCTAGCCTCAGGCAAAACCATGAGACTATTTCTGAAAAAAAAATAACTAAAGAAAGGGTTAAGGCAGTAGTGCTGGTGGCTCAAGTGGTAGAGAGCTAACCTTGAGTAAAAGAAGCTCAGGGACAGTACCCAGGCCCAGAGTTCAAGCCACAGGACTGGCAAAAAAAAAGAGTCTATAATACTTATTTAGCCAGGTGCCAGTGGCTCACACCTGTAATGCTAGCTACTGAGGAGGCTGAGATCTGAGGATTGCAGTTTGAAGCCAGCCAGGGCAGAAAAGTCCCTGTGAGGCACTTATCTCCAATTAACCACTTAAAAACTAGAAGTGGCACCATGGTTCAAATGGTAGAGGGTTAGAACAAAGAGGCCCACAAGCCTCACAACCACCACCACCACCAACATATAAAAGGGTTCAGGGTATGGCTTATGTGGTAGAAGGTCTACTTAACAAGCATGAAGCCTTGAGTTCAAAGATCAGTATTTTAAAACAGAAAAAAAGGGAAGAAGGAAGGAAGGAAGGAAGGAAGGAAGGAAGGAAGGAAGGAAAGAAGGAAGGAAGGAAGGAAGGAAGGAAGGAAGGAAGGAAGGAAGGCAAGAAAATATAGTGCATATATGTGTACATATTCCTGATCTTGCAAATGACATTGTGTGGGCTCCTGTGGTAGCCCCAAACGACCTGGCACAGAACTGTCCTTGGATGGAAAGGAAAATTTAAAACTATGTAGTGTTGTCTGAGTAACTTTGTCTTCCTGCTGTGTCCTATGGAGAAGCAGCCCCCAGGCCTCCAGGGATTTGACCCAGATTGACAGAGGAAAGTGCCTAGCCTTTGCCTAGGTGGGTGTGTCAGATAACAGGAATATGAGGAATCATTACAGAGATTTATTTTCAGGGTAGAAACATAAAGGCACATCAACAATCTCTCAAGGAACTTAAGAAATGTCCCCAAACAAGCACATATTTGGACCTTTGGTAAGTAGCCACAACACAAGCACCAGGAATAGAAAGTTTTATAAAGCCACATGTAAATGAAGAATGAAGCAGACCTGTTTGATTTAATTCCTCATTAATGGATTTTGAAGAAGTCATTTCACTGGTTCATATCTTATTATATATTACTAGTATATATTTTTCGTCTTGGAGAAAGCTAGTATTCTGGATTTGCATCAATAACTTCTGCATATAACAACATCTTTCTCTTTGGCGCTTTCCAAATAGGTTTTCTTTGAATTCTTCACTGCTTATTCAAGCACTAAGTTACATTGGTAGGGGATGGGTTGCCTCAATATTTTTTGCTATATAAATCTCTTGTCTTGCAGGAAGGAAATGGATTTTTTAAGGAAATTTGCAATGAGCTATTGATGAGAAGTACTATAAAATGAACTTTTATGTAGTCAGGAGTTATACCAGCCTGTGTCACCTTGTAGAAATTGATCCTCTCAATTTTCATGATAAAATTAATAATATAACCTTTTCCAGTTAACAGATTCCATTTACGCATTTTATTTTAAAACATACCATATTCTAATAACTGGATCCTGAATAATGTACCTATTTTATTTTAAAAAATCTATAACTATTGACTGACTAAAAACTGTTTTATAATATGTGTTTATTATTGGGTTTACTTCTTATTCCTCTTACTAAGAGCCAGTGGTTTGGAGATTAATTCTGTACCCTAGAATCTAGAACCTAGAGCAACTAAATTTCATATCTTGGAACAATAGGCACACACATCATTTATTTTCTATGATTCTATGAAATCACAACACATAAAGGCAGAATAGATATGACATTAAATCATTGAGATGTTTTCTTCTATACTCTGGGGGCAAAGATGGAGTCAGATAAAATCTTTTTTCTAATTGTATTGCTTGGGGCTGAATGTACTTGTAAGAAATAGCTTTCACATCCAGGGGTCATAGTCTTTGTATTCCTAGATCATAAGCCACCCCAGACTCAATAGCTTAAGGAATCATTTATTTTAGTACTTACACATTTTATGGGTTGGAAACCAACATGTCCAGTGGGGCTTGGCTTTTCTCATCTGGTCATGGCTTGTCATAGCTGGGCACCCTCATGAAGACAGGAAGTCCTGTTGTAATCCAAGCTGGTGGGTAACCTGGTTGGGATAGTTCTGCCCTGAGGATCTTCTAATCTTGGTCATGGGGCCTGGGGCCTAGCTCAGGTTGCTTCTAGGAACCTAGGAGTGAACTTAGCCCTGTTCTTATCTGCTGGCCTTTTGAGGCCCACTCTGGAAAATTGGCAAGTTATCACTTCTGTTTCTTCTGTTGCCAAGTCACTAGCCCAACCGCAGTCAAGGAGTTAGGAGATATAATCTGTCTCTCTTCAAGAGATATGTGGAAGATACAGAGAAGTATGAGGTATTTAGAAGTATTTGTGAAAATTGACACACTTGGAAAGAGAAGGTAAATATTTAAAACACAATGAAATAATTTTTGGAAAGGAGTGATACTATGACAAGATCTCTTTTAAAGCAACCACAAACCTAATGATGAGAAAGTGGTTATACAAGGCTTTCTTTTATCAGTGCCTTTGAAAAGGCTGGAAGAAGCTAGCCAGAACTTTTGCCATGCGGCCTTTCTGCTACATAAGGACACAGGGTTCAAAATGCCATGTTGGAAGAGGAGACTGGGCTCTCCATCAGACACCAGAACTACTGATGTCTTGGTCTTAGAGTTGCTAGTATTCAGATTTGTGAGACACAAATATCTATAGCTTATACACTTTCCAGTTTGTGGTGTTTTGTTATGCTAGCTCACATAGAAGAAAGCAAGGATCTTACATTTTCTTGTTTTCGTTCGACTCTTACCATCAATAATATTTGTGATATTTTTGTCACCGATATACAGTTCCTTCACATTCATACTCGTGATTTATGTAATAAAATATTTAGGTTATTTTTGCATGGTATTAGTCCTTTTAGTCTTTCCTATTTTTCTCCAGTGTAGAAAGCTTGATATGTCCATTGTTCTGTGAATTATGTTTCCCTTGACAAGGGTTTTTATGACAATGGTTGCTGTTTAGGATTTCTGACAAGTAAGTTAGAATAATTGAAAAGTAATGTGAACTGTGTTTCATTAAATTCCTCTCTTTCAAAAGTAAAAGGAAGTCAGTCATTGTTCCTATTCTTATTGTTGGATTTTTTTCAGCCTGAAAGAAGTACTGATTCTGGAATTTCGATAATCGTAATAAAAAGCTTCATGATTTAAATATTAAGACATTTGTTGATATTAAAATCATAGAATAGTATTAGAATAATAATATAAATGGAATGGTTACTATTTCTATTTCCTCTGGCTTTTTTTACCAACATAAATTATATCCAAAGAAATAGAAACACTGGGAACCAATGTATCTATCAAAGAATTAGTGATGAGATAATTTACAAAATTAACAGCCATTTGGTAAATTAATTAGCAAGTTATTTAGTTGGATAAAAATATCAATCTTTCTGCCTTACATATAGAAAATGATATCTAAAGTCACTCACTGTAAAACTGAGGAAAGAATAGCATTAAAAAAATCTGAGGTGCATTACTGTAATTATAACAGACCACATGGGTCAGTAATGGAGCTGAGAGAAATTGGATGGACATAATTTCCAAAGCAGTTGGCTAAAAGGAAGCAGAGAGAAAATTGAATTAATTTATATTAAGGATAATTTTTCTAAACTCAGCCACAAGATCAGTTCTCTTAAGAAGGGTGTTTATTGCTCCAAATTGCTCATTCCATGGCTGGGGCTGCTTCTTCCCACTTTGTTAGCCATGTAGCATCCTCAAACTCTTTCTGACTCATCTGCTTCCCATTTCTATTCATAAGGGTCCTTGTGAACATACTATAACCACCATGTCAATCCTCACAACCCTGTATCAGCCAGTCTTTGATTCTCCTGGTCCATGTAGCCTAATATATTTAGTTTTCAGATATCAGGACAAAACTTTTGGAGGAGCTGTTATTCTGTGTATTACATTATTCAAATGATATTTGCTTCTTTTTTCAAAAAAGAGTGTTCATCTTGCACAGAACAGCTAACTTTTGTGTTTGTGTTTGACTAGGAACTATGTAAAAGGACTCAAATGGCATATAATTATTTTTAGAATGAATGGCTAAATGTATAAAGGAATCTCATCCAACTCATTTCCAGGCAAATTGTTTCCATCTGCTTTATGTCTATATGAATCATAAGGACCTCTGGAAGGATTCAGAAATCTGGTGCAAATGAAAATATGCCATTGGAAGCAAGGATTAGCTTTGAAAACAAACTACCATGATGTTTGGTTAATAGTCCATTGACAAAGGCTAAACTTATTTAAAACTCAGCACATTTTAATTTTCTGGAATGAACTTTAAAAGCAATTAGTCTATTGGGAAAACTTTTAAAACAAAATAGAATATATTGTTTTGAATAATAGTGTGAAAACAAATTGATTTTTTAAAATTAGCATTAATTTTCAAAATAAAAAAATCAATAAGGAACCCATTTAAGTAAGAACAAAGTTGATAAACTTCATAATTTGCCAACTCTTTTGTACAATCAATAAAAAAGAATTTGTCAAAGTATCTCAGAACATTTGTTTATAAATTATAAACTAATAACTACTAAATTCAGACCATCTTTTGAGCTGATAGAACTTGTTTTTCTTCTGTGGAAAATGGAAAGAGTGCTAATTAGAAATATAAAACATGATGGCATAATGAAGCTCCTGAGTTATTCCAAATTTGTCCTGAACTTTCATAGCTTCAGGCTGTGGTAACAATTTTATTCTCTATCTTGTGTCCAAGAATCAGCTACCATCTGCCTCAGAATAAGTATTTACCTAAACTGGCACTTTTACTCCTAATCTAATTGCTTATTTATTGAACTAATGGATTCTGTCCTCATTATGTTTCTGAGTTCAGAAAAAAAGAATATACTGTATCCTAAAAATATTAAGACTATCTGTTGGGTCTTTTCAGACCATTACCTTCCTATATTCATATAGACAAAATTAAATACTGCATATTAAGAGATAAAATTCCAGTGCAAACCTATTGTACTCTAATTAACACAGCAAAAATCAACCTATATTTTCTCCTAGCCAAGTTTGAGTTCTACAAAAACACTCTCTAAGATAATTCTTGATCATTCTCTGCATTTTCCCTGTCCAACTATGGGAAAATCAAACTCTTTCCTTGGAATTCTCCCTAAGTGTCAAAGGTGAGGTATTGGTTATAATTCCCCATTGGCAATGCAGAAACATTTTGTTTCTAAATTGCTTTTGTTGTGTAGTATCCTGTAAGATGGATACAGAGAAAATCTCTGTATTGAGTTGCATCTTTTCTTTCTGAATATCAAGAAGTATTGTATACATATATACACACACATATATATAGCTATATGCATATACAAATGCATATATCATATAGATATCTATGTCTATAATGCTATAAATATAAATTACATACTCATCTATGATGTGTGTATAGATACACACACATACACACATACACACACACACACACACACACACACATATATATCAGAACATTGTCGATACTGGAAAGATACATGATATATAACATAATATATATTCTCTGAAACCTGTGTTTAGGATTAAGTCCTCATTCCCCAAGCTTGATTGCTTTCTTTCCCACATAACTTCAACTGTAAACTTTTTAGCATATATCACATTTTTCTATGCTGGTGTTTCCTGTACCTTCTTAATCCTAACTAGCAAGGCTGCCTGGAAAATTCTATTCTCATTTTGTCTTCCTCTCTGGATGAGATTCAGAGGGTTCACGTCTTCCAGCGGTAGAAGAGGTGAGAGAAGTCATTCCTGGGCGTAATGAAGGTACAAATCACTTAGCCAAGGAACTCGCAGCCAGCATTTCTATTTCACTGGCTAAATATTTCCTTGGGCTGAGAAGTGGGAGGGTGGGGCTTCAATGAAGGAGAGTTTTGTCTCTATGGCCTACCTGTCCCTGTGAGATCTAAAGCTTTCGACACGTCCATTTGATGAGGTGTAGGCTGAATGTTCTGAAGATCCGGGATTCTCACATCACAGACAATAACTCAATGTATCAGTGCACTGGTCAAGCTGAATTCTATAATCGGGTTTGTTGTTTGTTTTGTTTTGCAATTTGCTGGTATTGGGATTTGCTCTCCCATTAAATGTAATGTTAGTATGCCAGTAATATAGATGATAAGAAAGTACTTGAAAAGAGCCAACTCCTTTGACTTATTTTTAATATAATTTTGTTATCATTAAGGTGTTATACAGAGGGATTGCCACTCACAATTCAGGTAATATATACATTTCTCTTTTGTCACTCCTTCTTTCTCGTACACAGTTTTTCCCTCCAGTCCTTGTCCACAGTTGAATGGTTCATTTTCCACATAGTGCCTACTGCATATGCATACCATGATTATATTTGCTCATCCTTCCTCCCTCTCTTCTACACTCTCCTTTTGTCACCCCTAAGAAGCAGAAAAAGTAAAAGAACTTCTCCTATACATGAACCACAACAGCACCACCACCACCAACAATATAAATAACCTACATAACTTCCTGGAATTAGTTTTAATAAATAGTATTGTACATGCTCAGGAGAATTATATATTTGGGTTCCTCCCCTACTAGTATACTCCTTTGGCTTGACTGTGTGTGACTACCTGGATTCTGTGACTTCCTTTGTAAGCCCAGTTGATTATATTCTGTAAATCCAAGTGATATCCTTCTTTCATTATTTCATTCACTATTTTCATTTATTAGCCTAAATTATTTAAACATCAAATATAAAAATAGCAAAATATCTTCAATTTTGAAATAATAAAATGCAGGGAACACAATAGATAATCATTGATCTATGTATAAACTCATAAAATGATATCCAGTCAAGACAACCACTTCTTTTATATTTCTACAAAGCTTCTTAGACCTTTTTGTAACCTCTGCCTTCTCTCCCCACCTCCATCCCTTGACAAGTAATCATCTGTTTTTGGTCATTGATACCAGTTTGCCTTCTTCAAATTTTATATAAATAGAATTGTACACTGAATTTGGGGAATCTATGAAGGTTTTGTATTTCCTCGGAACATTATTGCTTGGAGGTTCATCCATGATGTGTATAAAAATAATTTATTCCTTTTACTATATGACTATATATTTTAACTTGTTTATCCATCTTGTTGTTGATGGCCATTTTGGTGGATTGTTTCAAATTGGAAGGATTTTTTTTTCTCAAAGAAGCTTCTATTAGCATTCAAGTGTGAGTATGATAAAAGGCTTTCATTTCTCTTGGATAAATATCTAAAGTCAAGTGGCAGCACCATTAATATTATATGTAGGTATATTAATGTGGCTATATGTTTGACATTTTAAAAAACTGCCAATTTTTCAGAGGCTCTGTTTTGAGATTCCCACCAGTGACATGAGACTTCAGTTCACCAACAAGCTCACCAGCATTTAAGATGGTCTGTCTTTTTAGACATTCTTGTAGCTGTGTAGTTATAACTCATTGTGGCTTAATTTGTCATTTTATTTAACTTATATTTGTCTTTTCCCAATGGCAAATAATGTGGAGATCCTGTTATGTGTATTTTACCTCACTATCTCCTCTTTGGTACAATGTCTACAAAAATGATGTCAAAATTCCTGTACAGGATTGAGAATCGGAGGAGACCCCAATTCAACTAATCAGTCCCGAGGAAGGATAACATTCTGATAAGAAACAAGTCAATCTCTTGATGCTCTACTTTCTAGCTATATAAGTGGGTTCCAAATAAATGTCTTTGACTTGATTGAATCATTATGGAAGAGTGCAAAATAAGCTTCAATTTTCCCCCCTCTCCTTCATCAGGCTAGTAATTCCTTCTGGAGATCAGGACAGAGAATAGCATAATTCAATAAGAGTACGTGATTGGTATCCTTCAATATTTATTGAGAGCTTTTTGTACTAGATACATCTTGCCCCCTGCACTGCTCATAGATAAGATACTCACAGAACATGCAGTGTTTCAGGGAAAACTGGCCAAAATGTGCTGCATTTCAAATTCCAAAGTAGCATCTTGCTTTTGAGGAAGTGAAGAAATGATAGAATATGTAAATAAATATTGGAGCGACCAAATTACTTAAATCACAGTCATGATGATGAAAAGTGAGAAGTTAGTCATTCCGACTTGACATAGTAAAACACTGAAAATTGATCCATCTGGTGTCACAACAGCCCAAGTCACAGCAAAAGACCAGGCCAACACTATATAAATTACATGATAATACAACCATGTATGAGCCATGTTTATGTACCATACACTTTTTTTTTTGCCGGTCGTGGGGTCTGAACTCTGGGTGTGGGCGCTGTCCCTAGTTCTTCAGCTCAAGGTTAGCACTCTACCACCTGAGCCACAGCACCACTTCTGGCTTTTTCTGCTTATGTGGTGCTGAGGAATTGAACCCAGGACCTCATGCATGCGACGCAAGCACTCTACCACTGAGCCACCTTCTCAGCCCCTAAACCATACACTTTTATGTATACCAGCCTTTGATACAATCTAGCCAGTCTGGGCTAATCAGTCCAATTTACAGATGAAAGGATGAGGTAAGGAAATATCAGTGGTAAAGTAATTTCTCGAGGATTCATCTATCAATAAGTTCTAGAATCAAGATTAAATGTAGATGCTGACTCAAACCCCATGTCAGTTGACACCTAGCTTTCATTGGGACCTGGAAAGATACATCTCACATGTTACCTTCACCTAAAAGGAAAAATTGTATTCAGTGTACTCAGGAACACTGTTAGAACAATTCCACTGCCGCCACCACAACAATAAATGGTCTCTCAACAGTGAACAACCTGACAAGTCTATTTGCAGACATTTATATTCACAACTCCTCTAGAAATGGAATGGTAGCTACCAAAAGGAAGCCCGCTTTAAAAACTCATTTCCAGATTTGGAGCCCATAAATATACCCGGCAGGTAGATCAGTCTGAAAGATGGTAAAGAATTCATTCTGTCAGAGAATTCAGCCCGGTGGTGACATACAATTTTCATGGGAGCTTTTTGGAATTCTCCGCTGACCTAGCTGAATATGTACTGAATGTTTTCTGTGCTCCAGGCTCGGCTGAGGATGCTCAGAAAACCGTAGCAAGGGAAGTAGTTCAAGGCCACTCGGTACTGAAGGCTACGAAGAAAAGTCTTGCCTAGAGAGCGGAAAAAAATGCATGTATTGCACTTTTAGAGGAAGCAGCTGTGACCTGTTGTTATGACTCTGAAAGAGTGTCCCAGAATTTCCCTTCTTTGTAAAGATAAAGATGAGTCAAAATGGGATTTGAAAGGTCCTTCCTGCAAATAATTACAATTTAATGGAGGCCAATTCAACTCAGACAACTAAAATGAAAAATGTACTCAAGCCCAGTTTGTATCCCATGTCTCAGCTGAGGTGTTCATTTGTTCCCCAGACATAGATTGAGTGGCTCCATGGATCTAGAGCTAAATTATGAGTTGGAAATTTAGATTGGGCCTAGATAGAGCAAGAAATTTCTAAACGAGTCTTGGCTCCTCCCACCCTTGCTCACTGCCCTGAGGAGAAGCGTGGTGTTGAGTGCAATCTGATGCTCATCTCTCCTAGCTCACTCTAGCCTCTCTAGAATTCTCTGCTCATTCAGTTCCTAGAACACACCAATGGCTCTTAGGCTGTAGCTCCTTCTTCCTCTCTGTCCACAGCAGTCTTTCCTTCCCTTCTTGAGTTGGTTCATTCCTATTTAGCTGGAATTCTTGAAGCTTCCTGTCCTTGACAGGCCTTTCCTTGTTCTCCCTGATAAATTCAGTTTCACTGACAGCCCAGGTTCAAAACACCATTGGCCTTTCCATGCTTGCCAGTTCCCACCTCTGTCTTTTGGCTCCTACCCACCATCATGTTTCCTACTCCTCCTCGACCACCCACCCTCAGGGCAAGCCTCATGAGAACTTTATCAGTATACCTACAGTATCTGACTCATAACAAGTGTTATGGTTTTAACATGAAATGTCGTTCACACCACCTAGTTGGTGGTGTTATTTTGGAAGGTGGTAGACACTTCTTAGTAGGCAGGGCCTAGCTGGAGAATGTAAATCAATGGAGATATGCTTTCTGAAGGTTATTCCTCATTAACCCTCTCTCCATTTCTCTCCCAGCCTCTGGCCCACCATGAGGTGAGCAGCCGCTGTCACATGCTAAGGCTACCATGATGCTCTGCCCAGAATCAAGGGAGCTAAGCACTGGGGCTTGTGGGCTGAAACCTCTTGACACTGTGAGCCAGAAGGAAATAATCCCTCTTTTTAAGTTGTTTTCCTCAAGAATTTGCTACAACAACAGAAAAAGTAACAGACACACTTCCTCTCCTTCCAACATTCTCTACCCCTATTACCCATTCCCTATTATCCAGTGCAGAATAATATGGTCTTAATGTAGGTGTTCTCCATTTGTATGTTATAAAAGCCCATGAGCTGGGCACTGGTGGCTCATGCCTGTAATCCTAGCTACGCAGGTGGCTGAGATCTGAGAATCATGGTTTGAAGTAAGGAAAGTCTGTGAAATTCTTACCTCCAATTAACTTCCAAAAAGTCAGAAGTGGAGCTGTAGCTTAAGTGGTAGAGTTCTAACCTTGAGCAAAAACTCTCAGGGACAGTGCCCAGGCCCCGGAACACACACACACACACACACACACACACACACACACACACACACAAAAATACACATGTAAATCTGAATTGTATGTGGTAGCACTGTATTCAAGATTTTTTTTTGAAGACAGTTTCTTTCTACGTAATCTAGACTGGTCTTGAACTGGTAATCTGCCTGCCTCAGCTTCCTGAGAGCTGGTGTTACAAATGTGAACCACCATAACCAGCAATGTTCAATACCTTGCAATCTAACCATTATTAATTATGTTTTTAAGCACCTACTATGTGCTAGGCACTATACAGCCCCTAGATTCATCAGTAGATAAATTATTTCTATCTTTTGGCAGGTGGAGATATATAACAAAGAAATACTTGATTTGCTTGCAGTACTAGGAATTGAACCTAGAGCCTCAAGCACACCGCTCAAGCTCTACCACTTAATGACATCTGTAGCATTTTTGTTGTTATTTTAGTTTTGAGTAAGGGTTCCAGCTACCTTTTTGGTCCAGGTTGTCTTTGTAATTGTTTTCATCTCCCAAGCAGCTGAAATTACACATGTTTTCTACTATTTCGGGTATGAATGGGTACTTGCAATTGTATGGTGGAAAGAAATATTGTGCTTCAAAAGGAAAAGTTGAGATCCAGATGAAGAGAAATGTTATGGGGTTGATAGAGGTTTGCAATATTAAACAGTCTGGCCAGTGTAGATCTTCTGAACAAACTTTGAAAACCTTAATGGAGTTTGCTGATTTCTGAATGCCTTCCAGGCAAAGATCAGCCTGTGCAAATTCTTTAAGCCAGGATCATGTGTAGTGTGTTTGAGAAAGACCAGGAAGGACAGTATATTCAGAGTGATGCCAGTGAGTAAGGTAGGAGTAGGGAATGAGGCTGAAGAGGCAATAAGAAGTCAGGTCAAAGATCCAGCTATTGGAACAACTAAAGACTTTTACTTTGACTAGCATGGCCCCCATTGCAGAACACAAAAGAGAGAAATAATATAGTCTGAGCTAGTCCTAAATATATCCTTCTAGTGGCTCTGCTGAGCAGCCCTACAGATCATAGGGGAATAGATTGACTACGGTAAATAGAGGTCACTCAGGAGGCATTGCAGTAATATAGGTGGTTTGGATTACGGTGATGGTATGAGAGAGATCCTATGAGCTATTGATTGCCATCTTTAACAGCTTGCTTTGGTAGCCTAAAAGACAGAATGTAAAGACAGAATATTCTAGGAGAGGGGGACAGAGAATAGGCAACTATAGTATGGAAGAGTTGCTGGGCAGCACTTGTAAGCCAGCTGAAGTTCAAAGGCATGAGTTAGTGTGGTAATGGGTGGGACTATAGCCAAGTTCAAGTGCATGGGAGTTACACGGGGTGGGTGAGGAAGTGACAGAAGGAGGGATCATGACTTCCCATGAAACAGCTGGTGTAAGATAAAAAGAGATGGTGACAGAACGGTGAGAGAGAATGGAAGGTGGAAGGATAAATACATGGAAAACTCACAGGACCAAAGACCGGAGAGATTGAGGCTCCAGGAAGACTAAGATGGACGCAGCAAGTATCATTCAGGACAGAGGACATGATAGAGATGGATGGAAACTATTGATAAGCCTCTGGGGTATGCCAATGAAAATGAGGAACAGAAGAAGGTAAAGAGAAGACTTTGCTAGAGAGGAGCTCAAGAAACTGATAAGCCATACCTGGTCTCAGTACAGCCTAGCTCATAGCATGTGCTAGATAATACCTATTGAATGATTGAATGAATGAACTAATAAACCAGCTGACTGAATGGACGGACCACTCTCTCAAACAAGTTTGTTATATAACAGGTACACACATATACACATATATATGTTATATATAGTGTTCTATATAAATATATTTTTATTACATGTATTCCCTTTTTAGGTGTGTGTGCATGCTCATGCATATCATCTGGTATTCTGTTTATGTGATTTCTACAAAAACCCTGTCCACCATTCCTGGTCCCAGTGTGTGCAGTGGTCATGGAGAAGAGTTCATTCTATGCCCTCATTTTTCAGATGATTAAAGAGACATGTTGGAGAGGTCAGTCAGTTTGTTGGTGATCAGCCTGCTGTGAGGCTACCTTTGCCTGGCCTCTTTGGTGTTTATTTTGTAAGGTTAAGAGGATCATGTTGCCTCATAAAAAAAAAAACTGATAAAGCCCAGTACCAGAAGGAGAATCATCTGTAAGAGCATTGAAATTTCTAAAAATGAAGCTATTTTTGTGATGTTAGCTCCAGATGCTGACATCATTAAGAAATGAAGGGGAAAGTCCTGGGAGGTGAGGAGTAGAGTCTTGACTGAAGTTATTTGTAGATCTGAGAGCCACCACTAGCTCATGGAGTTAGTTCAACTCCTTCCCACTCTTCCCTACTGGTACTTTTACTACTGACAAACGGACATGTTTGGAAAGTTTATCCACTTTTCACCGCTGTACACAGAGTGCTTCATAGGAACCAACTCAGTCCTCATAAGGACAGTCTCTACCAGGTATTTTGATTATCATTATCATTTCAATCTTACCTTTAAGAATACCAAATATAGAAGGGGTTAGGTAACGTCTCAACATGATAGAACCAGCAAATAGGATGTCCCAGCTACTACCCATTTGTGCCTTTCCCCGTGGGGGTTACAACCTTGGACTAACAGAACCATTGCAGCACTGTAGTATGGTTTCCTTCCTATTTTTCCATTTTGTTTTCTCTGAATAGCTATTTTAGTTGTGGAATACATTCATGTAAAGCTGGTTGTCCAATCAGCAACTAGTTCTAGTATCCGTTCACACCAATTGAAAACCAGTTTTGGTCCACTGCGTGTCATCTTATGTAAAGGGAGTTAGGCTTTTCTGCAGTCCTAGGAAATGAATCTATAATAGTGTAGCAGTCATGGGGAACCATTGTTCTCTCAGTGGTTGTGTTATGAAAAGTCTGGCAAAAAATTCTGGTCAATGAGGCATGAGAGAAGTATCTTCTTCTGATTCCTAATAATGAATCAGAGAATGGGACTTAACTTTATTCATACTATGGCCCTGAGTGAAGATCTGATAGTTGGTTCTGTGACCACCACATTTGGAACAGGAAGTAAGAAGCTTGAAGAAAAAAGCCAATGAGATGAAGATGGAAGAAGAGAAAAAACAGAATTCTTAGTGGCCTGGGCGTGCACTTGAACCACTGAGTTCATCAACCCCTGCCAAGTCCCTGCTGCTAACTGTGTGTGTGTGTAATTATGTATGCATATTTATTTTATATACTTATATATTTTTATATATTTGTACATATATTTTATAAACAGATAATGTACAAGTTTATAACTTTGTATAGTTATAAATTTCATAAATTTTATATAACTCTATATGGCTATAAACTATATAAAGCTATGAACTTTATAAGTTCATTAGTTATAAATTCTATATAAGGGCTCAGCCAGTTGGATTTTGTCTTCCATAACCCTCAGCTGACTAGATCCTCAGAGATGCTATTGATTATGGAATTTATGGCCAGTTTTCCCAGCATTATAAGCTGTCTAACAGCAGCGACTTCTCAAGCCACTAGTAAAAGCTTCTGTACATTCTTCCACAAATTTTTCAGAATGGAAAGATCTGGAATGACAGGCAATCCTAGCAAGTGCGAGCTTCTTTATCCAGTGTGACTATTTATTTTAAAGAAGTACACACTCTTGAGTATGTGACCTGGCTACTATCATCTCTCCAAAATGAGCTCACAAATTAAAACTCCTTTTGTGATTGATGATAGCATATTTTTTTCTAGTAGACTTGTTCTTGTGAGGCTCATTTCAACTTTAATTTTCAAATTATTCTGGAGGGAACAGGACATGTGTCTTGGACTATTTTGATTCATGTCTATCTAAGACAATTTTAAACAAGGTCTGTTTAGTAATCCAGACATAGCCATGACTAGAAGAGGGATGACAATTCTTTTGACTTTGGTAGACATTTATTGAGATCTTGTAATCTGCCAGATATTCAAGGAAGGTAGCAAACCTTGAGGATCAAGATAAGAGGTTGGGTTTTAGAGAGAAATGAATTGTGGCCTTAGAAGGCGTAGTGGGTCTTCTTGGATAGAAAACTGAAAGGAAGATTGTGTTTCCCCACTGGATTCTAAAAGTCAAAAGCAGAGCCCTGTAGAAATAGGGGGATGAGGGATGGGACTCTTTTTCCTTTTACCTTGTGTTTCTATGTGCAGGATTTTTTTTCCCCTACTGAATAGCTCCTTGCTTCTCATCCTGTCCCTTTCCTGGTCAATGATCACCTGACCTTGGAAGCTGAGCCAGTCCAAGGCTGATCACCCCTCCCCATCTTGCTGTTTAGAGGAGGGCCTATATTTCACCGTAGCTGTGTCTAACCAGCAGGACTGTCTCCGATGAATCTGTCGGATGTAGCCTAGCTTTTATTGGTTATAAAACCAATATTTCAATCTCCCAAACTCTGATATCTAGGTCATTCTCAATTTAAATTCTAGAAGAAAAGGCTTCTTGGTACCAGAGGCTCTATGCGGCACTATAGTATAAGCCATATTGCCTGTTGTACACAGAAGGAGGTATCAAGGAAGGAAAAGTGTGGGAAACCTATGTTCTTTCTATGTCATTTCTTTCCCCTCACATATGCACAGAATTCCTTACTACTGTCTCTTTTTTCAATCAAAAGTTCTGGTACAAATTGACTTCTAGAGGCCCTATCCCATTGATCATCAGACAGGATCAGAAGTTTACAATAGTGGGGCATTTAACACTATTTATTACAACCCTGCTAACTGTGCTGTCACTACTGTGTGGGGAATGTAGTGACATGGTTTTGTCTTTATTTTTATTTTTGTCAGAGGTGGGGCTTGAACACTTGGCCTGGGTGCTGTCTTCAGCTCAAGGCGAGCACTCTACCACAGGTGAGCACAGCACCACTTCTGGTTTACTGGTGGTTAATTGGAGATAACAGTCTCATGGACTTTTCTGCCTGGACTGGCTTTGAACCAAGATCCTCAAAGCTCAACCTCCTGGGTAGTTAGGATTACAGGCATGAGCCACCAGCGCCCGGCTTGTAGTGACTGGTTGAAGCCAGGCTGCATCCACAAGTGTCCTAAAGCCACAGGGGCAGATTGGCATTTTTCTACCAGTAACAAAGTGATGGACCAGGTGTCAGCAGCCATGACAGCTGGGATAGTAACAAGTGAGTAAAGAAGAAAGAAAATTTATGATCGACGATTAGAAGACACATCCAAAACTTGCCTGTTATATCCAGAGAGACACGAGGTAGAAATTTTGGTAAGTGAACTTGTATGCTTTGCAATTTAAGAGCTACAGTAGATGTGATTGAGATCATTATTAATGTGACCTCCATTTGATTCATGGGTTGACAAGGAGAAGGGGGAGGAGGATTGCAGTAAAACTTGTCATGTTGATATGTTGGTGTCATCATTCTGGGTACGAATTTAATTTTTGAACACTATTATAGTTCTGTGTTTAGAGTTGAACATAACTTCTACTTATTTACAGTTGGTGAAATTTACCATAAATTGTATCATATCAGAGAATGTGCCTCTTGCCTCTAGTCCAATTTGTCGAAAGAACTGTTTGAATTCTGAGCCTGGAGAATGGTTCTTACATCCAATTAATCAACATATCCTGTTGGCTCTATATTAAAAGATATATCCTGAATCTTACCAGCTCCATTGTTTTGTCTTTGGTTAAGCCATTGTCATCTCTCTCTCTCTCTTTTTTTTTTTGGTCGGTTGTGGGGCTTGAACTCTGGGCCTGGTCACTGTCCCTCAGCTCTTTGGCTCAAGGCTAGCGCTCTACCACTTGAGCCACAGCGCCACTTCCGGGTTTTTCTGCTTATGTGGTGCTGAGGATTCGAACCCAGGGCCTCACGCATACAAGGCAAGTACTCTGTTACTGAGCCACCTTCCCAGGCCCCAATGTCATCTCTTATATCTTTTAATTACCCCTTACATAGCCTGTTTCTTTCCTTCTACCAAATTTTGTGCCTTCCATGAAGGTTTATTTTCATAATAGTTTTTGAATTCATCTATAATGTAAGCACATTGAGTCATTCCTCTTCTAAAGTTCTATAGTAGCTTCTCTTACACCTTAGGAAAATGTCTCACCCAAGGTGGTGCCATCACTTCCCTGAGGAAATCCACCATCTTTTGCTCTTGATCCCAGTAACAGCTCTGAAGGATCAGTCCAACTTCAGACATCACCCTGGCTGCTTGAATATCTGATTTTCCCTTCACCATTTTTCTTCTGCCCACTCCCACTTTCTTTGTGCTCTCCCAGCTATGAACCATTCAGTCCCCAAGTCAGTCAATAAGCTGATTGACCAAGATGTGCGTGTTTAACGAAATAATCTGCACAGTTGAGAGTTTTTTCAAAATACATGTCATAGTGCAAAAAATAATGGGTTGCATTATGACATGTCATACATGTATATAATGTACTTCAATCCTATTCACACACACAGACACAGACACAGACATAGACACACACACATACAGAAACACACACACACACACACAGGCCTCTCTTGTTTCTCCTTCTGCTCCCATTAGTCTTAAGTTTTAATGACAATTTCTTGGTTCAGACTATTTTCTCTCCATGCCTGCAGAGCACTTTTCACAGATGAAAGAGTTGGTGACACCGATGCCATTCATATTTTTAAAGCATGAGATGGAGTTAGAAGCCTTCATTTTGGTCCCTGGCATTGGCGTGAGGCAAATGTAAACAAGTGGTCTCTATTTTGAAATGTGTCCTTGGTCTCCCCAGAAGGATCTTCCCCACAGTCCTTGCTGGTTCTTAGAATTCATTCAGAGATCATTTCACCCTCTACAGAAACAGAGAAATAAATGGGCAGAAAAACTAACATCCAAATTCAAAACTTTTTTTGAAACCAACACATTGAATCCTTTTTAATAAATTGGTTTTGATGGCTGTCAGGCACTGGAATGGAAAGGTAATTAAAAATCTAAGGCCACTAAGGGGAAGGAAGCATGGGAGTTTTACTTCATAGCATTTCTTAGAACCAGCATTGCTTCTATTCTTCCAAAGCCTTGCCCCCAGCTAGTCAGGAAATGATAACATGGAAAATGAAGACTGTCATTTATATAATCATGCTTTTACTGAACACAAATATCACTAACTATATACTATTAATGGGAAACTAAAATATTACATTTTGAACTATAAAACCAAGAGAAATATGTGTCTTGCATAAGGGGGCATACTACAAGCTTTCTTTATTTGCTCCAAAGTATCTCAATTCTACTCATTCTATAATATTACCAACTCAGGAGCAAAGTACTTACTCTCTCCTTTTTTCAACTACATAATTTGTTTTTGCAAGGGAAAAAATATAATTATAAACTCTTTAAAAATAAACAGTGGGCTGGGAAGTTGGCTCAGGGGTAGAGTGCTTGCCTTGCACGCATGAGGCCCTGGGTACGATTCCTCAGCAACACATAAGCAGAAAAAAAGCCAGAAGTGGTTCTGTGGTTTAAGTGGTAAGGTACTAGCCTTGAGCTGAAGAGCTGAGGGACAGTGCCCAGGCCCAGAGTTCAGTCCCCATGACTGACAAAATAAATAAATAAATAATAAGAATAAACAGCACACCTGGGCATCAGTGGATCCTGCTTATAATCCTAGCTACTCAGGAGGCTGTGATCTGATGATCATGATTTAAAGCCAGCCCAGGCAGGAAAGTCTGTGAGACTCTTATCTCAAATTAGCCATCAGAAAACCACAAGTAGTACGGTGGCTCAAAGTGTTAGAGATCTAGCCTAGAGTGGAAAAGCTCAGGGACATTGCCTAGGCCTGGAGTTGAGTCCCATGACTAGCATAAATAAATAAATAAATAAATAAATACAGCTTAGATTTAGAAATGAATGGCAAACATTCAAAATTTAAAAACCAAATTTTGTTGAAAAGACTTCTACCTCTGTTTATAGGAATTCCATTTCGTTTTTAGAAGTAAACTGTAACTGATAAAATAAAAAAGGGTTTTTATATCAGGAAGCAATTAAAATCTGATATTTTTCTTCTTCAGTTAATTCTCTGTCCCATAGTATTATTTAATAGTTGGTTCCAGAGGCTTTGCATTTGGAATAAGCAGGATTTGGTTTCCTTTAGAGCATAACCAACACACTTCACTGCCCCAGTAACCTTCCCATGACATTCTCTCACACAAAATATTGTAGATGCAGAAGCTTCAAGACAGAAGCCAATCTCTCACTCATTCAGAATTGTAAATGGGAAGATTAACGTGCTCCTTATTCATGAAACTGAAGACAAAGCAAAACCAGAAGCTGTATTATAGGCAGAAGCTCCCCCTTCTTCCCTCTAGTTCCTGCCTCCATAAATACAATTTGAATCATTTGTTTTCCAACATGGTTTACATAGCTATCCACTAAAAGTAGTGCATTTTTTATTAATAAGTTTTTTATTGTGAAAATACTGTACAGAGGGGTTACAATTACATGAGCAAGGTAATGAGTACATTTCTTATCAAGCATTGTTGCCTCCTCCTTTGTTTTCCCTTTCTATCCCTGCCCTCCTACCGCTCTCTTCCCTCTTCCCCACCATCCCCCCTCCCCCCCCCCCCCCCTGCCAAAGTTGTAAAGTGCATTTTTTTTCTTAGCTTGTACTGGTATACCCAGTATGACAACAATGGCTGGGTGCTGGTGGTTAACTCCTGTAATCCTAGCTACTCAGGTGGTTAAGCTACTCAGCCTCAGATCAAGATTGGAAGCTAGCCTAAGTAGAAAAGTCCAAGGTCTGTCATCTCCAAAATAACCAGCAAAAAGCTGTGATGGTAGAGTACGAGCTGTGAATGAGGAAGCCAACCAATAATAATTTCTAGTTTCATTTATGGCAGTGATTAGAAGACAATATAAGGAGACATATAAGCCCTACTTGAGATGCTTGCACTCCAATATTATATAATTGTCACTGACATAATTGTAACTGTGGCAGAGGTAGACACTGGCTTGCTTTTTCTTTCTGGGAAAATCAGAATCTGTGCTACCTAATATGGCGGTCATTATCCACATTTGTTTATTTAAATCTAAATGACTTGCAGTTAAAATTTATTTCCTTCATTACATTCAAGAGCACTAGAGCAATGTGACAAATGTCTGCTGTTTTCTGCAGAATACAGGATATGTGCATCACTGCAGACGTGGTTGACAAGCTGGATTCCATTATCTCAGTTTTCCTTATGTTACCAGTAGATGGGGCAAACTTCGGTTCTTCAAGTGGAATGTCTAAGATTAAGACACTCTATCAAAAGAATCATAAGGAGTAGGGAGATGGCAAGGAAGATTGACTAGCAAAGCAACCTGTATCTTAAGGTGTATGTCAGGTGGCTCAGATAGAGAATGACCACCCTGAAATTGTTGGGGTTTACAGTAATCCACAAGGTGGCATGAAATTGGGGCCCTCACTTTTGGGTCTTCTGTGAATGGTGTGGAGGCTGCACAGTGTTGCCTGGGGTGTGGAAAGTCATGTGTCTGCACTGGTGCAAAGTTAAGGCAGGTACCTGAACAGTTGATCTTTTGCCCTTTTTTAGTTTAATGCTACCAGGAGAAGGTCCTATAGCAACTACTAAACCCCTTATGATGTAGGATTAGCTTTGAAAGATGGAGAATGTTGTGTCAGGAGGATCGAAGGCCATTATCTTAATTATTGGTCCAGGATGTGAGCTATCTGAGGGCCTGTGATTCTGCCTGCATGAATGGGGAATGAATTCTTGCAGCTTGAGGCATTTCCTCCTTCCTGCTAATGTTAGCTGCTTATAGCTAACACTTCCAGTTTTTGGATTCTAGGCATTGAAACGTAGTTATGTATCAGGCTGTAAAACATCCCCATCATAATGATTTGCTCTCATCCCCTTTCTATAACAAATTTGGAAGTTCTGTGTTGTGAACCGGAAGAACCTCAAGTTAATAAGAACCTTAGGGAATGACCAAGTCCAGTAAAAGATCATAGGTGAACTTGACTCGAAGTTCAGCAAACATCAGATGAAGGGGAGGCCTTGGCCTTATCTGTTCAGATGGCCTCCAAAGAAGCTGACATGCAGTTGATATATTTTATTACACTCTGTAAGGCATTTGGGAAGCCAAAAATTGACTTTTCAAATAGACTCCATTTTAGAGAAACTCTATCACCAAGAAATGAGCAATCTAAATGAATAATTGAGATTTGAAAGGCTTCTGAAACCCCACACATGTATCAGCGGGAAGCTGTAAGCTCTCCTTTGGGCAGCAGCCCAGTCACAACCTAGATCACAAACTTCAGGTCACTGCAGTGTCAACAGACTGAAAACCATGATGATCCTCCCAAGAGGCAGAGAGAGAGCACAGAGAGTGTGGATGAGTATGTTCCTTTCAGAAAATAGGCTTTTGTGTCAAACCAAGAGCCTCCCTTCTTCTCGAAGGCAGCGTGGTCTCATCATGGTTGCCTGGTTGGCTTCCTCCTTCGGCCAGGTGACTGTTGGCCACATCTTGTTCTATTTAGTAAATGGAATAGAACATGTTGGGAAAGGGAAACAGGTCTGCACAGATAATTTGCCATTTAAAGACAAGTCACTAGGCTGCAGAGTCACTTCCAGAGTTCACTGATAGGACTAGATATCGCTCCAAGAGTTGGGACTCTAAACGGATGTCAGTGGCTATATGGGATTTTGTCTTTTCTCCTATTAAAATCCTGATCTCTTATTTTAGCAACAAGGAAATGAAAGCATTTTGAGGATGAAGGTGATGGGTCCAAATTACATGAGAGGGCCAGGCTTAGCTTCAGAGCATGAGCCCCCAGTCACTAGGCCAAGTGTCTTTTCCACTCCACTGTGCAATGATCCAGTCCAGATTTTCCGTTCTACTCCACTGTGCAATTATCCAGTCCAGATTTTCCAGCGGTGTGTGTGTATGGTATTGTCATTGGGGAAAGTAACTTGCAAATGGATGCAAAGGTGTTCTCTTGAGATTAAATAAAGATGTTTTCTATATTCTTGGGAGATGGAAATAGGGACTATCATGGCTCAATATCAGTCTGTGTTAAAAGTTAGCAAGATCTCATCTCAGCAATAAGCCAGATATAATGGTTCACATCTGTATTCCCAGCTATGCATTGTTGCAAATTGGTGGATTGTAGTCTGGGGCCAGTATCAAGTTGCAGTCTTTGGAGACCCAATGTGGGAAACCTTGAATGAAAAAGTTCAGGGACAGCATTCAGGCCCTGAGTTCAATCCCTACCATTGACCAAAAAGAAAAAAAAAGGAATTCATTAGGGAGTGCTATAAGCAAACCACTGATTTCTGGGCCTCCTCTTGCTCTTTCGTCTTGAGAAGTTTGTCTTCTCCTTCTTGCCAGGGAAACAGAAAAACAGGACCACATATGACATAAGACAGCTCTCCCAGCCAGGAGGCTAGAGTTTTACACCAATCTGCTAAATCATGTCTTCTTTGCTAAAGGGTAGCACCCTACCACTTTGAGCCACAGCACCACTTCCCGTTTTTCTGGTGGTTAATTGGAGATAAGAGTCTCACAGATTTTCCTGCCTGGGCTGGCTTTAAACACTAATCAGATCTCAGCCTCCTAATTACAGGTATGAGCAACCAGCAGTGTCTGCTTTTGTAATTCTTTATTTGATAGAGAAAAAGAGCTTCAAACCTCTACATGGTATCAGCATGGTGGAACATGTGTTTAATAAATATGAGATGCCAAGTTCAAGTCCCAGTACTGCCAATATATATTCATGAATATATTTATATATTCAATATATGTGTTTATTTATATATTCCATAGATACGTTTATTTATGTATCTCATATATGATATATAAATGGCCAAAAAAGGACTAGCAGCCCGGCTCAAGTAGGAAGTAGAACCCTTATTAAGCACAAAGCCATGAGTTTAAACATTAATAGTATAAAAAACTAATAATAAAATTAGTACTTTGGAACTGAAAGAACCCTTAGTTTCCAGAATCTGCTTATTAATTTTCCTTCTTTTTGGATTCTGTTTGTTTTTGTCGGTTGTGGGGCTTGGAACTCTGGGCCTGGGTGCTATCCTTCAGCTCTTCAGCTCAAGGAGAGCACTCTACCTCTTGAGCCACAACGCCACTTGGATTCTGTATTTAAAAAAATAAACACACTTTTTTTTGGTCTAAAGACAATGGTTTGCTTTAGCAGTCTTTAAGTTGTTTTACCATCCTTACGACCAGGGATGTGAACATGAGAACAGTTCGGGATTCATCATCAGTACAACACTGCTGTCATGGATGGTATCTCTGCAACAAGGGGAGTGCATTTCCTGCTTGTAGTCAGAACATAGGACAAGAAAACCAGCCAAAGAATGAAACTAGTGTTCCCGAGGCCTGGTGTGGGACGTGGTTTCCAGAGCCCTCCTTACAAACCCTTCAGAATCAGGAAGCCGTGGGTTGTTACTGAAGGCCACCAGGACCCCAAGGCCTGTGATGCATAAGTCAGCAAACAGACACCACATCACTTATTCAGGAAGGGAAAGGGTGGATCTCAGTTTTCTGTTGACTCCTGGCTCCTGTCCTGGCCATCATTCCACACTTAAAACCTTCAAGACAACAGGAGTCACACCTACCACTGAGTCTTTGACACTCACCCTCTGTGTGTGGAGATTCCGGGAACCGCAGGATAGTGGCAGCAAGAGGAGCTGTGGGTGAATAGGTGACAGTCAGAGAACACACCCTCTGACCAGGCAGTCTCAAAGCATGGGATGGCTCTAAGTCCCTAATGGAAATATTGGAAGTGGTGCTATGGCTCAAGTGGTAGAGTGCTAGCCTTGAGTAAAAAGAAGCTCAGGGACAGTGCCAAGGCCTTGAGTTCAAGCCCCAGGATGGGCAAAAAAAAAAAAAAATCCTTAAAACATGTGGCTAAGATACAAAGATATAACATATTGCAGAGAATGTCACAATTTCCCCAGAGAAGCCTGTACTTTGAGCTTCTGTTTATTGTTTTGTTTTGTTTTTTCTTTTGGAGGTACTGAGGGAGTTTGAATTCAAGGCCTTATGCTTGCTAGGCAAGTGTTCTACTGCTCCAGCCACATTCCCCACTCTGTCGGCTTTACTTATTTTTACACAGGATCTCATACTTTTTGCCCTTGGGCTGACATTGAGCCATTACCCTCCTACCTGTATCTCCTGCATAGCTGGCATTACAGATGGTCAAGCAGTATACCCAGCTTGTGGGGTAGATGGGGTCACTGACTTTTTGCCCAGGCCAATCTTTATGATCGTTTCGATCTTCAGCTCTGGTGCAGTTGAGGTGATAGGCTTGATCCACCACTCTTGACTCTATTAATTTTGACAACCACTTTTAAAGGTATCTGGCACTATTCTTTGCATCTGGCAAATATTAAATCTTTTGTTGTTGTTTGTTTGTTTGTGGCAATGCTGGAGTTTGAGCGCAGACACTTAGGCTTCTTCGCTTGCTTGCTTGGCTAGTGCGTGCTTGCAAGGCAAGTGTTCTACCACTTGAGCAATTCCTCCAGCTCAACTTTGTTTCTGGTTATTTTGGAGATTAAAATCTCATTGACTTTTCTGCCCCGGCTGGCTTCAAACTTTGCTCTCCTAGATCTCAGCCTCCTAAGTAGCTAGGATTATAGGTAAGAGCCACAAATGTTCAGTTTACTTTATTGAATCTTCCTAACAACCCCTTTAATGCAGTTGTTATTGTTTTTTCTATTTTATTGATAAGGCAACTAAGGCCCAGGGGGAATGAGAATATTTCTGGGGATCACATGATCCAGCAGCTATGAGCTCCAAGCCCAGAGTTCAAGTTCATCATCAATATATCATGGTGCCTGGCTTCTAAATGCCCTGTGCTTAAGAAGTAATCAGAAGAAAGAGGACTCTACCTTTGAGTCCAAGTCTTGAGGATCAGAGAACGCTTGACCTTGGCAGGGTTTTGTGCTTTATGTGACTTATTTCATGGCCTGTATAGTGAAGATGTTAGCAGAGGACCATTTTGAAGTCACTTTGAGCCAATCAATATGATACTTCCTTCCCTATTCATTCTTGTGTTGTTTTCTTGTTTTAAGCTATTCGCTGTGAACAGTGAATGCCTATTCTCTCCTCATTCAAGTAAGATATAATTACTATTCAATCATCTTAATTCTGTTTTAAGGATTAACTAATTACTTTCCTGGTTTAACCTTACACTGTAAAGAATACCAGACAACATTTTCCTTCAATCACCCAGAAATAACAGAAAAGGAACATTAGCATCCAAATCATACCAGCCTCATTGTAGGCAATCATCAGAGTAAGAGAACACAAAATCCATCTTTCAGGAACTAGTCGGACTGCTGTGCTGGTGGGAAAATTATTCATGATTAAAAAGAGGAGAGTTCAAACTATAGTCCCCTGCTGAGGATGGAAATGCTGACCTCATTTTGGATTTTATTATTTACAGGGAAATTTTCTCGCTTTTGTTTTCTCCAGGCAGCCTGCATGTTAAAAGAAAACAACATATATTATCAATGCTTTGGTTAAAAAAAGAATAGCATGGTCCTAAGAGTGTTCTGTTACGTTAGAGTTTGTTAGATTCATGTTAAGTAGTCCCCAGAGGAGATACTTGGGTTTACACAGAGGCTACTCCAGCTACCCCATTGTAAATAAAAACAACTAGTCGACAATTATTTTATTTACCTCCCCTAGCTCAATGACATGGCTTCCTGTAGGGTACAAGCTCAAACACACCAAATGGGAGGGGGCTCATGACCATACATTATGGGGTCTCAAGGAAGTGCTTTGTTTGTCCTGTACAATCCACAGGGATGACAGCTTCCTTTTGTAGAACTGGTCAGGATAAAGGAGAGGTTAGCTCCCTGGGGCCTGTGTCTCCAAGAGGGAGAAAAGGATGAATTGAAATACATGGTGTGGGTTTGTTTCTTTCTTTCTTTCTTTTTTGTCTATCCTTTATTGGCAAATATCAATCCAAAATAGGACCTATATGGCTCATTTGAGCTATCAGTTAATTAATTCCTACCCAGAGCAATACATTTTAAAATAAATCACTGCAGAGGGAGGGACCTCAGGGAAAAATATCTGCCAATTGCATATATTGAGGATCATCCCAATTCCTCTCCAAGTTTAGTCAATTTAGAGGGGAAAAAAATGTCTCTGTAACTTCTAAATGAAACGGATTGGTCATTATTATCTTCAAAATTCCACCAGGGTGCACACATGTCTCCAAGACTTGTGTTCTACTCGTTGAACCACAGCTCCACTTTTGGCTTTTTGGTGATTAATTAGCTAAGAGTTTCACAGACTTTCCTTTGGCTTCAAACCACCATTCTCAACTCTCAGCCTCCTGAGTAGCTAAAATTATAGACGTGAGCCACAGGTACACAGCTGGGATGAGCAACTACTAACCATCAATTAATTGACTATTAATTGCTACTTGGAAACTGGAAGCTATTTGTATGATAAGCAAGTAATAATTATAATTCAGTTTCATTTCTTTGAATTGCATTACCAACTTAATTAACACAAAAAATCCTTTAGCTTGCAATCTGTGGAAAACTGTGTACAAATTACACAACTCCCCCATCACTTGCATTTGTTTTATCATACTCACAACAACTTAAAATTGCTTTCATCTTAGTTCTTTAATGTCTTGGGAGAGAGTTAATTCCAGAAGCTATTTCCTTGCAAAGAATATGAAAGTCTTCCTTATTAAAGGGCAAAATAATTGTATTTTTTCTTTAATAGGATAGTTTTGTTCTGATGGATAAACAAGGGTCCAATCATTATTTAGTCTAAGATTTGTGTTGGAAACTCTGCACACAAGAAGCGATCCTCTATGGATTAATTCATCACCACTCACTGGCTGGTTCTCTGCTCTCCTAATATCTGTCACTTTGGATTTTAACAGAAAAGGGAAGAGAAGAAAGACCTCCACATCCACTAATGAGGAAAACAGCAGGATATGGACTTACTTTTAATTCATATTGCTTAACTAGGAGAAGGAATGAGTTCATAATCTATGTTGCCCCAATTTTTTTTGGAAAAATTAGGTGGTTTTGGATGCCACTATGTGGTCAAGACATAGTGAGATGATAATCAGGATAATGATTTCCAAACTTTGGATGGAGCAAAATCAGCTGGAGAGCTGTTGGAACCGTGTGGCGTCTAAAAGCCTCTGAAGAATAATTGGGCATGCCAGAGGTCTGATCATCCAGAATGGTCTGACCTCTGGTTTTTGCTGACCTCTGCACATTTTTTTCTTTCTCTGCCTATCAGAAGACTCAGCGGAAGTTTAAGCAGGCAGACAGAAAGACGAGGGGGGTACAAGAGAGGAGAGAAGAGAAGAAAGAAGAGAGAAAGGGGACTGACAAAGACACAAAGACTGAGGGAAGAAGAGAGAGGAGAAGAGGGGAGGAGGAGAAAGAGAACTAAAAGGAGCTAGGACCTCAATATGCTCGTGTGTGTGTGTGTGTGTGTGTGTGTGTGTGCGCACGCACGCTCATCATGAGGCTTGAACTCAGGGCCTGGGCACTGTCCCTGAGTTGTTGTGCTCAAAGTTAATGTTCTAGCACTTGAGCCACAGCTCTACTTCTGGATTTATTGGTGGTTAGTTGGAGATGAGAGTCTCACAGCCTTTCTTGCCCTGGCTAGCTTTGAACCCTGGTCCTCAGATCTCAGCTTCCTGAGTAGCTAAGATAACTGGTGTCCACTTTCAACGACTCACTTCTTCCAATGAGGCCTCCTAAAGTTTCCATTCCTCTCAACAGCTCCACTGAAGGATGTCAGACCCTTAACATGTGAGATCTTAGGGGACATTTAAGATCCAAGCCTTCAGCAAAATCATTTCCACACTAACCATGGGAATGGAGAGAACAGAGAATAGACATGTATCACAGATGTGGTCCTGAGCTGGGCAGATATAACTGTTCATCTGTCCAGATATGCCAAAGTTGACTCCACACCGTGGTTATGGGGATATTATTCAGTCCTCAGAAAGAATAGAGTCCTGTCATTTGTGACAGTGTGGAGGGACAGGAAGAACAGACATTGTGTGAAGTGAAGGGAGTCTGGCACACAAAGACAAGCATCTCATAATCTCACACCTACGTGGAATGTTGAAAAGTCACTCATAGAAGATGAGAAAAGAATGAAGACTGCCAGAGCCATGCAGAAAAGAAGGGAAGGGAGGGGGGATCAATCTATGCAGACAAAGTTATTCTTTGATAGGATGAATAAGCATGCATCATGTTGTGGAACAGCATGGCACATACAATAATGACGCATCATACATCTCAAAACAAAAGAGATGAGTTTGAATGGATGTACCAGAAGGTGAGTCCATCAATGATTTAGTTGATTGCTTCCCATTGTGTACAGGGATTAAAACATCATGCTGTACACATAAATCATGCTGTATATATAAATATTCACAAATATTGTGTCAATAAAGAAAAACATTGTGTATGTCTCTGTGTGTGTGTGTGTGTGTGAGAGAGAGAGAGAGAAAGAGAGAGAGAGAGAGAGAGAGAGAGAGAGAAAGAGAGAAAGAGAATACTAGGACTTGAACCCAAGGACTGGGCACTGTGCCTTAGTTTTTACAATCAAGGTCGGCAGTCTACCATTTGCAGTTCCAACTTTTTAGTGGTTAATTGGGGAGAAGAGTCTCATGTACTTTCCTGCTTGGGCTGGCTTTGATTGGGATCCTCAGATCTCAGCCTCCTGAATAGCTAGGAGTATAAGCATGAGCCACTGGCCACCTGACTAGAAATTCTTTTTTTTCCCAAAAAGACTATGTTGAACATTAACTATTGAACTTGTGGGTGGGAACAGGAAGGAAAAACTGGGAGAGAGAGAGAGAGGGAAGGGGTGACATTGTTCAAAAAAGAAATGTACTCTGTATCTGATTCACATAACTGTAACCCCTCTGTATATTGCCTTTATAACAATAAAAATGCATGAAACAAAAAAGGACAACCAACCACTTCTAGTTCCCACTCAGCTGATAAGTTCTAGTAAAAGACACATGTCCAAATGTCAAATTAAAACAACAACAGGCAAGCGCTAACTTCTTGTTGTCTTGAACTCTATTTTCCCTATGCATTGGGATGGTAGGAAAGCAAGTCATGGCCCAGAATCTAGGGAGGGAAGGGTCTTTAAGGAGACATAAAACAAGTGGTGACTTAGCTGAGCCAGGAGCTGGTGCACTCCTGTAGGCTAACTGAGCAGGCTGATATAGAGGGGAAATATCCCATCGAAGAGTGTAGCTGCGGATACGGGGATCTACCATTCACAGGCTTCTTATCCATGAACCCCACCAGATCCTTCCAGAAAAGAGTGAGGAGGTCCTTCTTTGATGGCAGAGACTAGACATGTTGAGTGGATGTTTCTTCTCCATGAACAAAACTCTTTAAGAATTTTGCTTAAGGCCACTGAGGCGGGAAAACCCCCCACAAAAAAACAGAAATGAACTGTCTTGAGCCTACACTGAGAGGCAGCAATGGGTATTTGGCTGCTGAACTATTCCAGAAGTACCCAGCAATGGGAAACGTGCCTTTACTCTGAGACTTTTCCAAGCCTTCCTTTTGAGCAGGATCCTGTGGGGATACCTAAGCTACTAGAAGGATCTAAATAAAAAGAGGTCAGAGAGGTTGTCTGAGGCAGTGTGTTGCTGTAACAAAATCTCATTGACTGGTTACCTAGTAAACAACAGACACTCCTCACATTTCTGGGGACTGGAAATATTAGCATGATTGGGTGTTGGTGAGAGCACTCTTTTATTGTGTCAGTGGATGACTTCTTGCTGTGTTCTCACAGGTAGGCAAGAAAACTCTGATCCTGTTATACGGACATCAATTCCATTGATGAAAGGTCTATTCTGTGATCTAACCACATCTTCAAAGCCCAGCCCCTGCTGCCATCTTATGATTTCAGCATAAAAATATTGGGAAAACACAGGTGTCTAGCCCAAAGTGGGTAGTAAGGATGGAAAAGCCATAGGGTGTTCTTTCTGCATGTCATTAGAATGGGGTGAAATCTTGCCTAGTGCATAATATTTCTAATCTGGAATATTTAGTTTTGGTAGAGCTGGAGCAGATTTTTTAAGAATCTTTTAAAATTATCTTTAGTTATACAAAAGAGGTGCAACTTAATAAAGCAGCTTATGAATACAGTGCATCTTGATCAGTGTCACCCCTTCAACATTCTCACCCCCACCTCTGGTCCACCCTTTCTTTTTAATCTCATAGGGTTTCCCGTTAGAAGATCCAAGGGCTATGGGTTTAAGAATGGAACGATTGAGTTGGGTGTGGCGGCACGGCACATACCTTTAATCCCAGCTATCTGGAAAGCAGAGAAGGATAATGTAACAAGTCCAATCCAGGTAAAATTAGTGCAAGAATCCTTCCGCAAAACAAACTAATAAAAGCAAATATTGGAGACCAAGTGATAGAGTGTCATATATTGGTCAATAGAAGCAAGGAAAAAGCTTTATGGGGCAATCGTGCAATGGTTATAATGAGATCTAATTGAATGAACAATTAACTCAGATTCTTGACAATTAGGACCGATTTTCAATCATCTAATCCAAAGTTTTTATTTTACAGTTGAGGAAACTGGACATGTTATGTAGTACTCTCATAATGAACCCAGGATGGAAACTGGAGAAATGAGGAGAGAAAGGAATTAAAGATAAATGAATGAATGAGGATTAGAGCTAGCTTCTCCACTAGCCAGCAAGAACATCTAAGGTACATCCCTCTCTAGGTGAGTGACATGTACTGGAAGCAGAATTATGCTGATTGAGAAGAGTTGTTCTCAGGAATCCTACCTTGGACGCACCCAGAAAAGATGCTTTTCTGAAAAGCAATGTCAGCATGTTATATGATTTCGTGAAGGCTAATTTTCAGATTCAGAGCTTTCCTGGGCATACAGCACCAAACACTGGGATGTGCAGCGAGAATGCAATATCTGCTATTTGTGTGAGGTGGTGGATCACACACTTCTGATGGGAGATGCAAAACTCATGAACCCTGGAAGTCCAATTGCCACAATTGTTTTTCTTGGCACTATTCTATGATCCATTTTTTAAAAGAAGTGTCTTGGTCAACCAGTCTTTTCTTTGGCAATGGGTGGAAGGATACACTTAGCTCGATCATCAGTATTGCTAATAGTTTTGGAATACTATCTTTACAAAGTTGTCAAAATCATGCATAGGTAAACTCCTATTTTTAGAGTAACTTAAATATATCTTCTTGTCATTTTCATTGTGTGTGGGATTTGGGTATTGATAAGGTAACTGGACATTCCAGTTTGTCTGGGATGATTTCAGTTTAGGATTATCATCCTACTGTGATTATTAATAGGCCCCCAGTCTCTCACTCTCAAAAGTATTCCAGCTGTGAAGATGAATTATAGCTTATTGGAAACTACAGAAGATCCAGCTGAAACTATAACTCACCAGCAAGCTTGTCTTAACTTTTAATTAGAGACCATTTATCTTTGCTAACCCATGACTCTCACACATAAAAATCTGACCCTTAATTATACACATCCTTTTCAGATAAAAGAAATCAGAATTGAACCTAATTCGCCAAAGGATATTTTTTTCTAACATAAACTTTGTTTCTTAGAGTAATAGGAAAGTAAAGAATTCTTTTGCATTTACGTAGGCTGGTATGGGAAATGACTGATCTGAACCAGACTTGGAAAAGTAACTTCTAAATTGATTTTTAAGACCAGTCTTTCATTAATATGTAGGAATCCAAAGCTATTTAGATCAGTGGTGTACTTCTGGCTCTTAATTTAGGGCATACATCAAGAAACATTGTAACTGGAAGAAAGGAAGACAGTATGATATATTATCCATGGACAGTGAGTAAACCATTTCTCTAAAGATTTTCAAATATGGGCTGAATAGTTATTTTCAGCAATGGTTTGAACATTCTGTCTGGGAAGATTACTATAGAAAGAATCTTTGAAGTTTTCTTTCAACCTTATAATTATATGTCACATGCATCCAATGTGGATGAATACAGAAATCTTCTCTGACAATGATTGATCATTTTCTCCTTAGAGACCTCCTGGACAAAAATGTGGAACTTGGCTCATCTTGTATTTTTGTATCTCTGAAAGTTCTTCCTCTGGTTTATCAATAATCCTTACTTTAGGTGAATGCTCCCTTACTTTAGGTGAATTTTATTTTCTTTACCTGAGCATAGTAATAAAAAATATTTCACTGTGTTTCTCTTTGAAATCCTTTATACAAGGAAGCCAATTATTATTTATTTCAGAGCCTCATTTCTGAAGTTTTTATTCTATAAAAATTCCTTTATTTTCTCCTATCATTTTAAAGTGTTTTGCATCTCATTTTCTCTTAAGAAGTCACCCAGAGTATTCCTTGCTAGCTGTGACAGTTGGGAGGGAATAAGTAATTTCTAGAGAATCTGTCTTCTAATGTGTAATGTGAGAATACTACTCTCATATTGGAAGGTATGTATTAGAAGAAGTATGTAAACACCAACAAGAGACATGGTAGTTATTATTCATTTCTCCTTTCCCTTCCCCCTACCTGCTTGCTAGTTGTGAAGTGAGAATTCATGTAATATGGTCACTTTCCCTCTGAACGGATGCGGAATGAAATTAGGCACAATACTAGCTTTCTAAATGAACTATTTTCCCCATTGTTAAGGTGTTCATTGTCTGCAATTAATTCTTGAATGAATGAATACAAACACTTTTATATGTATCTTTACATCTTAATGAAATTTTAACTTCCTTTCCCCAATGACATTAATTCTAGCTTATAGTTAATTCCTGCTTAAATTAGGCCACAAAGGCTTTTCTTATTTTTCACCTTGCAATCAGCAAGTCTTCCTTTCTGTATTTAAAGTCTGCTAAGTAGGAAAGTACTTAACTTACTCTGATATCATCACTTTGAAGCTAGGATAAGTTGTCTCTCAGTGCCCTTAATGTAATGAAACTTAGGCTGTAAAGATTAACAAACCCAATTTGCATGACTTTTATTTATTCATTCTACAAATGACTCTAGAGAAGAAAAGATATTGAACAAATATATAGATGCCAGGACTAAGAATATCTAAAGTAACTGTATGTATGGAGAGGAATTATAAATGGTACACTGAGACAAACACATACACTTTTCTGCAGATTCCCTCTTGGAGGAAAGGTAACCATGGCCCATAGATGCCACTTCAGAAGGTAGGAGGGAGGGGAAAAGAAACATCACTCATAATGTATATAAATCATATATTATTGAGCATTACAACATTCATATTTAGGGTTAGAAAGCAGAATCTCCAGAAAATAATTATTCTTTTCCAGTTTGGACTACAAGCAAGCAACACTCTTCATGAAGCCTATAGAAGCCTGCTCTGTTGTCACTCATAAATTGCAAGAGCTCTAAATTCTGTAAAACAGAAGTGATTTGCCAGCCATCGGTAGCTCATGCCTATAATCTTAGCTACTCAGGAGGCCTAGAACTGAGGATCATGAATCAAAGCCAGCTTGGATAAGAAAATCCAATTTACTAGCAAAAAGCTAGAAGTGAAGCTATATCAAGTGATAGAATGCTAGCATTGGGTACTGTCTTTGAGTCAGTCCCTAGGCCCTGAGTTCAAGCCTTAGGCCTGCACACACATGAATGTGTGTGCGCATGCACACGCACACGTGTGCAAACACACACAGACACACACACACACACACAAATGCTTTGCTGTACCTATGGACTTTGACTTGAACTATGACCAAAGGCTGCTGGCATAATTAATGGACTGACATAACAGACTTATATAACAGATATATTCAATGTGGTTAAGGCAGGAAAAACATGGGTCAAATAGAAATAAGTGTTTTGTTATGACCCATAGACAATTCTCAATATTCCCACATAAATGTAAGTCAGATACAGAATATGAAATTTAAAAATGTCTAAATGGGATGTGATTTAGAATTATTGATATTATGATGTTGATTGGTATAATGAGTACTCTATACAGGATGGGTAACATATATATATATATATATGTATATATGTGTATATATACATATATATATATATATATGAATAACACTTTTGTAAATAATTTACCTACCAGGGTCTGTGTACCAGGGTCAGAGATGAGAATTCATCACTTTGACTGGTAAAACTAAACCTCAAGCACAATCTCCTGTGTTCCCATCAATAACTTTATTATATTCTTCTTTAATAGAAGCAATGGCAGAAAGAAATTAGAAAACTTCTTACTAAATGGCAGAAAGTGAGGAGAAGTAAAAAAAATGTTTTGGATAAACAGATGATGCTTGTTCTGTTAACAGGAGTTGGCAAAAGAGCTTGGGCAATCTATTCATTTATCATTTTCAATGCATCCTTAGTTTAGAAAAACAATCCAAGGCAAAAATCCTTCCAGTAAATGATCATTTGTTCTGCAAGATCATAAAGGGAAAAATATACTAAGAAGCAGAGCAAAAGCCCTAAAGATTGAAAGGGTGAAAGAACAAGAGAGATGTGGGTCCAGAAAAAGGAGAACTCATGAGTTGGTGCTCATCACTGAGGAAGGGGAAGTGCTGGCTGATTTGTAACAATCCTGAAGCTTCTTAAAGCTGGAATTCAGTTTAATGAACAGGCTGTGGGTGTGGCCCATCTGATTTTTAGACCGTTTTTATGTAGGTAAAAATTGGCAAATTTCAAGCCAAATTCCAAAGTTGAAGCTCTGCTATCATGCTCCTGTGGAAAGGGCTTGGTCCTCAACTTCCTGCTACTGGAAGGTGATGGAGCCCTTTAAGAGGAGGGGCTTAATGGGAGAGCATAAGTCATTGGGAGTTTGGCCTGGGATCTCTTTTTCTGTCTTGGTTTCTCAGGTGCCATGAGGTGAGCTGGCTTCTTCTACCCGCTGGCTTTATGCTCCTATCAGGCAGCACTTTGCTGCCAAGCAATGGGGCAAATCATTCATAGATGGAAATCTCTAAAAGGAAGACCAAATAAATCCAGCCTCTTTTTGAAATGCTTATCTCAGGTATTTTCTTACAGTGATAGGAAACTGACTATCACTAAAGTATTATCTTCTGACTCACAACAGCTTCTTTTGAAAAAAAAATTGATCTGGTCACTGGTTGTGCATTTCCTCCTGGCTCTGAACTATGGCCTTGAGGAGTGTCACTTTGGTATAGATAAAAAAAAGTTGAAGTAATTAGCAGGAAGGCAACTACACAGAGACTTTCAGACTAAATGACCAAGCTGGAGGGTTTTAAGAGAGAAGATTGAAAAGATTGGTTGGAGCCAAACCCAGGGCACCTTGAAGATCAGGACAAGCAATTTGGATTTTATTTGATAGGTCCTTCACATCGTGTTCCGTCGTGTATTTTTACTTCGTGACTTCAGCGAAGGTGTTGTGAGCTTAAAATCAAATAATGTCAGGCTTTCCCAATTTGTGGAAAACCAAATTAATGAGGAGAGACTTTTCTTCTCAATTTTTTTGTACTTTTCTCATCTAAAAAATATTTTTCTTAAATACTTGGCACCCCATGCTAGTGTGAGTTGGTCCTTGTTAGCATAGGATAAGAGTGCAAGAATTTTTTTTCGTCTTAGAATATAGACAACTGAGAATGAGCAGTCTTGGGGTTTACTCTTAACAACTTTTTCATTCTTGAGATCTTGTTCTTATATTTGTGTCCTCATAGTTTGTATTATACAGTCAGCTAAAATATTATTTCTAGTTTGAATGATTAGTATGTCACAGCATTTCTTTTTTGGGGGGGGGAATGGCTAGTGGGGGTTCTGTTTTTTTTATTGTAAAGATACTATACAGAGGGTTACAGTTACATGAGTGAGGTAATGAGTACACTTCCTATTGAACATTGTTACCCCCTCCATTGTTTTCCCCCTACCATCCCTTCCCTCCCTACCTTCCCCGAGGTTCTTTTTTTTTTTTGGTTGTGATTAAGTGATTACATAATTTCCCAAATTTCACAGTATTGTGGAATAATGATGCTCATTTGAAGTCACAAGTTCATTCAGACTTTCCTGGAGCAAATTGTCTATCACAGTCTATACATATAACGGTATACACATATACACCATACATGTGATCAGCAGCGTGGGGATATTTAGTAGTGGTTCAACCAGATGAGTGGGAGTTCTTTGTTTCTTAAGTCCTGTTGGTTTTGTAGTATCACCTGACATTTTGGATTTAGCATCCACTTATCAGGGAGACCATGTACCGTTTGTCTCTTTGCTCTTGGCTTACCTCGCTCAACATGATTCCTTCTAGCTCCATCCATTTCCCTGCAAATGCCATTATTTTGTCATATCTAATGGCTGCATAATATTCCATTGTGTCACAGCATTTCTATAAAAAGCATGGATATCACCAAAAGCAAAGGAGGGACCTAAGATTTTTGAGCCCTACTGAGTGCTACAGGCAATGTTAAATTCCTCACAGGCAAATCTAATTTTTACCCTCTCTATTAATGCTTCTGATTAAGTGCACAGCTAATAAGCATAATTTTAGTATTAACCCCAGCTGCACCTGGAGCCAGTCTGACTTGCATTCTTGAATCCTGGTGGCTAGCAGTTACTTGAAGTTTGAAGTCATAACTGGGAGGTAAATTAGTAGTCACATTTTTGTTCTTTTCCAATATTGGTATTTTTTACATCGGCTAGCTTTGTTTTGTTTTGTTTGGGAAACAAGGTCTGGATATGCAACTCAGTCTGGCTTTCAACTCAAAATTCTTCTGCCTCTGCCTCCCAAGTGTTGATGTTACAGGAGTGTGCCCTCACAGCTACCCTTATTCTTATTTTTCAGTAAGCAAGTCCTGTATTTTGAAAAGGATGGATTTGGTATTGCGATGGAGGATTGGTAACAGAGAAGAGCAATGGTAGCCAGGATGCTGACACAGTAAGGAAAATGGTACCCAAAGGAATGCCTTCAAGACTTTTCTCCATCTGGTGCGGATATTTGCCTGCAAACGAATAAATGTATAGCTAATCAAGGAACATTTTTGTAGGCTTCAAACTTAAGTATTCAGTTTACAACTGAGAACAAAATTGAAATGAAAGAATTCCCTTGCATCTTTAGGCATGTCCTAAATTGATGGCTAAGGATAGAGATACTTCTCAATATACTCCTGCCTCACTAACTGAGCCAGAAGTTCAATACTGAGGTAATCACAATATCTCAGAGGCAAGATATAATGTTCTGAGGATGTGAAAAACAAATTTTTTAAAAGGAAGGAAAAAATGAAAGATGGGAGTGTAGTATGTCTAGTAATAATCCCTTAATATGACCACATTTCTTTACATGAAAGGGCTTTACATAGAGGAAAGTAGATGGATTATACAAATGGACTTGAAGTAATGACCACTGAATTAATGGTCATTTGTAATGGAGACATCAGGAATTGGATAGAAGGAGTGGGATTTTTTCCAATGAGGAAAACTGACAAGTTTTGGTGAATGGGGAGCTGAAGGCCAAAGGTAATTTCACTATTTTAATTCTGAGAAGCATGTCTTTCAATCTAGCAACTGTTTTTCAGAGCAGGACACAATCACAGAGGAGATGTAGGTGTGCACGAGTACTGGTGTTGCTTATTCGTCTTAAGCTGGATGACAGCTTAATATTAAATGTCTGAGTACACCAGACACCGCTCAAGCCTGTAATCAAAGCTACTCAGGAAGGTGAGATCTGAGATCCTGGTTTGAAGGCAGTCCAGGCAGGAAAGATCCTGAAACTCTAATCTCAAATTAACCACTTGAAAACCAGTGGTGGCACTGTGGCTCAAAGTAGTAGAGCGCTAGCCTTGACCAGAAGAGCTCAGGGACAGTGCTCAGACTGTGAGTTCAAACCCCACCACTAATGTCCCTACCCCTGCCAAAAGTCTAAGTGATTGGAAGAAGGATGTCAGCAGTAATAGAAACATGGAACTTGCTCCTGAGACAAATGGAAAGACATCTAAATTGTTGAGGGCATGTGTAATTCATCAGTGTGTTATATTCATAAACTCATTTATAGCAAAGAATCAGGATGTGTGTGTGTTATATGTTTCTGTGTCATACCCTGGGAGTATATACTTGACCAGCATTTTCTCACAAAATTCTGACCAAGGGGATAATTCCATGCCTCCTCCCCCAATCATCAGGAACTGCTTCCTTGCTTCAAATCTTTGCTATATCACCCTGCTTTGAGACTTCAGACAAATAACTGAATCTCTCTGGATCCCTGTTTCCTAGTCTTAAAAGTTGAGATGGTTTAAATGATTTAGTAAGTGTCACACAAATGCCTATGTATCAAAGCTCAGTCCCCAGTTCATGGAAATACTCGGAAGAGGTGGAACCTTTAGGAGATGGGACCTATTAGAAGGTCTTAGGTTACTGAGATAGGGCCTCAAAGGGGCATGTGGGATGTCAGCCTCTCTCTGCCTCTGTCTCTGTCTCTGTCTCTGTTTCTGTCTCTGTCTCTGTGCTCTCTCTCTCTCTCTCTCTCTCTCTCTCTGCTTCCTGGGTAACAGAAAGTGAGCAGCTTCCTGTCACACACTCACGCCATAACATGCTGCCTCCTTGGAGTTCCCAAAGCAATGAGACAATAGATCACAGATTGAAACTTACAAAATTAGGAGTTAAAATTAACATTTCTTCTTTCTAAGCTTTGTTATAATAATAGAAAGCTGAGCAGCACGGATAATGGTAGCACTCTACTACAGAGATTTGGTACATACAAAGAAATGGATTCGTGAAAGCCAGTTTCCTAGTACCAATCACACCATGTAAATAAGTTAGTGCTAACAACATCACTGGGTGGTAGAGAACCTGAAACTTGGCAAATTCAAACCAAGACTATAGAGCTGGGAAATGGTAGGAATGGAATTTTAAATTAGGCAGGTGGTATCAATAGCAGTAGACAAGACAAATTCAATGATCAGGAAAATGAGTGAAGACATATAAGCCAGACTAGAATTTTTTTTTGTCATTCATGGGGCCTGAACCCTGGGCCTAGGTGCTGTCCCTCAGCTCTCCAGCTCAAGGCTAGCACTCTGCCATTTGAGCCACAGCGCCATTTCCAGCTTTTTCTGTTTATGTGGTGCTGAGGAATTGAACCCAGGACCTCATGTATGCAAGGTAAGCACTCGACCACTGAGCTATCTTCCCAGCCCCCAAACTAGAATATTTTAACTTCTTAGTGATTAAACTGCTTTCATTACACAGCTTTTGGTTTTAGCTCATTAGTTGTATTTGATTGCTTTATTTTATTTTATTAATGCTGTTATAAGTATTTTATAGTAGCCCAAAATTTACTTTAAAACAATACAGGTAGAGCTTTTCTTTATCTTCAGATAATTTTTCTTATATTCTATAACTGAATGAAGAGTCTGAAGGATATTTAAATACATCTCTAAGAGGCAGGGAAAAAAAATATACTGTGTATGCTATTTTGGCCTTTCCTTAGCAACCAGTATTAGCTAAAATTAGTACTAGGCCCTGCCTGTTGTTCTCACTAAAATAATAAGTCTTCTAGGCATTATTTGAAGTAGCAGAGTCCCCATGCTATTTCCATACAACATGAACAACTAGCCAAGGTCATCAATCACAAGCCACAGTGGTTTTTCAAAGAGAAAATTTCAACCTTAATGATAGTTTGATGATTAATTTATGTGATCTTTGATTCTGAGTCATTTGGAAAATTTCAACCAAACCAGATATGTGTGAGTAAACTGGCTTTTCTATTTGAAAAAAATATGATTAACATTCCAACTCAGAGCCATTATTATCAGTTACTTTTCACTTTATTTTTTTTCACTTTCATGAAGCAGATACATGTTGAAAAATTCCAGATACCACTTTAAACCCACTTCAAACAGCACAAGTTGAATTACATTTCTTTTTCAGAAATCAAAAGAGCCTTTTTGTATTTTCCTTCCATTACTCCCAACACATACACAAACACACCTATCAAACCAAATAGTGAAGGGGTTGTTGGCTGTCATGGAGAGTTGAAAACTAATATCAAGGTGGCAAGTTGAAATGAAATGCCAGAGTTACCAGGCCACTTACTCCAACTGGGGTCTTGAATCCATTATAATTTGACCTTTGGTTTGGTGTAGTACCTTTCTAGGCAGTATAGTATCATTCTTCAAAGATCTCCAGTTGACTTTTTTTTAAAAATAAAGTTTAATGCATGATTGGCAGCATCAAGAACACCCAAGTGTTTACTATTAGGACGAAAGCAACCCTCACCTTCTTACCTCTTGGCCCATACGTAATGTAAGATGGATTCAGGCATTGCCATGTATCCTGTGTATGTCTAATTTCCAAATTCAGAACTGGCTAACCCAGACGAAGGAAAAAAATACCTACCTCTTGGTTTGCAGCGGAAGAATTTTGCAATCCCTTTATCTGTGAGAAACGTAGGGGAATCTTGTACTGTTAAGAGAACCATCAAGCATAAGAACTAAAGGAGTCTAGCAGGTGGGTAGAGGCAAGGGAGGGCGCATGCGCATATAGATCTGCAGGTCCTTGCAGCCCCAGGTATGGGAAGTTACTGAGGTCGTCTTGTGCTATGCATGCCAGTTCTTCCTGTTGTCCCTGCTCTGAGAGAGCACTGTACTGTGAGTTCTGCGGCAGTAAAGACGCTTTTATTGCTGAGCGAATGGTTCTTAAACGATCAGCGGTGAATTTTCAGCTGCTGATTAGGGAGAGCACAGATAAGCTGACGATTTTAACATTTCTTATTTACTACTGTAGTCCTGGAACCAACGCTGGGGAAAATAATCTCTATAACCTCCCTCATTTCCTTGAGCCCTCTCCCACAAGAAAGCTGAGGAGAACATTACTAATGAGTATAAAACACACACATAATTCAGATGAAGAGAAACAAATTGCTTATGTGAGTTAGGTGCCAGGAGACGGGAGTCGCTAATGAAGTCAGTAATATGAACATTCAGAGCTTCAGAGCAATGTTTTATATTCAATCTTGTCTTCAGGCATTGTCCCCAACTCGTTTGTCTCCCTTTCACTTATGAAAGTGAAAACGAAATTATTGGAAACAGAGTCTCATTCTGCATCCCATGCTGGCCACAGATTTGGAATCCTCCTTCATCTGCCTCCTAAGTGTGAGCCATCATGTCCATCTGCTTTCCTATTTTTAATTAAACTAATTATCATTGTTATTGATGGGACTGGAGTTTGAACACATGACCTTGTTTTTGCTAGGCAGGTGCTCTGCCATAAAGGCCATACCCTAGGCCTTTATGCTTTAGTTATTTTTTTCAGATAGAGTCTCCCACTTTTTATTGGGACTAGATAGGAACCATGACCCTTTGATCACTGCCCCTCAGAGATCTGAGATTACAGATATAAGCCACCATACCTGAGTTATTAGCTGAACTGGAAGGAGTCTCACTAACCTTTTGCCTGGGCTGGCTTTGACCTGTGATCCCCCCAAAGTGATCTGAAAACAATCTCTAAAACAGCCTTGGTTTTCTTGTTTTATAGGAGAAGGAAAGTCCTTCATGTTTAAGCTGATCAGCTAAATAAAAACTATATTTGTGGATAAATGAAGTGCTAACTGGTAGAGTAAGAAGCAAAAGTCCTAGAGTAAGAAAACAATCCTTATTTCAACTTCTAACTTCAATTGTTACCAGCTATTATTTGGACTCAAATAATTCTCCTCTTTCTTCTCTGCCTTCTCATCCTCCTCCTCTTTGCCCTTTTATTCTTCCTCCGCTTGTTTTCCTTCTCCTTCTTCAACATTTCAGTTTGAACACAGGGCCTTGCACTTACTAAACAAGTATTATACTACTTGAGACTCACTAGTACTCCTTTGGTTTGTGTTTTGTTTGTGAACCTTGTAAATTTTTCCCAGGCTAGAACTCACAATATGCCCTCATTATAAGTAGCTGGTATTACAGGCTACTATGCCTGACTTTCAAAATCCTTCCATTTTAAAGTCAAAGTAGCAATATCTGTTATAGAGCTCAGAATTTAAATTAGACAACATATGCAATCCCTTAGCATTGTGACTGACATAAGGAAAAATACCCTAAAATATCAGCAGTGTTTTAATTACTGTAGTTTGCTAGTATATGAGGCACCATTGTAAACACTTAGGTACTCGAATACAAGTCAAAACACATATGTGTTCATCTAAATGAGTGAATTAGATCATCTCCATTCTGGGGTGTAGTTGGCTGGTTGTGTCCGTGCCATCTCCCCTCTGGTATTTTGCAAAAATATTGTCAAAACAATCTGTAGTTAGTTCTAAGTGTTAACGCCACCCCCTCTCCCTGCACTGAAATACCAAAAATCATGGTCAGCCAAGGAGCAGATTGGACCAGGTTGTTTTAACATGGATTACTCAAGGCAAATTGTATCCAGAAAGGTTGGGAGGGAGGGGGTGGATGGAGGAGAGAGAGAGAGAAGGAGAGAGAGGGAGAGAGAGAGAAAGAGAGACAGAGAAAGAGAGAGAGAGGGAGAAGGAGAGGGAGAGAGAGAGAGAGAGAGAGAGAGAGAGAGAGAAACATCCTATATCATTTTGGAAACCTCCCTGGATGGAGAAGTTATTCTAGATGAAATCCTTTGCTGCTTATTTTCCTCTTGTTCTGTGATGAGATAAAGAATATCTAATCGTTCTCTTTTGTGACTGTTGTTTGTGGCCTTTATGTTTATCCCAGTGGGATTTTTTTTCTTGGAGTTATTCCAGTATTTCTTCTTTCTTCTCCAGCTGAGAGTTATAATTGGTCATTCTCTCTTCCCCAAGCCTGGGATTGCCTTGTCCAGACTCTTCCCAGGCTTCACTTGTTATCATCCTCAAGTCTTCACCTAAACCAAACTCCCCAGAGGACCTGTGCCCTAGTCCCTGTGAACCCAGATCCTCCACCATCACAGCTGCAGAAACAGTGCTCATGCTGTGTCTTTCAGGGTTAGAGACCTAGGAAGGAGCCTCAGTCTCATGTCTTTACTAAGGTAGCAAGGGAGCCTAGGAGAATTTCTTCATTTCTCCTCTATAGACAAGCTAATTTATAATATGGGCCTCTCAATCAGAGAGTGGGTGTCAAAAACTTGTGAAACAACTGCAAAAGAGATCCCTGAGCTCCTTACCTAGGCATGTATTCCCTGAGAAAATGGGAGTGGCAAATTCAGGAAGAAGTATATGCATCAAGGGCCAAGTGACACACTGCCCCAGTGATCCAATGCAGGATGCACAGATTGAGCCAGTACAGAAGAAGACAGAGTCCTACAGACACATGCCATTCCAAGTGACAGTGGTTGAGAGCAGTGTGTTCATGGGATGTATGACCTCCAGCTTTATTTGAGTTTTGGAGAAGCTAGAACATGGACTTGTAGAAAGCCTTCAGGATCCAAACATAGCAGCACACACGTACATCAGTTATGATTACAAGTGCTCAGAGATACAGGTAAGACAATTGTTGTTGAGGTTGGCTTAGGCACAAAAAAGCACAAGACTCTAACTGAAAACAAATGGCCAGCAAAAACGACTTAGAAATGAACATAGTTCAAGTCATAGTACCAGGCCTGAGTTTAATCTTCAGGGAAGGAAGGAAGGAAGGAAGGAAGGAAGGAAGGAAGG
>NW_012267240.1:11859154-11983796 GCF_000151885.1 Dipodomys ordii
TCCATCCTTGTTTTTATTTCCAGAAACATTAAACCCCACAGGTTTCAAAGGATGTCATTGCTGTGCTTAAGTCTCCTTTGCCCAGGCTCATCTCCATCTGGTCAGTACCACAAAGGTCCCTGTTGGAAGAATCATTTCAGCTCCTCCAAGAGTATCAGCACATCCACCATAGCCAAGGCATGGAATCAGCCCAGATGCCCCACAATGGATGAATGGTTCAAGAATAAAATTCATATAGTGAATAAAATGGAATGCAATGAACATTGAATAAAAATGAATATATAGTGGACTTCTAGTCATTCATTAGAAAGAGTTATATTGTACTATTTATAAGGAAATGAAAGACTTGGGAAAAATTATATTAAGTGAAGTAAGTCAGGTCTAGAGAGACAAGGGATGCAGATTATCCCTTATATGTTTAGTTTGTAAACTTACAAGTAAATATGTTGAGTAGTATACAAGTGGACAATGCAGTCAAGAATTCAATGTATATCCTACAAAACTTAGAAGAGTGAGGGAAGGGGTAGGCAGAGGGGGATGGGCAGAAGTTTGAAAGGGGTGACATCAATGAAGATATATTTTATTCATAAACTGTTGTTAAGTGGCAACTCCTTTGTACAACTACTTAAAGGTAATAATAATAACAATAGTAATAACAACGCAACAACAACAATAATAAAGAACTCTAGGGCTCTGCATGTGCCTCTCATAGTTTGCATTTGACTCTCAAGAGTCTCTCCTATGTCCCTCATAGGTTGCATTGTGATCCCCAAGAGCTATTTCATCCAAGAATCTTAGAATGTGAACTCATTAGGAATAAGGGTCTTGGCAGATGTAATTTAGACTAAATATCTCAACATCTTCCTAGACTAGGGTGGGATCCAGATCTAAAGGAGGGAATCCAGTGAAAGAAAATGCACAGGTATGCAGGGCAAGAAGGACATGGGAAGATAGAGGCAGGGAGTGGAGTCATGCCAAGTGCCAGAAGCCATCAGGAGCCAGGAGAGGAGCACTGCATGGAGTTGGAACCGGAGCCTTCACACAGAAGCAATTCAACCCAACCCATTCCCTCCCCGACCTTGATCTTGGACTTTGAGCCTTCAGAATCATGAAAGGGGAAGCAACCATCCTGTGTGAATCAGGAATCTTCAGAACATAGATATGTCTTTTCCCTTTGCTTAGAATCATGACTTTTTTTTCAGGAGGCCAATTTGTTTCTCAAAAGCCAGCTCCAATATCTTGGTCATGTGGCACAGGAATCAGAGATAGAGATTAACAGCTAGACTACTGGGCTTTCACCCCACCCACTCCTGACACTTAATGAGATAAAGAGCAACTTCGATCAAGTTCTTTGACTTCTCTGAGTTTCAGCTTCCTATTTGCAAAAACAGAAATAATAAGAGGAGTTTTATTAACTATGCTAGAGCATATAAATATGTGGAACAATTTATGGCCTGTTTTTAAGAGAAATCCTTCAAAAGTTATTGACTAGTACTATTTTTTTTTAATTTTTAAAATGTTCCTTTCTTTCTTAAAAATTTTTAAAGGGGATCTTTAAGTGAAGGTTGTGCAGAGGGCTTGATGATTGAGCTTATATACCTGAGGTGCTGTATGTGTAACTTCCTCTGAATTGTCTAAGATAAAATCTGGGGACTGACACTTGGAACTTTTATTGACACTGACACAGTAGACCTGTCCTACCTGGTCAGTTTCTTAGGACATCTGGGAAGGCTGATTTGTCCTTCCCAATCAGTTGTGCTTGGTCTAGAACCAAAATCCACCCCTGGAGGGATATTCACACAATTTATCTTCCCTGTGCTCAAACCACCTGTCCAATAGAAATATTTTAAAATTCCAGTAGCTAAAGATAAAAATGTTACAACTGGAGAATTTAATTTTGGGGGCCTAAAAAATCTGTTATGATTAAGTGCTTGTACAAAGGGGTTACAATTCCTTGAGTCGGGTTATGAGTACAATGATTCTTGGACAATGCCACCTTTCTTTCATTCTCCCCCCATTTTTCCTCTCCCACCCCATCTCTGATTGTATTTTAATAATACATTCATCCCCAATCTAGCCATGACATTATCAAACATTAGCAATGTAAAAATTATCAATGAGAAGGGGGGAGGCTGGGAAGGGATGTGAAGGGTAAACCAAAGGAGGAGGCTGCAATGCTTGGTAAGAAATGTACGCATTATCCTGCCCATGTAATTGTAACCCCTCTGTATAGTATGTTCACAAATAAAAAATAAATAAATAAATTTAAAAAAATTATCAATGAGATATCTTATAGTCTCTATGTCTGTAACTGAATTTCAAAAGCCTCTGTAATTTACAACTGCAAACCTCTATCCAGACCAGAATTTTTTCAAGTGGCCAACATGTAGCTAGTAGCCACCATCCACCATACTGGATAGCTCAGTTCTAAAGGGTATGTGACATATAGGATAAGTAAGTGGCTATATCAGCAACAAAACACCGTGATTGTGTTTAAGATGTCTACACAGAATAACCAAAGCCAACATACATAGAATTCGCCACAGGCTAGGTACTGTGGAGCTGCATTGGTCTAACCACAATAAGATGCATGGTAAGCCTATGTCTAAACCCCTTTCACTGCTTGAGTACTGATGGTGAGAGAGCAGAGGAAATGACACAGTGCTTGCATTGTTTATGGTCAAGCACCAGAAACTGAGATGAAGCCCTCCAAGGCTATCTCTGTTTCTACCACTTTCCTGTTCTCTTTGTGTGATAAGAGATGAGCTTCAATTTTTTTTCTTTTTTTTACTGCATCCTTTTTCCATGTCTAGTGGAATGTTTGCACCACTGTCTGTAGGGAAGGAGAGACAATTCATTTTCATCTGAAGCTGAAATTGCCCACTGTGTTTCTATCTGGATTCCTTTTAATCTCCCATTGATCCACACCTTTAAATCTGAGGATAGATTTGGGGATCAGCAGGGCAACCATGGCGAATCCCAGAATGAAGTCTGGCGTACATTGCAGCCTGACCAACCCGAAGCCAAAATACCCTTTGGGGGTAATTAGTGCCCTCACCTCTTTGTGTGTTCTCAATAAGTCCAGTTATATCACAGTTCAAACTACTTCCAGGAGATAATTAGGAGCTGCTGAAAGCTGAATTGACGCTGCTGGGCCACGGGGGCATTGTAAATGACTGTTTCTTAAAGAGACTCATCAGCTTTCAGCAACTTGCTGCACCTCAACTCTCATCCCCAGAAGGGTGGAGTGTGGATTGCTTGGCTTAGCCCATGCTCATTTGGAGGCTTAGAATCTCTTCTTGCAGAGACTAATATCATTGCTATGTTTTAAAGGCAGCATTGGGGACATGAAGAGTTAATGCTGTGCCTCAGGAGAAGGCTGATTAAAAGTGAAGACCTCAGTCCCAGACAGAGTATTCTGACTCAGTTGATTCATGACTGTATTGATTTTCAGCCAGCTTTCTGCTCCATCACACAGACTGCCAAGTGGTGTGAGGGTGGACTAACTCCGTCTTATATATAAAGCTCCTATTAAGTGCCACACACGTCCCAGGTATTACCATCAATCTTACAATAATGATGTTGTATTCATAGTAACAACATAGTGAAGGCTAACAATATCACAGGCATGATTCTGGCCATCTTCCATAAGTAACCTTTGAATATTCATTACAAAAATCTGCAAGATATGACTGCCCTTACTTCTGTTCCGACAGACAGGACAAAGGCAAAAGGAGAGATGATGACTGGAGTTGTAATGTCATGCTTCAGTCTCAGGATCTGCTCAGATTTCAATTATTTTCTTTTTTGTGTGTGCCCATGCAGGGGCTTGAACTCAGGAACACTGTCACAGAGATTCTTCTGTTCAAGGCTAGCACTCTACCATTTGAGTCACAGCTCTACTTCTGGCTTTTTTGGTGGTTAACTGGAGATGTCTCACAGACTTTCCTGCCTGAGCTGGCTTTGAACCGTTAGCCTCAGATCTTAGCTTCTTGAGTAGCTAGTATTATAGGCAAGAGCCACTCGGTACCAGCCAGATTTGTATTCTTAATCTTTACATGATAGAGTATTCTTTTTCTTTTTCTTGTCGTTGGACTGGGGCACTGTATGTATTATGCACACTTGGTGGAAAAACAAAGATTCTTTACCCTGCATTGATATTCTGGTTTGTATGACCACACTAAGCAAGAGCTTCAGTACACACAGAACACACCTGGGGTTATGGGAGATAGGGCTACTCCCTCATCTTGTGGCTTCTTGATGATCGAAGCTGCCAGGAAGGCCATGGAGCGCAGCCCTGTCTGAAATGCTTCAACTGTCACTGGTTACCATGATAGTTTTGCCTTCTGAAATGAGTAGAGCCACCGAGCACTTTGAGCCACTGCCCAGCTCCCAGCCTGGTCTTGCACTTTGCAATGGAAGCACTGATGAGATTTAATTAATCCAGATGTGAAGCCAAGGGAACATATAGGAGTATGTGTGCATATAGGTCTAGGCTTTTGATGAGTACTCAGCAGTTCTAGGCCAGAGGCTCAACTCCAGGGTTTCCAAAATATCAAATCTGGCTACTTGACCTAATATGCCAATGAAAAGACAAGTAACAGTGAAGCACAGAGGAAGATTTACAAGTAACATGAGCAGACCTCAGGAAGAGGCAAAATACGCACTTCCCATCAGCTTCAGGATACAGACATGAGCTTTAGGTTTAAGTAGAGAAAGAACTAGTGTAGTGCATAGAGGTAGGCATATGCATATACACTGTAGATGTGTGTATGTGTGTATATGTTATATGCATACATATATGTGTATAAATACTCATTTACATTTATGTAGATCTATTTATAGATCTCTATATAGATAGATCTATTTATCTTGTAAATAGTCTATATATACCCATATATCGGCACATGTATATTTCTATATGCATATATATAAATATACATGAATCTATGTAGGTATGTGTATATACACATATAATAATATGTGTATAAATATAGTGTATATATACATATATAATAAACAAAGATAATGTTGTTAAGTAAAAGAGGATTTGTTCTTGCAACATTTACATTTTACATTATATTTATCATATTTGCATTACGTTTGACATTATAAAGCCCAATGAGCCTCAGTGAGTTACTTAATCTCAACTAAAATAATTTTACTTAAGATAGGGCTGGGTGTCTTTGCTACTTCAACTCTAAAGGGAAAAAAGGAAATGCAACATTAATCCTTTAGACAGCACTTCATTGACTGATGAAAATCTCAAGTGCTTCTAATTTAGTTGGTCATTTTGCCTGGTGCTGAGCAGAGATTAGCAGGCTGTAGCAGCCAGGTCTCCCATTTGATCACTGGCAAGGAAATGTGTTGTCTTTTAGCAAAATGTACTATGGGCAGTGACAGCCTAAAGAGACTTGGAAGTTGTACTACTTGCTTGCAGACTGGAGTCCCAAATGCTTCTTTGGCATTTGTAAAGCCCCATAGCGTGGAAGGAATTCATTTCCAGAATTTCTTTAGCCACCCCATGCCCATCTTTGCTCCACAGACCTGAGATATAGCTAGTGAAATATTTTCCTTAGCAGTTAAAACAATAGCTGGGTTTTTTTTCTGGAGAGAATGTCTCTGCTTTATTCCTCTAGTAGAGAATGCCCCTATTGGAAATAAAGGCCTGAAATTCCACTTCTAGTTATTAATCTTTCCAGGAAGTCACATCTGCCCTCCCCATCCCATAATTTTTACTGAAAATATTCTAACTCTGGCTCCTATTTGACATAGATCATCATGCTATCAAGATCCCTAGACCTCAGGAATAATGAAACAAGTAAAATTACGTTGGATTTAAAAAGTTCTCATTAGTACTAACAGCTCACTACAGACTCTTGTCTCCCCCAACACAGAGATTTCCCATCTCTTCTAGATTGAGATCAGGGGAAGTACAAGGACTTTTCTTCAGGAAGCACATTGTATTTGAAATCTCAATTGTGAAATAACTCAACCCATGGATTTCAAACAATGGATCCCAGGAAAAGAAGGAACGTACTTAGATCTTGAATTGCTTCATTTTTCACCCCAGAATGGTGGAGTGGGAGGCATGGGAGGTAGAAAGAGATTTGACAAATGAGTTAAAGTGTTGGAGAGCTTGGCTGAAGTCACTCAGAGTCAGGAGCAGACACTGAACTATAAGCCAGTTTCCTGGTTGACAGTCCGGTTGTTCCACTACATTGTGCAAACGCCACATTTGCAAATATCATGTCTAATTTTTTCTGTAACCAGGGCACATTGGCCATGAGTCAGGAGACGACATTTGCAAGGAGTCATTTTCAATAAGTACCTCCATATTGTCACTTATTTAGTGCAACTGTTTAGATGCTTATTTTATTTAGGTGCTTGTCATGGGTTTTGACAATTCTCAGAGGCAAGGATGTACCAAATCTAATTTTTAAAAAATCAGAAAAAAAGGAGAAGGTGCAAGAAAAGCATACCAGGAACTTGGAATGACAATTTGAGGTTAATGCTCTTCTACATTCTTCATCTAATTACCCTCATTGTTCTCAACTGAGCTAGGCTAACTCAGATGTAGCTATATGTTTCTTGGACTTGTTTATCATACCATGCAATGGTTTGTACTGAATCTACTGCATTTTGAAAAAATCTCTCAGTACCATGCATTAGTTCTACAGCATGGCTATTTTTATGTCTTTCCTCATTTGTCTCTCAAAACGTCTTCAAATTCTTCAGTCTACAAACTGTATCTTGTAAAAAATGTCCAAGAAAGTGGCACTTTTGGTACATTAATTTTCAGTATGCTCTCACTGTTCTGCATAACTCACTTTTGAAGAGAAAGTTATTAGTGGTTTGGTTCTACTATCAAGCACAGCTCCAAGACATCATTGTATTCTAATGTGTTCAAAATTTATTCTTTATTCATAATTTGGGGCTGACAATATGATTTTAAGTCACACAAATTGTCCAGCGTACATGTAAATGTTCCACTTTGGTGAAAAATCAAAAGATGAGTATTTTTTGTGTAGAAAATGCCCAGATTGTACTTGTCAAATATATATTTTATAGTAACTGCCTTTGGTAGCAGAGAGACCTGACAGAGGCTTGCTTACAACTGAATAACTAATGTGGTCTGAAATTAGTTTTATAGTTAAGTGACTACATGACTTTTAGAGCTGTAATTAGATGGCTTTTGGAAGCAATGTTTGGGAAATGATGTCTCAAATTAAAATTATGTTTCATCAATACAATAATTACATAAGAGATACGAGATTTTTCCTGACAATTGCATCAAAAAACTAACCTTCAACTAGTTATTATACATCTTTTTAAAAAATTAATGTTTTTTATTGTGAAAATACCTTACAGAGGGGTTACAATTACATGAGTAAGGTAATGAGTACATTTCTTTTCAAGCATTGTTGCCTCCTCCTTTGTTTCCCCTTCCCATCCCTTCCCACCTCCACCTACCTTCCCACCAAAGTTGTAAAGATCATTTTTTGATGTAACATCTTGTACATCTCATTGTTGCAATGAGTCCATCTGTATCCCTATTAAAAACTTTGTTTTTTCCCTTCCCCTCCACAAATTATACTAACATCAAATACAGTGAAAACAGGGCTTATACTGTGGAGGAGGGACATAAAAAGCAACAAAGAAATCATCTTATAAATATGTTAGAAACAATAGCAAGAAAGAACAAACATTTTAGTTCTTATCTCGGGGTTCATTTCGCCTAACTTCAACTTATCTGACCATTTCTGCTTGTCTCAGACATATACTAGCTATTTCAAATAAGGGAAACCATGAGACCTATGTTTCTTTGGGCCTGGCTTACATCACTTAATATAATTTTTTCCAAGTCTTTCCATTTCCTAACAAATGGGGCAATGTCATTCTTTCTGATGGAAGCAGCGAATTTCGTTGTGTATATATACTACATTTTCATGATCCATTCATCTACTGAGGGGCATCTGGGTTGGTTCCATATCTTAGCTATGGTGAATAATGCTATGATAAACATAGTTGTGCTGGTAGCTTTGGTATAGCCTTGTTTGTGATCGTTTGGGTAAATGCCCAAAAGTGGGATTCTGGGGCATAGGGAAGCTCTATGTGGAGTCTTTTGAGGAACCTCCATACTGCTTTCCAAAGTGGTTGAACAAGTTTACACTCCCACCAACAATGCACTAGGGTTCCCTTCTGTCCACATCCCCTCCAGCATCTGTTGTTATTAGATTTCTTGATTATAGCCATTCTAACTGGGGTGAGGTGGTATCTCAACGTTGTTTTGATTTGCATTTCTTTTATGGCTAAGGAGGTTGAGCATTTCTTCATGTGTTTATTGGCCATTCTTCTTTCCTCTTCAGAGAAGTTTCTCTTTAAGTCATTAGCCCACTTATTTATCGGACAGTTGTTTTTTGAGGATTTTTGTTGGGGGATTTCATTTTTTGAGTTCCAGGTATATTTTAGATATGAGACCCTTGCCCATTTTACGGCTAGTGAAGATCTCCTAATCCATGGGCTATTGATCTTGCTAGCTTTGTCCTTTGCCATGCAGAAGCTCTGCATTTTCATGCAATCCCATTTTTCCAACCTTTCTTTTATTTTCTGTGTTCAAGACCATACTAAAGCTACCAGCACAACTATGTTTATCACCATATTATTCACCTTAGCTAAGATATGGAACCAACCCAGATGCCCCTCAGTAGATGAATGGATCAAGAAAATGTGATATATATGTATATGTGTGTGTATATATATATATATATATATATATATATATAATGGAATTCTATACCTCCATCAGAAAGAATGATACAGCCATATTTGTTAGGAAATGGAAAGACTTGGAAAAATTTATATTAAATGAAGTAAGCCAGACTCAAAGAAACATAGGTCCCATGGTTTCCCTTTTCTGCAGTAACTAATATATGTCTAGGACAAGCAGAAGAGGTCAAAAGCTATGTACATGAACCCCAAGATAAGGACACAAGAGGTTTTATCTTTGTTGATGTTCTTAATGTACTTATAATGTACTGTGTGATTTTTTTGTTTCTTTTGTATGTTCCTCGCCCATGATACAACCCCTGTTGTCACAGTATTTGATTCTGTTACCCTGCATCTTGTATATACACTTCTCTAATTTGGGAAGGGGAAGGGAAATAACAAAATGCTGAAATAAGGATAAAGGATGAGCCATTGTAACAATGAGACGCACAAGATACTACGTTGAAAATGAACTTCACAACTTTGCCAGGGGGAGGGAGGTGGGAGAAGGAAGGGAGGAATTGGGGAGGTCAGGAGGAAAGGGATTGTAGGGGAAAAACAAGGAGGAGGTAACAATGCTCAATAGGAAATGGATTCATTACCTTGCTCATGTAACTGTAACCCCTCTGTACAGTATCTTTACAATAAAAAATTTAAAAAGAAGTAAAAGTCAAACTTTAATACAGTACAATATAAGCATCTGCATGAGTCAGAGAATAGAAGATAATACTTAGTCATTATATGCTAAATCTTATTCCATGCACTAAAATAAGCTTCTATAACACAAAAATGAACTATATGAAGAACAATTAGTACTTGAAATTTAAGCAAAATCTTCACAAGTATGTCATGTCTAAATGGGGAAAAACATGGAAACAAAGCCAACCAGTAGAAAACTATAAAATACTGATGAAAGACTTTAGAAATAATACAAAAAAGAGGAAAGATAGCCTAAGGTTCGTGGATTTGAAGAATCAACATGATTAACATGACCATACTAAATTGAAGTGATGTACACATTCAGTGCAATTCCTATCAAAATTTCAATGCCTTTTAAAAAAAACTGAAATAGAAACTAAAATTCTGATATTTAGATGGAGCCAAAAAGGGCCTACATTGCCAAAGCAATGCAATTTTGATGACGAAAATCAAAACTGGGGACATCACATTCCCTGATCTTAAGTTATATTACTATTAATAATCATAGTACATTACTTGTATAAAATGAAACATGTAGACCAATGAAACAGAATAGATAGTCCAGAAATAAACCTACAGCTATACAACTAATCCTCAGTAAGAGGGTAAAAATAAAATAGGAAAACATTCTTGTGTACAATGGTCTTTGGGAAACTGGATTTCCATAAGAGTGGTTTCACTCATATCTTCTAAACATAACACAAAATCAACTCAAGGTGGAGTAAAGGTTTGAACATAGAGCCAGAGCATAAAACTCCCGGAAAAAAAGCACAGGAAGAAAAATCCTTGTCAGTCATGTTGATAGTGATTTTTTTGCTATGATACCAAAGGTGTAAGCAATATAAGCAAAAATAAACAAGTGGGAATATATCCAAGTGCAAAGCTTCTGCATAGCTAAAAAATCAACAAAAGGAAGATATCTAACAAGAAGGGAAATATTTCTAAATCATATATCTGATAAAGCATTAATATTCAAAGGAGCCCCTGTATATTGATAGCAAAAGAATAATCCAGCTAAAAGAAATAGGAGTATAATCCTACTGGGAAGACAAAAATTGGGGTGGATATGTCTCCAAATAAGACTGCAAATTATAGGGAAACAAATACCACCAAACATCAGAGAAGTTCAAGAAAAAAGTTTCTAATTATATATCAGTTCATACCTGCTAGAATGGGTTTTATAACAATCATAATGCTGAGTTGTGGTAAGAATGTTTCGATATGAAAATTCTGGGTGTGCTACTGGTGGAATGTGAAGGATACATTATTATGGAAAACAGCTTAAAATTTTCTCAGAAAGATTAAAACAGCAATTTTATGTACGGTATTTCTTTACAAGAAGTGAAATCAGAATCTCAAAGAAACAGAACCAAACTAAATGTGTCTATTGATGAATGGACACATAAAGAATGATGCATAAAGTCTAAGACTTCAGAAAGCAAGCAAATCCACCATTTGTGACCATATACTGGGGGACATCCTAAGTGAAATAAGCCAGTAAAGAAATACAGACACTGCATTTTTTCACTTCTATGTGGAACTCCATTAGTGAAATCCACAGAATCAGCCATTAGAATGGTTGTTACCAGAAGTTGGGGAAGGGGTGGGAGGAAGAAATGGAGAGATAAAGGTCAAAGGATAAAGTATAAGAGACAAGTTTAATAAGGTCTGGAGAGCTACCACAGAAGGCAGCTACTTCCTCTGTGAATGCTACATTGCATATTGAAAAATCTATCAAGTGGGTAGATCCTATGCCTGGTGCTCTACATACACATGATAATCATAAAGGAGGGTGGAGGGACCTTTAATAGGTGAAGGACTATCTGTGACCCTTGTGTTGAAGTTTCATAGCAGTCTACTTACTCACAAGTGTGTTGAGTTGTGCATATTAAATGTAAGTGACTTTTTGCATGCAAACATTGCCTCAATAAATTGTTTAAAGAATAAAGTCAATGAAATCACAAGATAATGATTCTGCTATATGAAGCATTTTCTAAACATTTCATTAGCTTATATTAGCTTTACTGAGCTAATAATTATTGAGTACTTACTAAAAGTCTTATCTACTAATTGTTTTGAACACATTAGATGAGCTAAATGCAGTGGTGCACATTTAAATTTCAGTACTAGAAATCTAAGGCAGAATGGTTAGGAGTTTAAAACCACCCTGGGCTACATAATGAGATTCTGTCTCAAAAAAAAATCCAAATGAATTCCATTTAACCTTTTTCATTATTATAACAGCCCTATAAAACACACAGTATTGCTGTGTATTTCACATGTAAACACACTGGAACACAAATAAGTTATAGCTCTTGCTTAAAATAACATTTTTTATAACATATTGTTGTGAAATAAGATAGCTTAATGCTTTTGAAATGTAATATTAAATTAGCATATATTATAGCACAAGAGCATTTCATTGTGGCAATTTCATAGATATATGCAGTATACTCTGAAAAGTTCTCACCCTTTATTATTCTCCCAGACTCTCTTTCCCAAGCATTTGTTGGGTTTCCTTATGCTTTCTTCATGTCTGTCTGACTATCTATCTATCTATCTGTCTAGCTATGTATCCATCTATCTAATTTCCCTATCATCTATATCTTTATCTTTCTACATGTGTGTACATAATGCAATGTACACACATATGTATGTATAATTTATACATTCATATATATGTAAGTGTACCTTGATCCTCCTCTCACCTCAATATCCTTCCCTTTTCCCTCTCCCTCTCACAATCACTCAACATACCAGGCCCTTCATCATCATCATCATCATCATCTATAATATATATGCATGATGATGCATTGGTCATGTTGTCATATTTCTTCAGCAACTTCTGCATTTTTCTTAGTCACTTCACAAGGAATCCTACTATTGACTTGGCTCTTTACTCATGCAAATATATTTTAAAATACATTTCTACAGTGCTATTTTAAAAAACCCTATTGGAATTTGTTCTATTGAATTGCTTTCAAACTATAGAGTGGTTTTCAGAGAAGAGATACCTTTTCAATATCCTCTTCACTCATCAAATTGATAAACACAGATGATCCTCTGTTTTCATAGGTCCACAGACACAGATCCAACCAATTAGGGATAAAAAATGCTTGGGAAAACCTGTATCTGCATTGAAGACATATAGATGACTTCTCATTATTCCTTTAACAATACAGTGTAATTACTATTTACATAGTGATTGTATCATACTAAGTGTTATAAGCCATCTAGAAATGATTTATACTTTCTGACAGGAAGATGCAAGTTGTATGTAAACTCTGCACCATTTTATGTGAGAAACCAGAGCATCTTTTGACTTTTTGGGTATCCATAGAGAATGCAGGAAGAAATTCCCCCAGGGATACCAGTGAACAGTGATATTTTCCTAAAATGAGAGGACTAGGTAGAAAATGAGAGTGGAATTCATGTTCTCAGAGCTTGCTTGAGAGAGGCTCAGCTGGATAATTTTTTTATAAAAACATGTAAATAGATTTACCAATAATAAGTTTTGGTGATTTCAAGCCAGGAATTGAACATTGGCAAATCTATACATTGTTATTATCATTATATATTATAATTATACATTATCATTATACATTAGTGTGTGTGTGTGTGTGTGTGTGCACGTGTGTGCGTGCGCTGGTCCTGAGGTTTGAACTCAGGGCCTGAGCACTGTTCCTAACCTTTTTTGCTCAAGGTTACCTCTCCATCATTTGATACATGGCTCCACGTCCAGCTTTTTAGTGGTTAATTGGAGATAAACATCTCAGGGCCTTTCTTGCCTGGGGTTGGTTTTGAATAGTGATCTTCAGGTCTCAGCTTCTTGAGTACCTAGGATTATCAAATTACATGTGCCAACAGCACCCAGTCTTATAGCAAAATATGGTGGCACCTAACTATAGAGGTTGAGACAGGAAGAGTCTAAGTTCAAGGCCAACAGCACAAGATCTACAAAACAGGGCTACAAAATAAGATGCTGTCACAGAAGCCCAAACCCCAAATCAGACTCAAACCCAAACCCAAACCAAACCAAACAAAAAATTAATGTCTAAATATTTAATAAAAGGTTATGAAATACAACTTTTTGACAACAGGAATTTGATTAAAGTATTCTCTCATATTTGTTTAAAGGATAAAAATAATCTATTTTATTTTAAATATAATTTTATTGTATTTAAATATAATACCTGTTTACTCGGCAGGTGTTCTACCTCTATGCCATTCCTCCAGTTTTTTGGGGGTTGGCTGGTTTTAAGACAGGATCTTGCTCCCTACCTTGGCATATGCTTCAACCATGATTCACCTACTTTAGGCTTCCCGTGTCAGCTGGGAAGGCAAACACGTGTAGGTTCTTCCTCCACTGAAATGAAGTCTTAGGGACTTTCCTGCCTGGGCTGTTCTGGAATCACGATTCCTTTGACTTCAGCCCACCATGTAGCTAGGACGACAGGTATGTGCCTTGACACCCATCTACTAGTTTAGAAGGGGGTTCCTGGACATTTTGATCAAAGCTGGCCTCTTACAGTGATCCTCCCATTCTTAGCCTTCCACATAGCTAGGATGACATTCATAAGCCACTGTACCCAGCAATCTCCTGAACTTTCTTTCCATTGTGAACCTCCCAAGTAGTGAGGATTATCACAGGAGTAAGCCTGGGCTTTTTTATACCTTCTTTCAGAAATAATTCCTATTCAATGAATAAATAGTGCAACCATCTCTGTTTGTTATTATTAGCAATGTGCTTTATTAGTTTTAGCACTGCTAAGGACAGTAATACTGAAGCTGTGTGTTCACTGTAATTGTTTGTAACATCAGTGAACAGGTCCAACCAATGTACTGGTAAAAGAGCTTTATTATACCTGACACACACGTAACTCACCACCTCCTAATTTACATAGCAAGCCCTTTGGAGGTTTTAGAAGCATAAAGCAAAGCTGAAGGCAATGCACAGTGGGCTTCCTGCCTTTGAAGGAAGAGCCCTGCAAGTTATTCTTTTATTGACAAAGGATGTACCTTCACATGCTCATCTGGATACCAGGAATTCTCCATGCCTCCAGGTATAGAAGCATAAGTTGGAATGATGTTACTCACTTTCCTTCATGCTTCTGATTAAGAGGAGCTATTACAACTCAGATTGCTTCTCAAGTATTGTTTGTGTGAAGTGACTTCTAGGCTGTCTTATTACATTTGCAGAAAGATATTGACCCAATGACCACAAATGCCTATCATTTGAGCTTGCAGTGGATGTGTGTCATGCAGCTAATGCAGAGGGGGAATTTCCTGTGCTAAGTCAGAGCTCAACATTTTGTTTTATTCTTAATAGAGATGATGTCTATGGTCATTAGATATTACCTCTTTATTTCCTAAATTCAACTTGCTAGAATGTTGCTAGAATATATATTATATTATATATATATATATTATATATAATATATTATATAATATATCTATATAATATATGTGTATAGATTATATAATATATGTATATGTATTATATATTATATCCATACTATGGTATATCTATATATTGTGTATGTTATATATTGCATATTATATATCAATATATTATATTATATATTATATATTTGTTACATACACATAGAGTTTAACTATATTTATGGAATATATATATATTATATGTGTGTATGGGCCTATGGGTTAGTTTTCCTATCCAGTCTTTGAATTTTGAGGGACGCTTATACTATTACCACTTTAAACATAATTATTGGCATAGTTACATTAAAACATACTTTTTCCTGTTCAGTTTTCCACTTTTCAGTCTGTTCTTTGCTCTCTGGTTCTTTCCTGCTTTCTTCTGGGTTTCATACTCTTGATGATTTAATTCTATCTAATTTGCTGTTTAATAAGCTAAAACATTTTATTCTACTGTTAGTTTTTCCTTTAGAAAAATCACACACGTATTTGCCATACTCACAGGACTTTCATCACAGTTTGTTGTTGTAATGGTGATATATTATCATTAGTTATTTCTGTTAACATTTTACTGTGCCTAACTTACAAACTAAGTATGGGGAAAATGTCATTTATATTGAGCTTGGAACTCCGATTCTTTCAGGCATCTAGTAGAGTTTTGGAACATTACACTACAGAGAAGAGTATTTCATTTATTATTATTATTGTTGTTGTTGTAAAGATGATATACAGAGAGGTTACAGTTACATAGGTGGTAATGAGTACATTGTTTTGAACAGTGTCACCTCTTCTCTGTTTTCTCCCAGTTTTTTCCCTCCCAGCCCTCCTTCCCCCACAAGTATATAGTTCATTTCAACATAGTGTCTAGTGAGTGTCACTGATACATTTGTTCACCCTTTGTCCATTTCTGTGCTTCCCCTTAATAATTCCCAAAACATATACACTTACATACAAGACAAAAAGTACAGAAATAAAAAATAGCAATGAAAGGGGAATAACAAAAATAAAACAAAAAAACACAAAAGTAAAATAAAATAACCTCTTGTTTCCATTTCTTGGTGTTCATTTCAATAAGTATCATGTTATATGATCATTTATTCACATAGCTATTCAGCCCTTGTGATCCTCTCCTAAGAATATCCTCCTTTGGCCTCACTGTGTGAATGTATAATTGAGTCCTGTGTAACTTATCATGTCCAAGTATAATTTTTTTGTCTTTTACCATCCATTTTGTTTACTTATAGATTTATAGGCACATTCTAATTACTACAAATGAGGGAAATCATACAACTTGTGTTTCTTTGGGTCTAGTTACTTTGTTAAATATAATTTTTGTGAGTCTTTTCATTTCCTTACAAATGGGGCAGTATTCTCTCTGATGAAGCACACAATTCCATTGTGTATATATACCACATTTTCTTGATCTATTTGTCCACTGAGGGGCATCTGGATTGTTTCCATATCTTAGCTATGGTAAATGATGCTGCAATGAACATGGTTGTGCTGGTCACTTTAGCATGGCCTTGTTTGTGGTCTATTGGATAAATGCCCATGAGTGGGATTGCTGGGTCATAGGGAAGCTCTATGTTTGGTCTTTTTTGGGGGGCGGGGGTCTGGTTGTGGGGCCTGAACTCTGGGCCTGGGCACTGTCCATCAGCTCTTCAGCTTAAGGCTAGCACTCTACCACTTGAGCCACAGCACCACTTCTGTCTTTTTTTTTCTGTTTATGTGGTGCTGAGTAATTCAGGGCCTCAAGCATGCAAGGCAAGTGCTCTACCACTGAGCCACCTTCCCAGCCCTATGTTTGGTCTTTTGAGGAGCCTCTAGACTGCTTTCCAGAGTGGTTGAACAAGTTTGCATTCTCACCAACAGTGTTTAGTGTTCCTCCTTGGCCACAATCCCTCCAGTATCTGTTATTGTTAGTTTTCTTGATAATGGTCTTTGTAAGGTTGAATCTCAATATTATTTTGATTTGCTTTTCTTTTATGGTCAGAGATGTTAAATAACTCTTCATATGTATATAATATATATTTTGAACTCAGAGTTTTGCCTTGTTTTATACAATTTTACTTAATACAATTTCACAAAACTCTCCATGTATTTCCATCTTGCCAGTATTAATAGCATTATCACATATTTTACTTTTGTGTATTTTTTTGGTCAGTTGTGGGGCTTGAACTCTGGACCTGGGCACTGGCCTCAGCTCTTCAGCTCAAGGCTAGAGCTCTACCACTTGAGCCACAGCACCACTTCCTTATTTTTTTGTATTTTAACATCACATTTAGTAAATACATTTCATGAATGTCCACTTAGAGATGACATGGATTTCAGCAGCTTTAAATTGTGAGAAAACTTACTGATGTTTTGTTAATTTTTTTTTTGCTTTTCCCATCTAGCCATTTTTCTCTTTGCTTTCAGTTTGAGTAGCTACTATTTAGATGCCCTAAAGTTCATTTTAAAAATGTATCCTATTTTGAAAAGAAATGTACTCACTATCTTACTTGTATAACTGTAACCCCTTTGTATATCACCTTTATAATAAATAAAAATAAAAATAAAAAGTACAACAAAATAAAATAAAATGGAAGATTGGACTTAAAAATGTTATTTCTAGTTTGATATTTATTTTCTTTTTCCAGTTTCTGGGCTTGAACTCAGGGCTGGGGCACTGTCCTTGGTCTGGTCTCTTTTGTTCTAAACTAATGTTCTACCACTTTGAGCCACAGCACCACTTCTGTTTTTTGAGTGATTAATTGGAGATAAGGGTCTCATGAGAACCTTTCTGCCCCGGCTGACTTTGAACTGTGAGTCACTAGCAGCTGGCTTAATTTGGTGTTCATTTTAACAAATTGTTGGTTTTTTTTTTTTTTTAATTTCAGAAGTTGTAGTTTCCTGTCAAGATTTTCTAATTATGCTATGTTGGTGTTTTCTGTGTCTGTGTGTGAAATGTTCAGTCTTTCTTCTCAGTTTTTCAACATCTGTAATATATTTAGTGTTTCAATGTCCTAGCTTTACTAACTCTACCACTTTGTTTCAGTTAAGGGTAATATTGTCTCTTCATTGTGAGTCATATATTTCTGATTCTTTGACATCCTAACGATTTTTTGAATGTCATTTGTCATTATTATCTGACAGATGCTAGATAGCATTGTCTTCCTGTGAGCTTTGATCAAAGATAGCAATTTGATGCTTTGGAGTATCACTATTAAACATTCGAATCATAATCACATTTAATGTGGGATGATTTTCTTCTGCCCTGAGCAAAAGTCTTCTGAATATTTTTCAACCATGGGAATGAAAGCCTAGAGAATGCTTGCATAGAGTCTTTTTTCCATCTAGACTGCGTAGTTTTCTCATATGTATCATCCTTCTGAACAATTCTTGGGGTAGCAGGGTGTATAATACAGATCTAATTTCCAATCCCAGTTTCTTATTGTGCTACCTAGTTGTTCTAGAGCAATGCCTTTATAACTTCTGAACTTCAGTATCAATTTCTATAAAATGATTAATGTGGTCGCTATTTCATAGCAATTCTGTGATAACAAATGCAGTTTTCAGCTTGATGACTGCTACATGAAATGTATATCTATCTTTGTAAAATATAATGTGATTTGAAAGCATAGTCATATTAAAAAATGAATATTTCCCTTTATAGGAACTTGGAAAATGCATATGCTTAACAATATCACAAAGAAAAGTTGTAGTATTCCACTCTCTGTTGTGATAATAAAATCCCTGAGGCTAGGAGGCACTTTATAAAGCAAGGGGCATTCTTGGGGCCACACAGTTTTGGGGGCTGAAAGATCAACATCATACTGGCACTGTTGAGTACCTTTCTGACTACAAAACATCGTGGAAAATGGTGGAATATCAACATAGGGAGAAATCATATGGAAAAACAGGAAGCTAAGGAGTTGGGTGGAGGAAGTATACCACATCCAGATCAACTTTCTTGGGAACTAATTAGCGTAAGACAGAAACAACAGTAACACTCTTCAAGGGTATACTCCCAACCTCATTCCAGCCACACCTTCCCAGGTCCCACCATTGTATCCAGCCCCATACTTGAGTGCCAGTCTTATAGCTTATGGACCCTGAAAGGAAACAATTAATCCGTACCACGGCATAGTGAACATTAACAAGGTTGAACAAATGTCTGCAAATCGAGTTCATTTTTCCTTATACAAAAATCATAAAATTAAAGAGTCAGGGTGGGTTATGACTTCTGAATTGTCATCTAACTTCAAAGAAATGGGTTGGAGAGATACACACTTTTTAGTAAGTAATTAATTTTTATGGTCATTTGGTCCTTCAAAATTACTACATTTTGAAGTATTAGATTTCTAGATATTAAAAAGATCTTCTCCTGGAACTCTATAGATAGGCCAGTATGTAGAATCAGCATAAAAGAGTCCATGATATTGCAAATAAGGGAAACCAATATCTAGTATATGTATGAGTCAAGCGGAAAAGGTCAGATAATGTGATGTTAGGAAAATGAACCCTTAGATATGTATTTTAATGCTTTTTTATTTCATGCATTTGTTTCTAATGCATTTATAAGATTATCTCTTTGTTGCTTTGTATGTCCCTCCCCCACAGTATAACCCCTGCTTTCACTATATTTGATGTCAGTATAACTTGTGGAGGAGATGGGGAAAAACAAGTCGTTTAAGGATACAGGTGGACCTGTTGCAACAATGAGAAGTACAAGTTGTCATGTCCAAAACGAGCTTTACAACGTTGGTGCGGGTGGTGGGGGAGGGGGAAGATTGGGTGGTGTGGGGGTAGGGGGGAGGATGGGAAGGGATGTGAAGGGTAAACAAAGGAGGAGTCTGCAATGCTTGATAAGAAATGTACGCATTATCCTGCTCATGTAATTGTAACCCCTCTGTACAGTATGTTCACAAAAAAAATTAAATTAAAAAAAAAGAGTCCATGAAAAAATTTTTAAACTGCAATATTCAAGATGAAAGCAGCAAGAGTTAAATGTAAGTAACAGATAGGAACTCACTGATCTTTTTTAACCCGTTGTCCTTTTCTTAAAGTAACACAATTGTCATGTCAGGGTAATTTATTGACTTAACATGATCATTATTAGAAATGTATGACTCTGAAAAAAAGCCCATGCATGTAGCCAAGCAAAGATGATTATTTTTCTCCTACCACAAGTAAAACTACTTTCTTGAGACAGCTTGTTTGTGCTCTGACAGTTATAGTCCACAGAACACATTTCTTATTTCGGACAGTAAAGTGGAATTCTTCTGGTGCTGTGTCATTTGGGAAATCTTGTTCAAATTTGACATTTTCCACAGTAGTCCCTTCAGTCTTGTTTTGGGCTGTTTTCTTGGCTTTGGTAAGGTTCTCAGTGGTGGGTCTTTGCTTTGGACGTGCACCTACAGTAGCACAGGAAAAAAATGTCAAGAAGTTGCTTTATAACAGAAATCATTCATTTAAAAAAAATCCATTGCCCTGGAATGAAAAAAATCAAGCCAAATCAAAACAAAAAACATTCCTATCCATTCAGGATCTAGAAAATATTCTGAGGTTTACAAAACTATCTAAACAGCATGAAACTTCAAAGGCTTATCCTTTGAGAATAATTCCACTTAGCTACCATTTCCTTCCTTTAGTCTCATGTTCATATGGTGATGTTCATTGAAAAATAGTAACAATGAAGTTTCAGAAACTTATGCTTTCATTTTGCTTTTTAATATATTTCACTCTTGAATGTGTAATGTTTAGGTGAGATTAGACTAAAATGCTATACAAGTGATGTTCTCAATCACCCAGCATTCAGTTCATGAGACTTTCACTTTAATCAGATTTCTAGGGTGAAATCTTCATAAATTTGCTTTACTGACTCTTTTTTGAAAGGAGAAAAAAGAGACTTAGTTTCTCTTTTTCTGTTTTATACATTTGAAGATAATGTATAAAAGAAGATAATGTTTGACAATCTTTGCTTGAGTCCATTTATGATCTGATTCTATAGAAATCCTACCCTATTTCATACATCTGGTTTGTCCAAAGTGTCTTCAGAAATGAGCTGTCTAGATTCACTAAGATGGGTTATGAATTCTTTCTCAGGAGAAGAAGGAAATGGATACAATTAAGGCACTTTTATAAAATAGCAGTTATTATTCTGTCCTTTCTCTGTGGGTTTCCTAATTACTACTTTGAAAGGTATCATTATCTATTTATCTATCTATCTCTTTGTCTATCGACCTATCTTATCTATACACAAACATAGTCTGCCTGCCTTCTTCACAGTTATGATCCAAATATAACAGGCGTATTATTACTGATAAATAGCATGAGGTTATAAAAGCAGTGAGATCAGAATTACTATGAGGTATCTACAAAATGCTAACTGTGAAATAGAAGAAGGTAGGAAGTAGGCTATATTGAATCTTAGGCCAATGATTTTCTCTTTCTTTCTTTCTTTTAGCAAATTTACTAGAATAGTTTCATTCACAAATACTCAAATTGATCTACTTTCTCAAAGATGGAATTGCACAGAACATGGTCAAGTCACATTTGGAGATGTGTCAAATACCATGAAAAAGCTAGCATGGTAGACCCAAACCTGTAAAGAAATTAAACCCTGTCAAAGTAAGGTACTCAGAAAAAGATGGAACTCTTCTCTGTGATCAACCCATTTTGAGCTTTCCCAGTCTCTTCATCAGCAATCCCAAATGCTTTTCCTAGTGAAAATCATTTTCCTATTATAGGCTATATTGAGTTAAAACACACAGAGATATTTATATTGAAGACTCTGTAGTCTATTCCTATCTGGGATTACTCAGACCAGGGCGACTCTCTATCTGTGCTTGTATCTCTGATTTTATTGTCCAAAAACATCATTGAAATCAATTTTAGCTGGCTTACACGGTGGCAGGGATGTCTAGGAGTGCCAAAGTATCTCCCTCTGATTTCATAAAGATCTACATCATTCTAGGAATCATTTTCTATTTTGAAGTTCTGAAACAATCAATCACATGGAAAGCATTAATGGGATGAATGTTCTCTTAGACCTTGTCATCAAAATCTATAAATTAATCTAGTTTAATGTTTGATCATTGGCTATGAGCAATTGTGTCCAGACACTAATCACAATTTACTGGTCTAGAATCATGTCCTGAAATGCCTAGCTGTTTATTCCCCATGCAGTTTTACCTAAGGACTTTCTATCCATTATGGTGACACTGATTCTTGCTCTAGCAGATAAAACTGAACAAATATGTACATGTCTTAGCACTCTATGGTTGTATATCTTGGACATTGCTCAACAACTCTTTTTCTAAGAAGTTTTATAGGATACCAGTCATAGAAAGTGGTGATGTGAGAATTTGTAAGTCAGGATCACTAGCATATTCATCTCAGATAAATGTATATGATTTTTACAAATTCTCATCTTTAATTACTTAGCTATATGTTAACAGTGATTGCTCTAAAAGGAACTAGCAACTTCTGAAAGAAGTTTCACTTTAATTTCCCACTTGTTCTTATTGAAATTTCGGTTGTTTTGAGTATACTACTAGACAGAATCTATTTGGTAAAACCAATTACTGTACTTCAACTCAACATGCTTTTAAAGCAATTGATTGTACTCATGAATGTAACTACATCTTTGCAAAAAGAAAAAGGGAAGGAAAGAAAGGAGGGAGGGAGGGAGGGAGGAAGAAAGAAAGGAAAGAAGACATTTATGTGAGGCCATCAGATTTTAGGTAAAATATCTCTGATATCCTCTTTTAAGAATTCTTTCCCTTCAAGTCTTCATCTCAATAAAGTGACCTTAACAAGAGGCAGCCTGAAAGCTAAAGACAGTAGCTAGACAATGCGTTTCTGTAGGTATTTTGATCCCTTTGTGCTTTGTGTTTCTTTTTCTTCTACATAGTGAAATCGCAGCACTATAGAGAGAAACATGGAGACTTCCTTTTCATTGGTGGATTGCTAATGAGGCTGACTGACCCCACAAACTTGGTCATGGGGATTTATATTTTATTTTATTTTATTTTACTTGTGAACATACTGTACAGAGGGGTTACAATTACATGGGCAGGATAATGCATACATTTCTTACCAAGCATTGCAGCCTCCTCCTTTGTTTACCCTTCCCTCCCCCCCTCCACCGACATTGTAAAGCTCGTTTTTGACATGACAATTTGTACTTCTCATTGTTGCAACAGGTCCACCTGAATCCTTAAACGACTTGTTTTTCCCCATCTCCTCCACAAGTTATACTGACATCAAATATAGTGAAAGCAGGGGTTATACTGTGGGGGAGGGACATACAAAGCAACAAAGAGATAATCTTATAAATGCATTAGAAACACATGTATGAAAGAAAAAAACATTAAAATACATATCTAAGGGTTCATTTTCCTAATATCACATTATCTGACCTTTTCCGCTTGACTCATACATATACTAGATATTGCAAATAAGGGAAACCATGGGACCTGTGTTTCTTTGGGCCTGGCTTACTTCACTTAATATAATTTTTTCCAAGTTTTTCCATTTCCTAACAAATGGGGCAATGTCATTCTTTCTGATGGAGGCATAGAATTCCATTGTGTATATATACCACATTTTCTTGATCCATTCATCTACTGAGGGGTATCTGGGTTGGTTCCATATCTTAGCTATGGTAAATAATGCTGCAATAAACATAGTTGTGCTGGTAGCTTTAGTGTGGTCTTGTTTGTAAACATTTGGGTAAATGCCCAAAAGTGGGATTGCTGAGTCATAGGAGAGCTCTATGTGAAGTCTTTTGAGGAACCTCCATACTGCTTTCCAAAGTGGTTGAGCAAGTTTACATTCCCACCAACAATGAAGTAAGGTTCTCATGGGGATTTATATTGAAATATTGGAATGTCATATATTGAAAGGGAGAGGGAAGAAAGGGTTTTCAATCTGATTTTTGGCTTCTGGGCTAGAAGCTACATGCAGATGGAACCCATCACAATAGAAAATGCCCAAATGCCATCAAAGTGTAGATGCTTTGTGTGTAGAGCACATGGCCTTAACAGGTGCTACCTGCTAAGAATCAAAGCAAGGGCTTATTTAATTTGTAATCAATTGTTCTGATTTGGGCCTATATTAGCAATCCAAAAGTCTTGAGTTGCCAAGGTTGGACTTTCATGTCAGCACCTTGTAGTGATTAATGATGCATGTATAATTAGGGGTTGCGTTTTGTAAATGTACTAATTTTTTTTAACACATCCATCATTTTTCTATTAGGAAATATATTTACTGTCCTTTGCCAACATGTGTAGCAGTAAATCCCAAGAACAATAGTAAAAAATAAAATGTGCTCATTATTGTGTTTATTATGAAGGACCATAAATGTTTTCATCAGTGGCATTCAAATCTACTGAGTGTTTTGAGATATAGCTCTATGAATGAATTATAAAACTATCAGCTGGGTGCCAGTGGCTCATGCCTGTAATTCTAGCTACTCAGGAGGCTGAGATCTGAGGATAGCCTGGGATGAAAGTCCATGAGACTTTTATCTCCAATAAACCACTCAGAAAACCAGAACTGGCACTGTGGCTCAAGTGGTAGAGTGCTCACCTTGAGCTGAAGAGCTGAAGGATGGCACCCAGGCCCAGAGTTCAAGCCCCATGACCACCACCACCACCAACAAAAACAAATATATATATGTATGTATGTATGTATGTGTATATATATATATATATATATATATATATATATATATATATATCTCAGAACACCAATAAAAGATACTGTTTCATGGTTTCAAAATCTCTGTTATAAAGAGCACCATCTGAAAGAGAAATCTGTCAGGAAATTGGTAAGTGTTCTGGCACATGGTAGAATTTGCTAGCTACATGATAAGTTAAGCCTCGATGAATTTGACCTATTATTTGTGACATAGGGTAGTTCATTTGCTTTCTCTTGGTTATGACTTTCCTCAGTTCTGCAGGTACATTCCAATGGGGATTGCTTCTCCTTTTTCAATAAAGACAGTGAGAAGGTACTGGCTCTCTTTCTGTCATTCCAAGAGCATTTGTCTCATATTTTGGTGTCTTGTGAGTTTTATTTTTTGTCCTTGAAGTGAGAACTATGTTAATTGAGTGGTTTGGTGTCTCCTAAGAGAAAGGTATTTTAAAAGGATTGGAAGAGAAAAGGCTGAGCTCATTTCTTTTTATTTCCGTTAGTCCTTTTTTATGATCCTTGAAGTGGATATTGTGTTTCTCATTTTACTTTGGAAGTTTCCAGACGGTACCAAGTGTTCTTTATTTCCAACTTTCCAGTCAACCTGATATCTGTGAATGACTGGAAAAGAATAAAGTGTAGCTATTTTTAAAGTTAGAGTCATGTCATATTAACTAATGACATATCTCTGCATGTGTGCATTGGTGTGTGTATGTGTGTGTGTGTGTGTGTGTGTGTGTGTGTGTGTGTGTGTGTATGTCTGGCTTTTAATTGTGATTACATGAAGATAAGAGTCTCACATGCTTTCCTGCCTAGGCTGGTTTTGAACCTTGATCCTCACAACTCAGCTGCCTGAATAGCTAGGATCACAAGTGTGAACCACCAATGCCAGGTTTGTCCTTATATTTGTATTTGCATCTGTTAGTTGTGCAAAGAGGTTTCATTGCATCATGTCCGTGTATACATACACTGTATCTTGATCATACTCACTCCCTTCATTGCTTTTCCTCTTTCTCCTCGTTTCCCAAGCCAATCTCAGCAAACTTTATTGTTCTATTTTCACAGATGTACATGAGGTATTTTGACCCTATTCATCTCCCTTCAGCCCACTTTCACTAATACCCACATCACAGACAGAACCTGCTTTACATTTCTTCAATCATTATTTTAATGTATGGTAAGAGTTCAGAGGAGTTTTTACATGCATAAACAGTATTTTTGAAAACTTGATGTATCTTTTTTATATGAATTCAGTATAAACAACAGACTCCCAACCCCACGTATTTTAGTCATACAGTGGCATTAGCAGAGCAGATTTTCTGTACAGGAAGGTAATTCACTTGAAGGTAATTACAATGATTCAATGTACATTATTACAGGGATAGTAGTTCAGAAGAAGTTCTGTTGGTGGTCTTCCTGTGTTTTTGGCTTAAATTAAAGGTTTTACTCTATGTAAACACTCGGAGGCAAATTCTTGCCCTTTTAGAAAAAAAAAAGTAAATATCAATTGATGATATAAATGAATTAATGAACCAAACTATATTCTTACTAATTGAGCTGCAATAATGCTCCTTTACCGATACAACTTAGCCCAGTGCTGGTGTCCTACTATAGTAATTTAAAGCTAATCTCTCTTTTATTTCTCTAATGAGTTTTTGAATTTTCCTGGAAAATCACCATATCATTCTCTCAGCCAGCATAGACAATCTGAACAGGAAATTACCCTGACAGTCATCTTGGTGGCCAACCCCTTTGCCATTAAGCATCCTTGTCTGTCACACGCAGACAGTTTGTGTTAATAACCATGAATTGGGGACCATCTTCAATGACCAATGGAATTGGATTCAGGCATTTTTGCTTTGTGAGGCAGCTGATGTGAGAGTAGTATTACAGAACTTTTGGGTGATAATGCAGGGAACCAGAGGATTCCATTCCATATCCAGTCAATAGATCGAGCATCGCAAAGGCTGTATGTTTCCTCTGCACCACACTTTCCCTTCCTATCACCTACCATCTTGATAGATAACTTAGCTTGATTACTTCTATGAATCTGTCCTTCATTCTCCTTGAAGGAAGTCATTATTATTAGAGGTAGACAAATACCTCCATGTTCCTCAAAAGACTAACTCTTTTTAGTTATTTTAAGGCAGAAGACAAACACCCGTATTTAAAAAATCTTTTAAACATTTGTCAACTAACGATTCTTATTTTTCAAGTATAAATGTTAAAGTTCTCCCCAGTCTTTCTGGTAATATCTCTGAAACTGCCAAAATGTCACATCCTTTAATTTTAAAAGAAGGTGTATGGCAAGCACTAAAAATATATAAAAAATAATAACCATGGAATCTATACTTAAAAGTAATCATTTTGCTTATTAAAATTTTTTTCAATAAAAAAGTACTTTACATTAAAAGGGCATTTGCTAAGCAGACACATTACCCCCTGAGCCATTCTGCCACCTGAGTCCTTTTTCACAATGTTTTTTTTTTTTTTAAGGAAGGGTCTCTTCTTAGGCCCAGATCTGGACTGAGATCCTCCTATTCATGCTTCTTTTTGTTGCTAGGATAAAAGGCTAATGACAACACATGTAGTTATTAATTGAGATCAAGTCTTACATTCTTTATGTCCATTCTGGCCCTAAAATATGATCCCCTGAACCTGCAGCTAGGATTATCGGCTTGAGCCACTGCAACCTACCTCCTCCCCCCACCCACCACACTTTCTTATTTTGCCAGTCCTGACACTTGGGAACTCAGGGCCTAAGTACTGTCTCTGAGCAATTTTGCTCAGGGCTAGCACTCTATCCCTGGATTCACAGCTTCACTTCTGGATTTTTGGTGATTAATTGGAGTTAAGACTCTCTTGGACTTTTTTGTCTGAGCTGGCCTTGAACAATGACCCTTAGATCTCAGCCTCTTGTGTAGCTTGGATTAGACATGAGCCAGCAGCGCCCAGCTGCACCCTGCCTTTTGTTGTTGTGGCAGATCTGGAGTTTAAACCAGGGCCTTGAGCTTCAAGGCTAAAAGTCTACCACTGAACCACACTCTTAGCTAAAAATTGTAACCTTTTTGTTTTGTTTTACAAAGATAATATATATTTTTTTAATGCTTAAGAAGTTCCTGTGGGGAGGTGACACTTGGACCTGTAATCTTAACAAGTCAGGAAACTGAGACCTGAAGAATCACAGTGTGAACTCAGTTGGGGTAGAAGAATCCATCAGAATGGCTGAGGTGGTAGAGACTTTAATTTCCAATTAACCAAGAATAAGCGTGGCTGGAGACATAGCTCAAGTTGTAAAGCAACAGCCATGAGCAGGAAAGTTGAGCAAAAGTTAAAAGTCCCGAGCTCAAGTTCCAAGACTGAAAAACATACACACACACACACACACACACACACACACACACACACACACACACACACACACACACAACTTAGAGCTGAGTGCTGGTGGCTTACACCTATAACACCTTTAATCCTAGCTACTGAGGTGACTGAGATCTGAGGGTTGAGGTTCAAAGCCAGCACAGGTAGGAAAGTCCATGACACTCTTATCTGTAATTAACCACCAAAAAATAACCAAAGTGGAGCTGTGACTTAAGGGTAGAGCTAGCCTTGAGTAAAAAAACACAGGGACAGTGCCTAGGCCCTGAGTTCCAGTTCTAGGACTTATGCAAAAACAAAACAAAACCAAAGCATAAAACCTGGTATGTCCTTTTGCTAACAGGTCATATCACCTTCTTTCTTTAGCTTTTCAGATTAGAAATATCATCTATAGATAAAATTGGATCATGTTGATCATTTTGCACCTCTACAACTATATAGGTTAGCTAAAATTATTTGCATACTTAACAACAATTGAATTTTATGATATGCAAATTTTGTCTCACTAAATGTAAGGGAACTTACTATTGAGTTTACCAGTATGCTGCAGTAACTTTTCACTTTAGAAACCTTCTTACATATTTTTTACAATTTACTGAGAAGTAATTCATATATCATAAAATTCATTCATGGTAAGTATATAATTCAATAATTTTAAAAATAAATTTATAGTATCTCTAAATCTATTATATAGCTAGCTATATCATAGAATTCACTCACTTCTTGGATTAATGGCTTCTGCTATTTGGACTTGAAATGATTAGGTTAATGTCAACATTGCTGAGCCACAATTCCCACAATTAGAGTAGATAAAGCAAAGGTTCAATCCCACTGTCCTCCCTAGTCATGTTCTGGAGTTCTGTGTATATACTTGTTAGCAAAAATAACAACAGCAGGATTTTGTGTGTTTGGAAGCTTTTGTGCACACAGATAGCTCTCTACCACTTGAACAACAGTTCCATTTGCAGCTTCTTTGTGTTTAATTGGAGATGAGAGTCTCACAGACTTTCCTTCGCTGGCTTCTAGGATTGACCTTCACTCTCATGACATTGACCACAAGCCTTTTCCCTTCAATTCCTAGGCTTTCACTGTCCAAATAAGTACAATTGCCCTTGAGTGGATGAAAGGGAAACAGTTCACATGTCTTAGCAAGCTTTCACAGAAAGATCTAAAGAGTGGAGGAAACAGAAACAGGTTTCCCTTATTATGTTCTTGTTTGTTTGTGAATTCCTCAAGGAATGTAACTTAAAAACATTTTCTGCAGAGTCTAAAACCAACTGTGTCGTACAGTATGTCAAAGATTTCTACTTATTTGTAATGGCTTAAGAAAGAAGAAGCAGAGGTCTGGGTTTTGTTCTATGAGAGGAAACCAGGTCCAGAGAACAATTTTCCAAGGTGAACATTCCAGCAATACTGTCTCCTCAGTCAATTACTTTGAAGACAATTCAGCACTGAAATATTTTCTGGCTAAAAAATGAATTCACTGACTCCTCTCTATACTCATGTCCTATTAAACTAGAAATAAATTATAGGCAACATTTGATTTACAAAATTAGGTCCAGACCTCCAGAATGATCCTGGTCCTGACATCTTTCTAGTCTCCTGTGTGCACTGGTAATTTCACCTTGCTTCTTAAGAGTTTATTTGTGCTGCCATTTACATATCAGGAAAAAAATCATTCAAACTGCAAAATTCAGAAATGTTAGTAGACTTATAGACTGTGAAATCATCGCCCCTCTTCCAATCTAAATTAAAACATTCTTTTAATCAACCCCCAGAAGAAATCCTGGGCCAATTAGTAATCTTTTCCATCTTTCTATCTCTCCCCTAGACTCTATCCTCCCAGGAAACACAATTCTCCTTTCTCTATATAGAGATTTTCCTATTCTGGATATTTCATAAAAATAGATTCATACATTGTATTTTGTGACTAGATTCTTTCTCTCAGTATGATTGTTTTTCAAGATCTATCTGTCTGGTGGCATGTACAGTTCTTCATTCCTTTTGGCTTGATGATAGTATTCCATTTGAAAGATTCACCAAGTTAGGTTTTTATCCATGCCTCAGGTGGTAGGAGCTCAGATTATTTCTCCCTTGCTTTTTGTTCATTATCTGAAGCTGCATGATAATACTGGAAGCTTGGCAATTTGTAAGGAGAAGAGGTTTATTTATCACATGGTTTGGGAGAATAGGAAGTCCAAATGCTCAGAACCAGAATCTTTTCCACTTTCAGTGAGCCTGGTGAAAAGACTGTAAACAGGCATGTGCAGGAGAGACAACAAAACACAAAGCATTTCTACAACACACACTCTTGATCACTGTAGCTAGATCACAAGAGCTAGAACTCACACCTTCCAGAAGTAAACCAGTCCAGGAAAGCAGTCATGAATCCTTCATAAAAACCAAATCACCACCTAAAGGCCAATCTCAACATCACCACTGATCTACTAATATTTCAACATGTTTGGGATGGAGCAAGCCATGTTCAAACCATAGTAGGCATCTGTTTGGCCCATTGTGAATAACATGACTAGTTTTTTTGCATGTATGTTTTCATTTCTCTTGAATATATAGCTAGAGGAGAATTGTTAGGCCATATGTTAACTCTATGTTCAAAATGTTAAGAAACTGTCTTCCAAAAGTGGCTACAATGTCTATTGTCTTACCTGCAATGCCCAAGACTTCAATTGCCGAATTGTCTTTATCAATTCTAGTAGATATAAAATGATGCATATGCACACACACGTGTGTATATATGTATATGTGTGTGTGTGTGTGTGTGTGTGTGTGTGTGTGTGTGTGTGTGTGTGTGTATGCTGGTCCTGGGATTTGAACTGAGCAACTAGACACTGTCCTTGAGTTTTTTGCTCAAGGTTGGTGCTCTATTACTTGAGCCACAGCTCCTCTTCCGGCTTTTTGATTGTTAATTGGAGACAAGAGTTTCAGGACTTCCTCTTCAGCTGGTTTGGAGCCATAATCTTCAGATCTCAGCCTCCTAAGTACTAGGATTTCCAGCATCTGGCTTTCTTTATTATGGATTTAATTTGTATTTACCTATTCATGATTTTAGCATATTTTAAATGTTCCGATGTACCTTTAAAATGATCCCCCAACCTTCTAAAACTGAGAGAACAGTGAGGATCATAGCCCTTCATGCCTGAATTGGTCCAGTTTTTCTTATAATCATGCTCAGCACATCAAAGCTATAATCAAAATACGAAGGCCTATTTAAATAGCTATATTTTTCAGACTGTCAGGAAGGGCAATTCAGGAATAAAAGTTATATAAGCTGTCACCTAAGTAGAGTCATCTTTAAAATATATTGAGAGACATTTCAACTACTGAAATTTGGTAGAGCAAAAGCCATAAACAATTGCACGATAATAAACTTCAGGATTTAGGCTCAATATTTCTTCTCTCCTACTGAGAGATCAAATAAAAAGTTAGGAAAATATTAATAAACTCTGCTCTCATTTCCGATAGGCAACACTTACCCCTCATATAGAAATGAAGGGCAGAAGCAATAGCAATGTTTTCTTCCTGCTCTGTTTCCAATTGATCTGCTATTTCCCTCTTCTGAAGAGGGTTACTTTGTCATTGAGGCAGACTTGGGCTGTAGCTATTACTGTATGGAAAGCAGTACAATACTGGATTGTTTTGCAGTAGATTCAGGCATGGAGGACTGGCATAGGAATGGGGAAGCACAACTAGGTCTTTATTAATACAAGCACTACATCATCTCTAAGTATGTAAGTTTCCCTGTATTTCCCCACACCAGGGATTCTAAATTAGAATTTGACTACAGTTGTGAAGTTAATTAGGATGTCTTGTCTTTCTAAAACTCAGGAATTTTATGAGTCAGCAATTCAGGCAGATCATAGAAATGCAGATTATTTCTTCAGATATATTTTTACACATACATATAAATAAAAGATATATGGATGCATATATATATATATATATATAAAACCCATACACAAACATATATAGGCATACACTTATACTTACAGTCAATAAATAGAATGATACTATATGTTACCCACCAGTCTTAACTTTTATTTTAATTTAATCTATTTTAGATGTTTAATATCAATATATCCTTCTAAAAATAGTTCTATAATATCTATTAGATAAGCATTGTATGATTTTTAAGTTAGTCTACAATTGTTGGATATTTAGAACACATACTTATGTAAATCATTACACATATTTTTCCCATAGTTTCTCAATCAAACTGGACTTTGACATTTTTATTAACTATGAAAATTTGGTCTCTGAGTACCAATTATTTGCATATAACAAAATCCTCCCATATTATGTAATTCTAGTAGGAAAGTTCTAACAGACAACAACAAAAATACTAATGAAATAGAATCATCCAGAGAATCCACTGTTTATTTTATTATTTTGCCCTCTACTCTTTGAGTTCTTTTTTTTCTCATGCAGTGATGCACCAGTAATTCCATCAACATTTTTCTGTATCAATGATTTTCATATCTGTGTTTTCTATAGAACTACATTATTTCTTTAGTCTTTTCAGAATATTTTCTTAGTTATTCATACATGGAACTCTACTTGTGCCAATTCTCTGATCTGCTCTGGAGAAAGTAGCAGAGTTTGATGCATTAACAGTTACTCATCCTACTGTGGATGAAGTCTATCTCCCTTACTGTTAGTCAGCTCGCCTTCGCTGTAACAAGATAATAAAAGTACAAAGGCAAAAATTATTTTAGCTCACGTAATCAATTAGTCCCATTTAGGGTTTGTGAAGAGATAGTACATCATCATGGAAACATGTGATGGAACCACACTGTTCACTTTATGACCAGGCAGTGCAGAAGAGGAAGAAGGGCTGGAGTACCACTATCCTCTTTAATAGCATCTCCATCAATGACCTATCATCTTTCCATCAATGACTCTAGGAAGAAACCTCTTAATGGTTCCATCCGCATCCAATGGTGCCACACTGGGAGGCAAAACTCCAAGACCATAACGTCCCTGTGTGGACACTTAAGATCCCAACTATGTGTGGGCATAAAGGCCTCTTTGTCACCTTCTAATGCATGTGTCCCTATTATTTTTCCTATTATTGCTCCTCTAATGAGCTCTTTTAGACATCTTCCCTTGTTTGCCAGTGACATTTGAGTTTTATGAATAGATTACCTACTTGCTTATGTAGGATGGCATTAAGTAGAGTATATTAGCTTCCCATTGCTGTGACAGCCAGTGACCACATAGCAGCTTAGCATTATGAGCAATATAAAGTTGCCATCTTATACTTCCAAAATAATAACATAACATCTGACAGAAGGCTCTCTACACTATAGCGAAGAGGTCATCAATAGTACTGCTCGCCTCTATGAACGTCCATGTGAGAATCTGTGTCCAGCTACTGGATTTGTTTGTGGTCTCTACTTTCAGAGCCAGTGTTTCATTACTCTGGGGTGCCTTTCTTTTATTAGTCATATTATATTCTTCTATTTTTAAGGAGTTTTCCAATTATATTGAGCACCCTTTGCTAATCTTCTCTGTCAAGATCAGTTAATTTCATTCCCACCTATAATCTTAATTTTCCTTGCACAGCAAGACAGAATGATCTCCAGTTTCTAAAAATGGAGTGAACTTGCATGGGCTATTACTTTGCTCACCACAGAGGCCCATGGAACATTTCCTAGGCCTCCAACAATTCACTCTCCCACACTAGGGTGAGTATCACATCCTCTGACTGCATGCTATAGGGAGTCTTTCATTTCTTGTCTCTTCATCATTGGATTTCCATGACTTTGATCCAGTATAGCACCAGAGAAGTGTTCTCAATAGATTGTGAGAAATATTCTTAATATACATGCGCACCTTCATGGAGAATTGACATTTGTATTTACATCCACACTAAAAGCCCTTTTCCCCACCCAGTTAACCTACAAAGAATATGCTATTGTCAAATGTAGATTTCTCTCTGTAATCATTGAAACGTTAGAAATCCACATTTAGGCTATCAAACAGTTTTACATTCATAACATTTATTTCTGTGTGTGTGTGTGTGTGTGTGTGTGTGTGTGTGTGTGGTGATGGGGCTTGAACTAGGGGCCTGAGCCCTGCCCTTAAGAGCAACTTTTGCTCAAGGCTAGCCCTCTACTACTTTGAGCCACAGCACCACTTCTGGTTTTCTAGTGGTTAACTGGAGATAAGAGTCTCATGGACCTTCCTGCCTGTCTGGGTTTGAAATGTGATCCTCAGATCTCAGATTCTGGAGTAGATAGAATTACAGGTGTGAGCCACCAGCACCCAGCTTTGTATCTCTATTGTTTTTCAGTGTTTATAGATGCGAGAGCTATAAATGAACCATTGCTAGGAGCTGTGACACATGAAATATAGAAACCTGATTCAATATGTATAGTTTCCAAAGAACTATCTGCTCTATTTCTTTCCATTTTTACTGTATTGCTATAGAAATACCAAGAAATCTGACATTTGGGGCCGGAAGGCTGTTACTACAGAACTCTTTCTCTTTTATTTATTTATTTATTTTTACAAAAGACTTGAAACTATATCATCAGGTTTCTGTTCTCCGTGTTACATCAATTAATGGGACCTGAAAATCCAATTCCATTTAGTTTTCTTGAAATGGAGACCTAGGAAGAACTCTCTCTCTCTTTTTCAAAGGAAACCAACTAAAGACTGTCTCTATATCAAAGATGATTCTCCTTTGGGCTTCAGGAGAACAGAAACACAATGTCCGGAAAATGGAACAACTTCAAGCGCATTTATATCCGTTTTCGATAATAACATGGGAAGGAAAGCTCTGATTCTACGTATTTAAAAAAGAATCAAATCACTTTGTAGTATTGAAGAGTCCTCTCAAGGATGAAATGTCTCCATTTTGTTCTTTGTCACTTTCAAATCAAAGGGATTTGTTGATGTCCCTGTACCTCTGAAATGATTGCTTTCCCCTATCAAGTAAGGAATCCAGTCCTGGGTGATGCAGTACATTAGTAGATTTTTCAATAAGCCTGGCTTGTTGCCCACATTTCTACCTCCAGTCTCTTATCTGTCTAACATGGCCTCTACTCTGTCTCTGTAGATGCCCCAAGTGCTAGTGACTATTCTGATAGCCTCATGGTGCTCACAGACTACCCTTTCTTATCCTCCATTGAGTGGTCTCTGTTAGTGAAATAATAAATAGTTGATCAAACAATCATATCAAATGTCTGGTCATCCCACATTTTCCATCAGCAAGACCTACTGCAGGTAGGTCCTGTGAACTTGTGCCCAAGGCTCCTATCACCCAGATATACCTGCCCCATGTGGACAACTCTAGCCCTTCCCAGTTATTCACAGAAAGCAGAGGGTTCCTGTGGATGTGAGAATATCACTTTCTTCAAAGGCTTCTCATCTCACCAGAGTAATGTGAAGTTCTCATCTGCCTACCATGCCCTTCATTTCTGACCTCATCCCCAACTACTGTTGCTTATTTCATGTTGCTCCAACCACATAGGTCTACTTTATTTCCTCAATTATATATATTGTGTTCCTGCCTCTGGGCCTCTGTGCTTAGTACCTTTTCTGTTTAAAATATTCTTTCTCAGATACCTGAATGGCTCAATCCTTCACTTTCTCCTACCCTTTGCTTAAATGTTATTATTTTAAAGAAGTCTTTTTTTTTAACCATCTTATGTATAGCTGTCTATCTAGATTCTTCTCTTGTTTTGTCTGGTTCTTAGAAGATCTTATCACCAGCTGGGCACTGGTGGCTCATGCCTGTAATCCCAGTTACTCAGGGGGCAGAGATCTGAGCATCATGGTTCGAAGTCAGCACAGGCAGGAAAGTCTGCAAGTCTCTCATCTCCAGTTAAGCATAAAATAAATCTGGAAGTGGAGGTATGGCTCAAGTGGTAGAGTGCCAGCCTTGAAAAAAAATTTTTAAAGCTCAGAAACATTGCCCAGGCCCTGAGTTCAAGCCCAAGGACACACACACACACACACACACACACACACACACACAGATCTTATCACAGTCTACCCTGTACCTATTTGTCTGTAAGCTTCATGTTACCCCTAACATGTAAAGTTCCAAAGATGGAAATTTTTCTTTCTCTGTGTTCTATATTAGTGGTAGTGCAATTTGGACTCAAAGCCTCACATACATGCTCAGCTTATTAGGCTGGCACTCTAACACTTAAGTCATGTTTCCAGCTCTGATTTTTGCTGAGTAGGTTGGAAATGGAGTCTCTTGAACTTTTCCTTCATGGCTGGCTTTGAACCAGTCTTCTTGGCCTATTTAGTGGCTAGGATTACAGGCATAAACTACTGGCACCCAAAAAAGCTTTTCTTGTCTTTTTTTTTGGTCTGAACTCTGGGCCTGGGCGCTGCCCCTCAGCTATTCAGCTCAAGGTGAGCGCTCTACCACTTGAGCCACAGCGCCGCTTCCAGCTTTTTCTGCGTATGTGGTGCTAAGGAATCGAACCCAAGGCCTCATGCATGCAAGGCAAGCACTCTACCACTGGGCCACCTTCCCAGCCTGAAAAGCTTTTCTTTATTCATTATTATATGTCAAATACTCAGCACTTTGTCTATAATATGTAGCTTAAGACACTTTTTTATTTAGCAGACATTTATGGGCTATGTGGACAGCATAAATATGTTTCAAATATAAGACTTGCTCTATACAAATAGAAAGTGTGAATGGATAGAGTATGGAGAAGATAAATTGTTAGGCTGGAGCTCTAGCTCTTGAGTCACACCTCCAGCCCTGATTTTTGCTGATAGAAGTGGGAGTCAGATGATTTGAATTTGAGTCCAGATAAACAACTTAGTAGCTTTGGGATCTTATCTAATGACTATTCTTTTCACCTGGTTAGGCTCATCTATAAACATGGGAATAATCTTGTTTGCCACATCAAATCCTTATAGATATGAGGTTAAATAATACATATGAAAGTACTTGCATCCATGTCTAGAAAATAGAGGGAGATCAAAATATGTTTGCTTAGTAAATGAGCAAATGAACTAGCCAGCACAGTGGTACCAGCTGGATAGGTGTCTTTAGTATACGTAGCATTTACTGTCCATTTATTATTGACCCACACTTAGAGTTTTCCTATGGGAAAACTGAATTCTATTTTCTTTCCCTTCATTTCACTTCATGATAGGGACAAGAATATTGCAATCATTTTATGCATTCTGGCTGTGTTCTTCATTTAGAATTACACTAGCATATTTGGAAATGAAGAAAAAAATCTTCAAATGAGTAACTGAATTAGTCTTTATTGAAAGAAGTGAAATGATCCAAAGGTTTTGAAATTTCCCACAGCAGGCTCTAGTTCTTCTTGATAAAGCTTTACAAAACTGCAGTGAAGACTTACTCAGATCTAAGGAACCCAGAAGCCTTCCCACTTAGAATTCTGCAGCTCTCAGATTCTGCAGGTCCAGCACACAGTGTGCCCAGAGGCAGTGGGAGCTGGAAGCAGAAGTTTCCGCACTTTTGGAAGAGGAGTCTATGCTGACAGTGCAAGATGCTCACTGGAGAGAAATAATCATTTTGCAGCATGCTGGCCAAGATGAGATGTCTACACGAGAAGGAAAATGACAGCAGAGGCCTAGAAATAAAGGAGAGAAAAGTTAAAATCCAGTTATGCCAATTATTCACACAGTATTAGGATCTGGGAGCTTGGGTTGAATTTTCCTAAATGAAATAGAGCTTTTAACAAACAGCCAGTGAAGAAGGGTGTGGAGCTGGAGAGAGAGAGTTAGGGACAAGTTTTGATAGGGAGTGAAGCAAGGAGATGTGATGGGAGGGAAGGAAAACGGAAGAGCAAGGAGGAAGTTGAACATACCAAGTTGACAAGGATTGGGGAATTGAGTCTGCTTTATGCAGGCCTGGGCGGCTTAACTACAAGCATATGCATACCTTCAACAGTTCTGGAATTTGGAATCTGGAAACCTGCGATCACATGCCAGCATGGCTGGTTCTTGGTAAACGTTCTCTTCTTTCTGGATGGAAGAAGGCTTCCTCTTTGAGAAGGAGGGAGAGGGAGAAAAGGGGCAAGGGGAAGAAAGGGGAGAGAAAAAGAAAAGAAGGGGAGCGGAGGGGGAGGGAGGAGGAGGAGAGGGAGAGGTAGACAAGAGATGTCATCCCTCTGTGTCTTCTCTTTATAAGGGCATGAATCCCCCGAAATCTGATTTATAAAAATTCTTCTGTCATTGCCAAAAATGAACCCCCAAATGCTCCACCTTCAATACCAGGCAGTGAGGGTTAACACCTCAACGTTTTCATTGGAGGGACATGCAAACATGCAGTGCACTGCAAGTAAGCATCCGGATGAAGAATCCTTGGCTCTGCAGACTTCTTGAGTGGGAAAACTAAGTATTTTAAATATGGGCCATGACTGATGGCTGAAAACAGACATGGGCAAGAGCCCTACTAGATAAATCCTCTAGCAAGCCAGAAGAAGCACTATCTAGACTTGACCTCAAGGCTGCTGGTTTGAAATCCAGTGCTGCTCTTAACCCTGTAAGTGCTTGGGACAAATACAGAGCCTTAGTCTGTCAAACGAGGGTGGAGACTAAAGAGTCCTGAGACTGGAAATGGTGATCTCTGTTGTTGAGATGAGGTAAGAGGTGCAGACAGCCTTCTAAGTAGCTGCAGTTTTTGAGGGGCAAGTCATCTTATTTATTCATTAATGTAAACAACAAATAGGGTTAGAATGAGTGCAAAGTCTTTCAATGTCCAGGATTACTTTAGCTTAGATCTCACCCGTCATTACTTCCCGCTATAACATGTAGTTTCAACCATGCTGATTGGTTAAATCCCATTCATATCCTGTTGGTAGAATGGATGTCTCTTTTCTGCAACTTTTAGCATCTACTGCCTGGCATATAAGTGTCAAACTTCCTGTCTGTGCCACCAATGTAACAGACAACTCTTGGGAGTAATAACTGTTGTGTATTCTCTTTTTATTCTCTTCTAAAATAATGTTACCCTTTGAGAACATGTAATTCCCAGGGTCACTGTAATCATTTATGTGTGAGCTGAAGATGAAGGGTTTGGGGTGAAGTGAACATTTTACTTTTTAGGAGAAGCAATTTTCAAATAGACTTACAAGTTCCTTTGTGTAAACTGAATGAGGTACCTTATTAGAAAGGAAGGATGAGCTCTTATCTTTTATCTTCATTCAGTTAATCACCAGTTTCTTAGCAGGTATGAGTGCCTGTGTGTACACTGGGATAATTATATATATATATATATATATATATATATATATATATATCACAAGTATATATAAATAAGTAATATCTACACTTATATTTTCAAATGAACCAACTAGAGGCTAGGGTAATGCCTGTAATCCTACCTATTCAGGAGGCAAAGGTAAGAGTCAGTCTAAGGCCAACCCTGGGAAAAAAGGGCAAGATACTGCGTGAAGAATAAGCTAAGGCAAAAAGGACTTCAAGTGTGGATCAAGTGATAGACAACTTATCTAGCAATCAGAAAGCTCAAAGTTTAAATCTTAGTATTGACAAAAATTGAAAAAAAATAAAGCGAATCAAATAAACTAGTACACAATTAATAGATTTTTCTAAGGAAAACCACATAAAGTATGGTGTATATAATTTTCACATATACTATTAGAACTATCCAAACTTTAATATTAACAAATGTTTTCTTGTGTGTGTGTATGTGTGTGTGTGTGAGAGAGAGAGGGGGAGGGAGAGAGAGGGAGAGAGAGAGAGAGAGAAAGAGAGAGAGAGAGAGAGAGAGCGTGCGCACATGCACACATCTCCAGCCTGGGGCTTGAACTCAGCTTCTTTTACCAAGGCTAGTACTCTATCGCTTGAGCCATAGCTCCACTTCCAGCTTTTTTGCTGGTTAATTGGAGATAAGAGTCTCATAGATTTTCCTACTTGAGCTGGCTTTGAATTGAGATCTCAACCTTCTTTGTAGCTAGGATTACAGGCATGAGCCATGAGCATCTGTCTTTTTTTTTCTTATTTAAAAGCAAATAAAATATAATGGCCAATATCAGGAATCTAAATCACATTTAATTGTATCATAAAACAAACTTTATTTTCAGCTGTAATTTTTTTTAAAAAGCTCCTCTTTTTTCTAGAGAACAAATGGTTCTAATTTATAATTTATTACTTAATTTATCCTTGTTTTATATACACATAAAATAATAGGTTGCTGTTTTCAACAGCCAAGAAAAGAATGGTCATGTAAAATTATTCTAGAAAACTTCAAAACACAGCTAAGTTTCCTCAGTTTGGAAGGGTACATGGCTCTAAATTAATACATGGTATTCATTTTACATTTACGTCTTTGAGGTTATGAGAGACCAGAAGGACTCCTAAATTTTTTTCTTCCTTGTTCTTTCCTTTCCAAAAAAAAGCCCACTCATTTAAAAAATGTCACATTTTTATCAAGGGTGTATATAAAACTCTTACCACTGGTAATAAATATACTCACCTTGGAAGAGTAGTCTAATTTTAGATGTCTGTGTCTGGCTTCCCAGAGATTTTTTTTTGGTAAATGAAATACTCCAAATTCCTAGACATTTCATTTTATCAGGTGGACCAAGCTCCATAGAGGTCAGTGTACATAGAATATAATATTCTCATCTTCTCTGAAAACTGTCTGAGGACATGTTCCCTTTATGACATGGAAAGCACATTCAAAATAATAACAAAAAGACTAGTGAAACACAGAAGGTGGTACATTTGTTCCAAATCTGCAACAATTCATATTGATCATTGTAGGCCCTTTATTCTTCTTAAGTTCATTATCAAACTATACTCTCTTAGGAAAGTCCTCCAGCTATTCCTAGGGAAGAATTAGGGAAATCTGTAGCAATGCAATGGAAGAATTCCCCTCCCAACTCCTCACACGCCCTTTCCATTTCTTCAGTTAAATGTTAGGTGCTGGAAAATTCTCAAAAGCAGATGACTTGGGCTGAAGCTAGTATTTTAGATAAGAATTGCCTTAAAATTTTAAAGAATAAAGAACATGATGGGAAAAGTTTGTGTGCAGATTCATGGCTACAGTTAAACAGCATGTAGGGACCCAGGAGCCCTGAACCCTGCTTTATGGAGTCATTAGTTAAGGATTTTCATCTCTGTTATTCCAGCTGTGTTTAGGTTTACATCACTGCAGTTTTACAGATGCTGGGAAGAGGAAGTAAAATACATTATTTAAAATGTCTACTTATGATATTCTCTCATGTGGTGATGTGAAATCTACAAATAAGCAAACAAACATAGGGGGGAAAAAACTAAGAGAAAATGGAACAAAATAGTCATATTTTCCACTAGGCAATAGTAATGGTTTTTTCTGTCTTCTAAGTTTTCTCTATTTTCTTTCTTTCTTTCTTTCTTTCTTTCTTTCTTTCTTTCTTTCTTTCTTTCTTTCTTTCTTTCTTTCTTTCTTTCTTTCTTTCTTTTTCTTTCTCTTTTCTCTCTCTTTTCTCTCTCTGTCTCTTTTCTCTCTCTCTGTCTCTCTCTCTTTCTTTCTTTCTTTTTTTGGTCAGTTGTGGGGCCTGAACTCTGGGCCTGGGCGCTGTCCCTCAGCTCTTTAGCTCATGGATAAAGCTCTATTACTTGAGCCACAATGCCACTCCCGGATTTTTCTGCTTATATGGTGCTGAACCCAGGGCCTCATGCATGCAGGCAAGCACTCTACCACTGAGCCACCTTCCCAGCCCCAGTTTTCTCTATTTTCTATAAAGAGAAGAATTAAGCCAAGCACTGGTGGCTCATGCCTGTAGCTTGTCATGAGGCTGAGATCTGAGGATCACAGTTCATAGCCAGATTGGGCAGACTGGGCAGTCTGTGAGACTCTTATCTCCAAGTACTAACCAAAAAAATGTGGACAGTGAAGCTGTGGCTCAAGTAGTGGAGTGCTAGCCTTGAGTCAAAAAGCTCAGGGACATCCCCTAGGCTTTGATTTCAAGGTCCAGTAACTGGCACACACCACACACACACACAAAGTGATCAGTTCTTAGAAATATATATATATATATATGAATAAATAAATATAAAACAAATATAAAATTATAAATGTATACTATATTTACATATAAATAAATGTATATTATTTATATACATATTATATATACATAAATATATATAGTGAATAAAGACGCCAATTTTTAAATCATGATGTTTATATAAAAGAATATTCTTCCTCTTTAGAGATAATATGCTAAACCAGTAACATAGGAAAGTAGTCTTTAAATTAAGTTGTGGTAGTCTTTAAATTGTGATATTCTTTTATTAAGAGATTAACAGTGATACATTTAGAAATGATATATCAAGATATCAACTGGCTCTTAAATCTGAAAAAGCAAAAGAAAGTCAATGTAAACGACGTTAGTGACTGATGAACCTAGACAAATGAGACATGAATATTCACTCTCTCATTTTTACTACTTTCTATGACTTTATAATTTTTCAGCATGCTTTTAATTCAAAATATCCTTGCTACCAAGAAGATAATCTGATCATTTCCCCTAAATTTTTTATTGCTTTTTTCTGTATTCACTTGGGTGGGTTAATCTATAAATTCATATTAATCCAAGTGGATAGTAATGCATTACCTTTAGTTATAAATTTCATGACTTTCCACTTCATCCCATGACAGAGTAGTCAAATAGAGCTAAATTAGTTGAAATCCCTGCATTTGAATATTTATGAAGTAGTGCTCTTTGAGCACTCTCAATTAAATAGTTTAGGGAGCACAAATCTGATTTGGAGCTAATGGACAGGTAGTTTAGGGTGTTTTAGATTCAAATTACCTGTCCCCTGAATATCACTTAAATGTATATCTTCTAAAGTATATTTTGCTTTTTAACTGCTAAAGGGAAGACGTGAGGTAAGAAATAAAATTGAGAAAATATTGTTCTAAGATTCAGTTTAAAGTAAAATACATTTTTAGCTTGAATTTTGGGTTCTGATGCAATATCCCCCAAATACCTCCACTATATATTGTAGCTCAGAGATCAGACACAGCAATTCCAAAGCTCAGAAGGGCCGTCTTCCTGCTCATAAACCAGACTGGTTGGGATTTTTCACATTATAAATCATATACAACACAAAATAAAGAGTCCATAAAATTGGAAAGTAGGTTTTGAAAATTGCTGAAGGCAAAATAAGCTTTGGAAACTCTGAAAACTTTTGAGATATTCAGGACAAGTGTGAGCAGGATCTCTTAGCTTAAGGCAGCCACAGAGTGGGGACAGAGGCTCCAGGGAATCAAAAGTGATCTGTATTTCCCTGGACTCCAAAATCACTCAACAACTTCCCTTTCCTTGGCAGGAAAACTCAGATTGTTCACCCAAAGTCCTCCAGCTGTGTAGCAGATATCATCATAACCTGCAATGACTGGTACAGTCATTCTTGGATTCCATGTCATCTTCCAATCCTGATGCTCACAAGGAGGCTAGAGGTAGCCTGGGCCTACTGGTTATTTCCAAGTAATCAGTCCAAGCTTGTTGTGTGCTTCCCATTGTTTCCTTCTAGGGTTGTTTCTCCTTTATCAGCTGTTCTTCTTGCTGGAGTTGGTTGTTTGTCTCAAGTAGTATAAATGGAATTTCCCAACATGGTTTTTGTTTTGTTAAATTTTTTGTTAGTCTAATTTGCCTTTTTTAGATGTTGATCTGTTTTCATTTATTTGTTGTTCGTTTGTCTTATTGTTGGTTTACCAATGATTGATTTTTGTTGTTATTGTTTCAGTCCTGGGCTTGAATGAAGGCCTTGGGCACTGTCCCTGAGTTTTTATTTTGCTTAAAGCTAGTGCTTTACCAGTTGAGCCACAGTTCCATTTCTCAGGGTTGTGTTTTTGTTTTTGTTTTTTTGGGTTGCTAATTAAAAACAAGTTTCATGGACTTTCCTGCTTGAGTCGGCTTCAAATAGTGATCCTCAGATCTGAATATTCTGAGTAACTAGGATTATAAGTGTTAGCCACTGGTTCCCAACTTGAAATCTTTTGAGATTTGAACTTAATGTGTTCTACTTTTGTTTTAGGGAAATCCATACCAGGTGGTATCAGCATCTTAGGACACATTGAGTGGCCTAACCCAAGGGAACCTCTTAAAGCAACTTCTTGCCACAAATTATGAAGCTTCAGCCTAAGCAGGATTTGAGTAAACATTAACTCAACTTTCTTCCTAACAATAAGTCAAAAGTTATATTCTTAGGGCTCATTATTTCCTCTCTATTTTACTGAGCTTATCAGAAATGATATGAAGAACGTGCTCCAGGAAGTCTAATGTAACATTTATGAAGTGGATAACCTTTCTAGAACTCTCCAGAGCAGTACAGGAAAATTACTGTGAATCGTTGGTTTAAAAAAGACAGAACTCTCAGGTGTATCTAGACCAATGGACTTAGGTAAATGTTTTCAGGAGATGCGACTCTATCATGGGTTAGGGACATCAGCTGCAACAAACTGGAAGTTAAACTTAGTTGCTTAGTTTCTGTTTTGCCACATTAAGAAAATATTTTCATCTATATATTCCCAAGATCCCTTCTTTTTTCACTCATCAATTTGGGAGTTGATATCATGCTGATAGAGAATTGATCATATTGGAAGTGTAATTTTCCCTGAGAAGAAAAATACTGACTACAGGAATCAAAAGTACCTTAGATAATTTGAGTTTTAAGAACATTTATAGCCATTTTAAAAAATGGAATTCAACAGAAACATCAGTGTAGCGTAGTCAGGCTGCTTAATCTCTAAATAACAAATCATGGCTAGGGAAAATTAACATTTGCAGTCAATTTATTCATTTAAGAGAGGAGAAATCTCTATTTCCACCATAGCATTTCAATCTGATTTTAGAAAATACAGTTTTGATGTAACATGTTCACAGAGTGAAAGTAGGTGAATGACCTTGTGTTTGTCCTCAGGTTCTTTTGCCTCTGTGTTTGTGGGCCATGGGTGAGTCAAGTCTTCTGTCATTCTGACAAAATCCCTAGGCGAAACAACCTGGAAAGAGGAAAGATGTATTTGGAACTCTCAGTTTCAATCCAAGGTCAGCTGATCCTGTATTTCTGGGCCTATCAGGCGGAAAGATATCATGGCAGAATGACATGGAGATGAAAATCTCCTTTCCTTATAGCAGCCAGAAAGCCAAGAGGTGATGGGAAGGGGCCAGAAACAAGTCATTAGGTTCTGGGGCATGCCTTCCAGTGACCTGCTTCCCCCAATACAGGCCTACCTTCCACAGCGCTTCCACCCATCTTAATTATCTCTTCAGACTTTGAGTCCACTAGTGGATCAGGGAAGGCAGAGACTTCACTTCCTGGAAATTACTCCCTTGAACTTCTACCTCGTAGCACTGCATTTATCCCAGCAGCAAGCTTTCCATACACATGCAGTTACACAGCCCATCCAAAGTAGCAGACTATCTTTTCCTTACGGATCCATAAAAGTACATATATTCTAGATCTGTGCTGTTCTCTAGAGCTGTCATTAGCCACACATGAGTATTGAGCACATGTCGAGTACACATGGAGATATTTTGTGAGTGCAGGATGAAAGCACAAGTCCAGAAGATGTATAGCAAATGTAAGAATCTGGCCAATAGGTTTTTTTCTTAATTGTATTGGGTTAAATAAATTTTTTAAATTATGTCATCTATTTATATAATCAAATGTAATTGTTAGAAAATTTAAAATTATTAGTAGAAGAGTTAAAAACGCCTTTGTGATTTCTATCATGTTGCTTCTATTGGGTACTATGCTAGCCTTATGTCAACCTTTTGTTGGTAGTACACCTTTTTCTATCCTGTGTTCATTTTTTGTGTTTTTCTTCTTATTTTCTTTATGTTGTATTATGTGGTGTTAAAGGGACTGCTTGATTACAATAAAGAGACTGTAGAGAAGTCAAGGAGAGACATGAATGAATATATTTCATTATATTCAATGTATATTATGTTAAAATTAAACTATGTAACTGGAGGGTAGAGATGGGAGGGTGGAAATGGGAAAGAACAATGGAGGGTTCAATGGAATTGAACCCTCTGTACAACTACATCATCATCATCATCATCATCATCATCCTCACTATGGTCTTTGGAAAAACTGCTGATGGACTCGATTGATGAGCAATAAGAAGGAAAGGGTCAAGAACAATCTCTTAGATTCGGAATCAAACTGTTCAGTATTTTAGCTGTTTTCAAGCACAGTTACAGATTAGCTAAATGAATCTGACTTCTTGTATTCCAAATTCTCCAAGGGGAAGAAGTTGAGGCTTGTCTCTCTCAGCTAGTGTGATGTAAATAATAACCATAAAATCTCTTCCTTTTCCGTTCACTCCTTTTCACACTGGCCACCATAAGCCATTTTGCTCTATCTGGTGCTCACAGCCATGATGCCACCATGGTGCCCTGCTGGACTGCCTGCTCACAGGCCTAAGGTAACACAATAAAACACCCATGGTCTCAAACTTCCAAAACGCAAAGCCACAGAAAAGCTTTGCTTTTCTTTCTCTTCTCTTTTTTTCTATTTTCTATCTCTTCTTTTCCCCTCCCTACCTCTTCCCTTTTGCTTTTTCTTTTTGGAATAGCAGGGCCTCATGTTTGGTTGATCAGTGGGCCTTCTACCATTTGAATCACAATTCCAGCCCTACTTTCCACTAGTTATTTTGGAGATGGAATCTCATGGTCTTTTCTGCCTGGCTAGGCCTTACCATGAGATCCTGTATATCCCAGCCAACTGAGTAGCTAGGATTACAAGTGTGAGCAACCATCACCTGGCTCAAACCTTTTGTTTGATGAGCTTATTTATTAACTCCTAAAGTAATTATTAAAGTAGTTGATTGTTGACTGAAATAATATTGAAAGGCAAGTGGTAAAGGTTATGGATATATAAGACATGAAGAAGATAGGACAAAAAGAATTACAAACAATGATTCAATTTGTCACCCATCTGAACACAGCAAAATACAAACAAGGGCTTTAAAATGCTTTGTTTAAAAAATTCTAAAGCATCACTATGGAATTTAAATCACTCTTCTTTGACAGTGTATTAGTATTAATCAAGATGTGAAGAAGTAAATTGAGATAATTAAAAATCAATAGGTACATAGAGAGGTGGGCTGATGGGATGCTGAATGATTGTATGGCTATATTTTCTTACCAATATATTAAGAACTTAATTGAAGGGATAAACAGAATGAATGGTTCAGAACTTACATGGCAGACTATGTTATCACAATTTGATTACAGGCAGTGTTTACAATTCAAAGGACTTTGGTTTGACTTTCCATGATGTAATTTACTAATTCCTCTGAACCTTCTCAGCTTCTTATCTTTCCTCAGCCTACTATTCTTCATTTGTGAAGTGAGATATTAAGATCTGATTTACAGGGCTGTCATGCAGATTAACAACAAGCAACGTGTTTAATCACTCAAATAATTACTAATGTTATTTGCTTCTCTTTCATGCCATATAAATACTCTTTTCCAGTGTCACTTGATTGTATTGTATTGATTGATTGGCTGATATTTTTCATCCCTCTTAATTTACAGTCCCTTTGAGCATCAGTAGATCACATGTGGAGCTATAGTTATCTATTACAACAGCTAGCATACAGCAGGTGTTTAAGAATATTTTGTTTTAATAAGTTGAGTAGATATTTTCCTTTTTAGTGACAAACACTGGAAAATAACAGAGGACTGCAATCCTTTGTTTTGTTGTTCCTGTCACTTCTGAAAGATTGTAGCATGAGTTAGTTATAGTCCATGTGATAAGAGGCTTTAGTTAGCACCTGATCCATGTTATGACCTTACTAACTCTTAGCTTTATTTCCATCTGTTTGCAGATTTTTAGAAGGAGTGTCAGAGCATTATAACCTCCTTAATTAGATTTTTTTAGCCAATCTAAAATTGCCCTCTCTGTACAGCTAATTCTGTACAGAAATATCCAGTAACTGCTTTCTAGTTAAAATGGCCAGAAAAGTTTTGCTGTGCTGGTGAATTTCAGAAAGGATCTGATAAATGAGTATATTAGAAAGTTATGTAGGAGCTGCTCCAAAATTGTTTTCCATAGTGAATTTAGCATGTAAAATTGTTTTTCATTGTTAATCAAAATTTCCATTCAATGCGAACTCATTTCTTTATTAATCAGTCTATGTATAATACAGATCTGATAGCCCCTATGGTGCTGTTTATCATCAGGACAAGATAAATTCTTGTATTATGTATATATTAAGTATGAATTTTACTTAAATAATTTTTGCTGCATATAGTATCATCAGAAATGTGAGAGGACAGCCCATACAATGTGAGAAAATATTTCCAAACCCTGTATCTCTTAAGAGACTTTTACTTTTAAGTATAATTTTTTTAATTAAAGATAATTCAATTCACTATAGGCAAAGGAGGATCTGAGTATACATTTCTCTAAGAATACATAAAAATGGCTACTAAATACATAGAAAGATATTAGGCAGTATTAGTCATTAAGAAAATACAAATGAAGCTGGGTGTCAGTGGCTCATGCCTGTAATCCTATCTACTCAGGAGGCTGAGATCTGAGGATCATGGTTCAAAACCAGACCAGGCAGGAAAGTCCGTGAGACTCTTATCTCAAATTAACCACCAGAAAATGGGAAGTGGCACTGTGGCTCAAGTAGTAGAGCACTTGCCTGGAGCCGAAGAGCTCAGCAACAGTGCTCAGGCCCAGAGTTCAAGCTCCACGACCGACAAGAAAAAAAAATAATAAGAAAAAAGACAAGAAAAGAAAAATGAAAATCACAATAAGATATCAACTGACTGATAGGGCTCTAATTTAAAGTCAGACAGTAGACAGTAGCAAGTATTGGTAACCATGTAAAGAAATTAGAACCCCCACCAACTGCTACTTCTAATCAGTATATAAAATGTTCGAGGAATTCTCACAGTATAAACCATGAGGCTAACACTGTAGTTCAGTGGGAGTAAAACACCATATATATAGATATAGATATATACATATATATATATACATATATATATACATATATATATGTGTATATATATATATATATATATATATCCCTGGATGATTCATCCCCAGCACTTGCTAACCAAACAACACTATAGAGAATTACTATATTGCCCAATAATTGCACTCTTAGTTAGATGTGAAAAGAACTGCAAAAAAACATACAAATGAAAATTGGTAAGTCCATATATTAGTATTAGTTACAAAAACAAAAAATTGAAAACCACTCATGCTCAACTGCTGGTTAAACAAATATGGTGAATGCATACAGTGGGAATGTTATTTGACAGTAAGAAGGAATAAAGCAGTGATGGCATGAATGCAAGGATCATATGCATGTCAGGTTGCTATAGCACCAATTGTTGAAAAACACTATTCTTTCTTCATGGAATTGCCTTCACTCCTTGTCAAAGTTCCATTGAATTTACTTTAGTGGGTCTATATTTAAGCCTTCTTTCTGTTCTATTGATCTATTTTTTTCTATTCTTTTGCCAGTCTTGTACTGTCTTGATTAGTCCAACTTAATAGCAAATTTTGACATTGGTTAGCAAATTTTGAAGTCAGTACTAAAATATTCGGTAATTTTGTTTTGCTTTGTTGTTGTTTTTGAGCCAGTACTGGAGCTCGAACTCAGGGCCTTGTGCTTTTGGCTTGGCTTTTTCTGTCTATTCACTGGCTGTTATTCACTTGAGCCCTATCTGCACTTCCATTTCTTTTGCTGGTTATTTGTGGATAAGTATCTTGTGGATTTGTCTACCTGGGCTGGCTTCAACTCTGATGTTCTGATCTCAGACTTCTGAATACCTAGGATTAAAAGCCACTGATGCTGGGCTTTTTAAAAAAAATTTATGTTTAATAATTTTTTGGCTGTCTTATATCTTTGCCACACAATATCAATGTAGAGTCAGGTTAGTGATGTCCACAAAATAACTTGATACAATTTTAATATTTATTCTCTGGTCTCTATGATACAGTCATCATCTTACTTTTTTTTAGTTTTAATTCTTTTTTATTAATAAGTTTTTAAATGTGAAAATATGGTAGAAAGGGGTTACAATTACATGGGCAAGGTAATGAGTGCATTTCTTATTAAGCATTGTTGCCTTCTCCTTTGTTTCCCTTTACCATCCCTGCCCTCCCATTTCCCCCTCCGCCCATCGCCAAAGTTGTAAAGTTCATTTTTCGACATAACGTCTTATACATCTCATTGTTGCAATGGTCATCTTACTTTTATTTCTACTGGAAGTGTAAAATGCAAACTTTCTTCTATTGCCTGTTGTCTTGATGGAATAGGAAATAACACACACACATGGGCACTGTTTTCTAAGGTATTTTCAACTCATTTTGAAAGGGCTAGAGGTCTTCATTCTGTGAGTGAATTCTGAAAACTCCTTATTGTGTTCAAGCAGATTATAAGTTTTTCAGACAAGCTTTATTTGTATCAAATGGCTAAACATTTATAAAATTGACAAGACTCAATTTGAGAAGATAGCAATAGTTTTCCTTGATAATGCTGTTTTTTGTCAAATCATTTCTGTTGAAAACTTTCACACACAGAGATTTCTGGGTTCTTATTCCTAGGAGGTATGTGATCATAAGCTCCATGATCCTAGGTAATGCAGGAATTTTAAGTACCCACATGTATTTGGACACAGCAGAAAGCCTTTATAATGACATGCCTATAGAGGCTCAGTGAAACATCTACTAAGACCTTATTTTAAAATGGAAATACAAGACTTTATCTGGTGCCTGAAAAGGGACATGTTCATAACTTGGAATGAAGTAATGTTCACAAAACTTGTCAACTGTGAATATGGTGATGAAATCAAACTTGTCCTTTAAAATTAAAAATTCTTGTTGAGTAAGTGATGTGTGTGTGTGCGCGCGCGCACATTCATTATAGTGGGGGGGGGGTATGTGTAAAGCTAAAGAATGCTGTATGGGTTGCTGTGTCAGTGGACAGTACCATTTGATAATATAACACTCTCTATTAAAAGAGGTTAAAAACAGTCTTTAAGAGAGACGATTAAAGATCCAGTCTTCTGTAAATATCTCCAGTATGTTGCTAAATGTCATTACAGAGCTTTGAGAATACATTTTAACTTCGGTAAACCACTAGCTGTCTTTTAACTCAGGTCCTTTCTCTCACAATGTCCACAGCACTGAGAAACCCAGTTTCCATCAACAGGAACCTTGGCATAATGCAGGAACTCTAAGGATCTCAGCCATTAACCAGATTGATGTTGGGACTCCAAGGCCAGCACCATGACACAGAAACAAAAATAAGTTCTTAAGGTTCACAATTTTGCCAACTTGTTACCTGATATGACTCTTATTTTCAGTTTTCACGGCAGGGATCCTAAAAGGCCCAGTGTGTTCAAGATCTTGCATTGTGAGTTTATTGCTGAAACTAACTAGAAAGTACTTTCTAGGGAGACAAGAGCCAGGAAGTGCTGAATGTACGTTTGTAGCCACTTTCGGCTCTTTTGTGGGTCGTCATTGTGTCAGTTACCACAGTCCTTAATCGTTTCCTTTTATTATTGTCTAAACTTTAATTTTCTCAATCTTTCCTCTCTGCATTCTATTTCCAGCAGTGTCATTATATCCAGATGACAACTTCTCTATCTCTAGAGGCTACCATTAAAATCTTGTTCTCTGATGGAAGAGATGGCATTGTACTCCTGAACTGACGTGCTGAATTGAAACCTCTATGGGCAACTACTTAAAAAAAGTACATACATAAAAATAAAATCTTACTCTCATATTGCATAGAGATTGTTGGTATATATTTTTTCACTATTTCAAATTCCTGCATACTGAATATTACTTAACAACACCACTGTTTGAATTCACTCACCTATTTTATCCCATGAGAATGGAATTCATTTAGACTTTATTGTTTTCAAACGCATAGACCATAAAGAGATAATATACTGTAAAACTGCAGATTATTATCTTCCTACTAATAGAAATGCTCTATTTTAAATATAATGAGATATATTAATATATAAAGATGTCTATTTTTCCAATTTTGAATAGTTGTTGTGGTTTTTTTTAGATTGACATAGCAAGTATATAAGTATTTCATCTTTGGTTCAGCCTATCTATTCTTGTTTCCATTAGGCCCTGAGTTTTCATATTTGAATACAAAGAAAATGCATGGGTAGAATTTGGGGATTTGTATATGAGAATATAGGAGATTTTCTTCTAATTCAAGCTTCCCATGATAAGTCTGATAACTAGAAATTCTGTATTCTTCAATTGTCCTTCACTAGTTTCTTGTAAATTTCCCATATGTTTACCTCTTCAAGTGTCTCCTGCTAAATATTTAAAATTATGCATCTTTCCTTGAGAAATCACTTTCTTTTGCATAGACCTAATGAACTGATTTAACTATAGAAATCATTTTATAGTCAATTAGTTCATTTTCTTATGCCTGCTACTTTGCATATTACCCTGCATCTTATGTGTATGTTTGAACTGCTTTAATATAACAAATCTCTTATATTCTCGTATACAAATCCCCAAATTCTACCCATGCAATTTCTTTGTATTCAAATTTGAAAACCCAGGGCCCAGTGGAAATAGAAATAGATAGGCCGAACCAAAGATGAAACACTTGTATTCTTGTTATGTTGATTTCAAAAAAAATAAAAAGAACTATTCAAAATTGGAAAAATGTACATCTTTAGACATTAAAATATCTGATAATGTTTAACATAGAGCATTTCTATTAGTAGGAAGATAATAATCTCCAACTAGCCACCTACCAGCACTGCACATCCTTTTGCAGCTAGAAACATAACTATGAAAAACTGCAATACTTGAGATAAATCTGTGCAAGAGTCGATATTTCATTTCAAAATCCAAGCAGCTCGACACTCCTCAGAAACCATGATGAAACTCTTCAACTGTAGAAACTGGAGGCAAATCTCTTGACCTTTTAAAAGTATAGTCCCTATCAGTCTTTTTGATAAGAAGTTCTGGGAGGCAGAAAACAACTTTCAATCCTTATATGTAAAGCTTATTGAAACAGAAAGTAATTTTCCTTGACCTGAGTGTGTTGCTTTATATTTAGGTGACCTTATGAGCTTGACACCTGCTTTTTCGGTATTAGGCTTTGATTTGGTGAGTTAAAGGTAAAATCCAGTTGTTTGAAGATTTGCTTTGGGGGGGATTTAATTTTTTAAGTTCCAGGTATATTTTAGATATGAGACCATTGTCTGTTGTATGGCTAGTGAAGATCTTCCTCCAATCCGTGGGCTTTCTATTGATCTTGCTAGCTATGTCCTTTGCCATGCAGAAACTCTGCAATTTCATGCAATCACATTTCTCCAACTTTTCTTTGATTTGTTGTGTTTCTGGGTCTCTATTAAGAAAATTTCGGCCTGTGCCAAGGAGACCTAGGGTTTCTCCTATTCCATCCTGTAATGTTTTCAGTGTCTGCTTTGACTCCAAGGTCTTTGATCCATTTGGAGTTGACTCTGGTGCAGGGTGATATATAAGGATCTAGCTTTAGTTTTCTACAAGTAGTTAACCAATTTTGCCAGCACCATTTACTGAAGAGGCTGTCTTAATAAATAAGTGGTCTAAAGACTTAAAGAGAAACTTCTCTGAAGAGGAAATAAGGATGACCAATAAACACATGAAGAAATGCTCAACCTCCCTAGCCATAAAAGAAACGCAAATCAAAACAACATTGAGAATTCCACATCACCCCAGTTAGAATGGCTATAATCAAGAACTCTAATAACAACAGATGCTAGAGGCGATGTGGACAGAAGGGAACCTTACTGCCTTGTTGGTGGGAGTGTAAACTTGTTCAACCACTTTGGAAAGCAGTATGGAGGTTCCTCAAAAGACTCCACATAGAACTCCCCTATGCTCCAGAATCCCACTTTTGGGCATTTACCCAAATGTTTACAAACAAGACCACACTAAAGCTACCAGCACAACTATGTTTATTGCAGCATTATTTACCATAGCTAAGATATGGAACCAACCCAGATGCCTCTCAGTAGATGAATGGATCAAGAAAATGTGGTATATATACACAATGGAATTCTATGCCTCCATCAGAAAGAATGATATTGCCCCATTTGTTAGGAAATGGAAAGACTTGGAAAAAATTATATTAAGTGAAGTAAGTCAGGCCCAAAGAAAAATAGGTCCCATGGTTTCCCTTATTTGCAATAACTAGTATATGTCTGAGACAAGCAGAAAAGGTCAGATAAGTCGATGTTAGGTGAAATGAACCCCAAGATAAGAATTCAAATGTTTTTTTTTTCTTGCTATTGTTTCTAACATATTTATAAGATGATTTCTTGTTGCTTTGTATGTCCCTCCCCCAGGTATAACCCCTGCTTTCACTGTATTTGATGTGGTATAATTTGTGGAGGGGAAGGGAAAAAACAAATTGTTTAGGGAGACAGGTGGACTCATTGCACCAATGAGATGTACAAGATGTTATGTGGAAAAATGAACTTTACAACTTTGGTGGAGGGGGGAGGATCTGGTGTGGGCAGGAGGGGGAGTATAGAAAGGAATGGAAGGGGAAACAAAGAGGAGGCAACAATGCTTGATAAGAAATATACTCGTTATCTTGCCCATGTAATTGTAACTTTGTTGTATGGTATTCTCACAATAAAAAAATAAATAACTATTTTTAAAAAGAGAGAAAAAAAGGTAAAAACCAAATACTGAGCCATACAGGTAGAGATGGCAGCAGTTTGGGAATGACAATGTAGTAATTTTCAAAGCATCAAAATTTAGAATGTCAATGTTCTCTTGGAGTATTTTCCAGTTAAACCCAAGAATCATAACTGACTGGTTGAGTAACAGTTTCTTGACTCTGCTTCTCAAAGCATGCCTTCAGTCCTCTCCCACCAGCATATCTTGGATTATCTGTTTTAGAGCTGCAAAGTCTCAGGAACAGATATTACGGATCATGCCTATAATGTTAGATACTAAGGTAATAGGAATTGGAAGGACTGCAATTCAAAATCAAACTAAGCAAAAAGTTAGTGAGACCCCCTCTTAGTTAATAAGCTGGACATGATAACTTGTTTCTGTAATCCTACCTCTACAGGAGACATCAGGAATCAGATCACACTCAAAGTTTGCCTGAGTTAAAAGCAGGGGACTCCATCTAAAAGATAACTAAGAAAAAAATGAGTTGGGACTGAGATCAAGAGTTAGAGCTTAAACTAAACAATTAAGTTGAACAATCCTGAAGCCCCGAGTTACAACTTTGATGCCAATAAGAAAAATAAAGAAACCAAGCAAAATATATCTCCCATATGGTCCTGCTATACCACATCTGGGTATATATCTGCAGGAATGTAAATCCATATAATCAAGACATATGCCTACACTTCGGCAGTATTAATAACAACTAAATTATGGAATTAGCCTACATGCCTGCCCACCAGTGGATGAACAGATAAAGAAAATGTTAAGTAGAAACTAAAAACATGAATGACAGGAATGTGAAACATCTTGTCTGGGCAAGGGTGGGGCAAGTGGCAGAGGAAAGGGAAATCAGAGAGGGTGAACTTGGTCCACATACTTTCAGGTACATGTGTCACAAGTAGAACAAAGAAGCTTGTTGAGCTTGGTTGGGGAAAGGGGAGAGATGCATCTGATCAAGGTTCATTGTATGCATCTATGGACATAACAAAACAAAACAAAATTGCTGCTAATCAGAAAAAAATATTTTAAAAAGAGAAAATTTGAGAGATATACATAATGGAACATTATTCAGCCAGAAAGAAGAATAAAATTGTGTCATTAGCAGGAAAATGGATGGAACTCAAAATAATCACATTTAGTGAAGTAAGTCAGGCTGAGAAAGACAACTATTGCAGGTTTCCTTTCTTGTGTGGAATCTAGACCTAAAACAAAAAAGAATAACACAGAGGTAAAATGGGAGGGCTGTTTGGGGATACCAATAAAAGGGAGGGTGAAAGGGGGTGGATATGGTAAAAGTTCTCATACATATGTATGGAAACTGAGTAATGAAATTCATTAAAATTGTTTAGATGGAAGCATAAGAGTAAGAGTGTGAATCTGATCAAAGTTTACTATATGTTTGAGTGGAAATATCACCACCATCCCCTTTCTATATTTAATATACCTTAATAAAAAAAAGGATAAAAGGAACATCTGGCTAATTTAATTGCATGATAACAAAATCTCAACAGTTCTTGGCCTCTTGCTACTATAGCCTTGTTTAATGTTGTCTCCTTTCCAGGTCTCTCTAGAGGTTGTGGAATTTATGTATCAACAGCTGTATGAGTCAAAAACAGGGGAAGGAATGGGTTTTTTTCCATGTCACTGTTAATTTCCTGTTGCTTTGGCATTTGAGTCCTGAACAAAAGAATACCTGCATGGGCCCAGTGCTAAGTAATGGATCTCAAGGTGGTACTTTCTAAATATATATATATATATATATATATATATATATATATTATAAGATTATATATTGTAGTATAATTTTATAAATTATATATACACACGTTTCATCTGAAGGATATATAACATTTTTCACCAGTGACTAATTTCTAGACATGTCTTACAGTTGCACCAAGGGAAGAGAGATATTGATTTGACTTTAAAATTTTCTATCCAGAAGCCTGTAATCCTAGCTACTCAGGATGCTGAGATGTGAGGATTGCAATTCAAAGGCAGCCCAAGTAAGAAAGTCCATGAGCTTTTTGTCTCCACTGAACTACCAAAAACAAAACAAACAAACAACAACTGGAGGTGGAGTTGTGCTTCAAGTAATAGAGTACTAGTCCTGCGCAAAAGAACTCAGAGACAGCACCCAAGGACCAGCACAAAACTTTTTTAAAAATCTTTACCAGAGGAAAGAGTGAGTTCTGATTCTAGTTATGCACCTGTTTTTAAGCAGATAAAGGCTGATAGTTCTTCATGAGCATAGATTAATTGTACAAAGGGGATTCACTGTGATATTTCCATATCTGAATAGAGGTATTCTGAACAAGTCCATCCCTTCTATTCTGCTCTTCCTCATCACCAATCCTTGGCTCTCTTCTTGGAATAATTTCAACAGGCTTTGTTATTCTATTTTTTATACATGTGTGTAAAACTAATTGCCCATACTCAACCTTCTCCTCCACTGTCTGATACTCATCTCATGAAGAACTTGTTTTATATTCACGTGCCTTATTTTTAAGGACTGGATTCTACAAAGGAGAAAGAAACAACCATATCTGACTTTCTCAATTTGGCTCATTTCATTTAATACAATGATCTCCAGTTCGGTCCATTTTCCTGTAAATGGCATAATTCCATTCTTTTTTATGTCTGAATAATACTCTGTCATGTGTAGATACACTACAGTTTCTTAATCCTATTCATTGGTTGGCACCTGAGTTGATTCCATAGCTTGGCTATTGTGAGTAGCTGATGCAAACATAAGTATGCAAGAATCTCTATTTGCTGATTTACATTCCTTTAGTATAGATGCCCAGGAGTGGCATAGCAAGATCACATGGTAGTTCTGTCTTTCCTTCAGAGAACTCCATACTGATTTCCACAGAGGCTGCACTAATTTACATTCCCACTAACTCTGTATAAGGTTCCTTGTTCTCCTACCTTCCTGCCACTATTTGTTGTTTGTCTCTTGGTGACAGCCATTCTGGCTAGGGTGAGATGGAATCTCAATGATGTTTGGATTTGAATTTCCTTCTGGCTAAGGATCTTGAACATTTGTATTGCTTTTGAAAACCATCTGTTCAATTCATTAAGGGCAAGGGTTCTTGAATTAAGTCAGACATTATTTTGCCATTAACTTTCTAGAGTCTCCTGCTTATTTTTCTAACTCCAACCAGAATATTGTAGAATCAAAGGTGACTCCTGGACAAAGGAAAAGATTTTCTGAATTTTACCCATTAAATTTGTTTTTTTATTTTCAATAAAAGCCTGGCCTGGTTTACATTTTAAAAGATGCAGATATTGAAATCTCTATGAAAACAAGTCAGTCCTGATCCAAATTAGGTATAAACTCATATTTTCCTCAATGTGTTTTTACCATGGAGATGGTCAGTAAGAATGAGCTCACAATTTACAAGTCATTAACTTATTTTACATCAGTGAAAAACAAAAGAAATTAAAAATGGTGAACCTATAGGTCCATTCAGTTCACATGTGACATCGTGAAATAATGTTTGCTAAATTAAGAAATAATTGCATAATTGTATAAATGTTATGATTTGTCAGTAGTTTTCTTTCCAGAAAAAAGTCTTGGAAAGGACATCTTTATTTTCTATCAGGCTTAACAGTTTAATGATATTATGTACATATTTTCAGAATCTCCATCCATTTTTCTTTCCAACATGGATAGCTTCCCTCAGCTTCTCCAAGAGTTAGGAATTATGGAGAATGTCACTTTGTAGGCTCACAGTAGAGTCACCAGAATGGTTCTAGGCTCTTGGAAAATAAAGCAGCTCAACATTTTTCAGTGGACATTCTATAATATTTTCCTCAGACCACATTCAAATTTTCAGTCTGGGTCTTTAAATGTTTTAAATATCATATTGTACAGGCATACAGGGAGATTGAGTTTACCTCCCATAGGAACCCAGTATTGTCAGATACAGGCACCAAGAGTTATTTGTGGAAGATGTGTTTGGCTGTATAGATAAAGAAAGCCTTAAAATCTATTAAGTCTCTTTTTTGTTGTTGCTGTTTTAATTTTTTGTATTGTGAGAATACCGTACAGAGGAGTTACAATTACATGAGTAAGATAACGAGTACATTTCTTATCAAGCATTGTTGCCTCCTCATTGTTTCCCCTTCCCATCCCTTCCCATCCTCCCCCTACAACCCCCAACCTGATCCTCCCCCCCCCACCAAAGTTGTAAAGTTCATTTTTCCACATAACGACTTGTACATGTCATTGTTGCAATGGGTCCACCTGTATCCCTAGTTAAAGAATTTATATTTGCCCTTCCCCTCCACAAATTATACCAACATCAAATACAGTGAAAGCAGGGGTTATACCGTCCTGGAGGGACATACAAAGCAACATAGAAATCATATTATAAATATGTTAGAAACAATGCATGAAAGAAAAAAAAACATTTGAATACTTATCTTGGGTTTCATTCCCCTAACATCAACTTATCTGACCTTTTCTGCTTAACTCAGTCATATACTAGTTATTGCAAATAAGGGAAACCATGGGACCTATGTTTCTTTGGGCCTGGCTTACTTCACTTAATATGATTTTTTCCACGTTTTTCCATTTCCTAACAAAGGGTGCAATGTCATTCTTTCTGATGGAGGCATAGAATTCCATTGTGTATATATATTTTCATGAGTTTATTTAAATAACTTTATTTTTTCCTTTAAGTGTAAAGTTTGAAACACTAGTTCACCTTGCATCAATGTATATCCTATAAAATTAAGAAAAGTGAGGGAAAAGCCAGGTGGTAGGGAGGGGGTGACAATGTTTAAAGGGGTGACATTGATCAAGAAGCATTGTATTTATAAACTGCTTTGTTGAATGGTCACTCCTTTGTACAACTACTTAAAGATAATTTTTAAAAAGAATTTGATGAAAACATTTATCTTAAAATTTTCCTTTCTGATTGAAGAAGTTGTCTTCGTTGTTTGAAGGTTCTGAAGAATAATCTACCTCTACAACAAAATAAAAAATAGCTTCAACCTAATTGGGTGCCTTTGGATTACCTCTGTAATTCTAGCTACCCAGGAGGCTGAGATCTAAGGATTTCAACTCAAATACAGCCTGAGCAGGAAAGTCCTTTAAACTCTTATCTCTAACTAACCACCAAAAAGCTGGAAGTGTAGTTGAGGCTCAAGTGATAGAACACTAGCCTTGAGCAAAATAGCTTAGAGATAATGCCCAGCCCCTGCGTTCAAAAATAGCCTTATTCTATCTTTATCTTAACTATAGTTTAAGTTTGTCTTCAGGAACAGCTCCCTTTACTCATCTGATAATTTGTTCTTTTCTGGACTTTTTTCAAGCCAATAATCTTTTACTTATTAATCATAGGTCTATCAAATCTTTATTAGTGAACAGAAACAAGAAGTTCATGGAATGTAATGAATCTTATGTCTCATTTAATATTATGAGTTATATGTATACATTTGCATTATACATTCATATTGTAGTATTATAATGTAATGATAATGCATTATTACATCTACCAAACTTGTATAGTAGATATCATGTTCTGACCTGTTTCTCCTTTAATTATGTTTTCCTGTCTTTATGGTTATTATATCTGCATTAGATATATGAAATTTTACCATGGGATAATAGAAACTTTTAAGTTGTTGAAATTAAAAATAATGATTGCTAAGAGCTAAACATTTATTCCTGGTTATTATCTTGATAGTAGTATTTTTATTTTTCATGTGAAATATTTTAGACATATTTAATGACCAATTTTTAACATTTCAAATCACAATATTGTTCAATTCATGTATAAAATACAAATGTAGGATTGGCTTTTCTTTAAAAATAATTACCTCTGTCCAGACACCAGTGACTCATGCCTAGCTATAATCTAGCTCTTCAATAGGCTGAGATCTGAGGATGTGGTTTGAAGCTAGTTCAGGCAGGAAAAGCAATGAAACTCTTATCTCCCATACCAACAAGCTAGAAGTGGAGCTTTGGCTCAAGTGGTAGAGTGCTAGCCTTGAAAAGAAAAGCTAAGAGATATTGCCCATGCCCCGAGTTCAAGCTCCAGGACCAGCACATACACACTTAAAAAATTGTCTCTGATAAAGCTGGTAATATCCATGAAATGGACCTAATGGGACTGCAGAATTTTATACATCCTGTACTTTCATCATATTTGCATCTAGTTAGAGGACTGGGTGTGATTGTCTTAAGAATGTGATCATTCTGGATTATTTCCAAATAGTCTTCTTATTATTGTTGTGTACCATTATTAATACATTCACTGAAGCATGTGAGCCCACCATAACAATTTCTGTATGAAAAAAATGTGTAAGCTCTTATTCTTGCCCATATTTGACAGAGCATAATTTTCAAACAAAAAAAATTGGGGCTGGGAAGGTAGCTCAGTGGTAGAGTGCTTGCCTTGCATGGATGAGGCTCTGGGTTTGATTCCTCAGTATCACATAAGCAGAAAAAGCTGAAAATAGTGCTGTGGCTCAAGTGGTAGAGTGCTAGCCTTCAGCTGAAGAGCTGAGGGTCAGCGCCCAGACCCAGAGTTCAGGCCCAGGACCAACAACAAAAAAAAATTCATGAAGATGGATTTATGTTGGTTCATTCGTCTTTTTGATAGAAGGTAAAAACTGGGTGATAGTGAGAAAACATTGTTCTAAAAGAAATGTATTCTTTATCTGACTTATGTAACTGTTACCATGTTGTACATCACCTTTTCAATAAAAATTTTTGGAGTACTAATCCTTTTTATTATTGATTTTTATTCAGAAAGCATGATTTTTTTCTGTAATTTTTCCTTCCTGGAAGACTTGATTGGCAGATGTAAACTTGGAGAGTTACTGATAGAGTGATTCTATCAGTTTACTTAAAAATAGACTTACAACAGCATTGGTTTTAGATCCTATGTTCTAGAGGACTCCATCGTTCAGATTATTTCTTGTGTAGGTTGGCCATTTGTGCCCTACATATTTTGTTTTGTTCTTTGATCCTCCTTCACATCTGGGTTGTGGATTTTGGCAAATGAGGGGAGTATGTTTTACTTGATATTTTCCAAAGTTCCTAACTAAGCATATAATAATAAATATTCATTGAGTGAAATGTCAATTTTCTAGAACACTAAAACAGTGTGCTGATATTTCCAACCCTATGTTGATTTAATTAAAACATAATAGTCTTTGTATAAAACTTCCGCTAAGACATTTTGAAAGTTTAAAGCAGCCATTTTCTCAGTCTCTTTTTCCACATAAATATGCATCACATCAAAGGAGTCTATATGATTAGTCAGGAATGATTTCTGCTAGGAGAGCTGCATTAACTTTTTCCAAATAGATCGTGTCAGTGAAAATGTTTCATGATTGTGTCTTTATTTTACATACATGCAAATTATTCCAAGTAATCTCTAGGGATGCTGGGCACAAGGAGAACCATCATGGACTACATGGTAATAGAGTACATATTCTATCTCTAGAGCATTTACAACTGTGAGAGGTCCAGAAAGTAACTGTGATTGATGGCCACACACATGTAGGCATGTACCCGCCTCCTTTGGAAGTTATACAAAAGTCAACTGGACAGAATACTTTATCAAAAAATTTTAAATGACCCAGGGTCCCTCAGCAGATGAATGAATGAACAAAAAGATGTGTTAGGAAATAGTATATGGTCATCAACAAAAAAACAAATGAACTTCTGACAAATGCTACAACATGGATGAATGTGGAGAACCTCAGGCCACATAAAATACATCAGACACAAAAGGACAAGTATTACGTTGTTTTCTATTTGCTTGAGGAAACTACAGTGGACAATTCTGCAGAGACAGAGAAATGCAGTATGCCCAGGGCTGGTGGGGAGAAATGATAGCGGGGTGATTGCTCATTGGTTACAGAGATTCTGCTTAGTGATGAGAACATTTTGGAAATGGTAGTTATAGTTTCGCAACACTGCGAATGTGATTAATGCTCCTTAATCACAGATTTTAAGCTAATCAAAATGGAAAATCATATTATATGTATGTCACCAAAATTAGAATAAGTTAAAATGTAATATGCCCCCCAAAAAAACCCAATGATTGTACATTTTGAGTTTTTTGAGGGGTTTGCTTTCTGACTTTTTAGCAAACACTACATAGCTCAGGCTGGACTTTAACTTGAAGTCCTCCTGCCTCAGCTACCTAGTATGTGTGGGTTGCATGCATCTAAACCTAGGTATAAAGAATTCGAATTCTTTCTAGTGCTACAATTGAACTCAGGGCCTCAGCCAAGCTACATCCACTGAGCAACATCCCTAGCTGGCTGTGCATTGAAAATGGGTAATTCTTTTTTTTTGTCGGTCCTGGGTCCTGAACTCTGGGCCTGGGCATTGTCCCTCAGCTCTTCAGCTGAAGGCTAGCACTCTACCACTTGAGCCTCAGCCCCACTTCTGGCTTTTTCTGCTTATGTGGTGCTGAGGACTCAAACCCAGGGCCTCATGCATGCAAAGCAAGCATTCTACCACTGAGCCACCTTCCCAGCCCTGAAAATGGGTAAATTTTATGGCATGTGAGTTATATATTCCCTAACTGGGTCTTAAGAAGGCAACTGAAGGATGAACAGTAAAATTATATACTCCTTTAGTGTTCCTGTTACCCTTCAGTTAAAAGAAGATATGGGAATAATAATTATGAAAATGAAAATAAATTTACCAACACTTTTGGAGTTTGGGCATCTTCTGGGAAATGTGTCTGAATCAATATATGATTGGTGCTCTCTAATACCCAATCAGCAATATACATGAATTCTAAAACTTTCCCAGTCTTGATAAGTATTTGTTCATATAGATATATTATCTATTATATATCATATCTATCTATCTATCTATCTATCTATCTATCTATCTATCTATCTATCTATCTATCTATCTATCTATCTATCTATCTATCTATCTATCTATTCCTTCTTGCCTTGGTAGAGCAGGTCATAGTTCCAGAAAGCCTTTGGGTATCTGTGAAGAATCACTTCATTTTCCCGTTTCATCTAGAAACTTTGCAAACTGCAAGCTTTGTTTTGTGATCTGAAAGGCCTCAGAATCTGTGAGCTGTGTGACTTTGCCAAGATTGCCAGCGTGCCAAATCTTCAGCTGCCAAAAGACTAGCCCGAACTTCTTCATGTGATGGAAGTACAAAAAAGGGCCATGTGCTTGGCGGACTTCTCCAATTCCCTTTGCTTCATAGGGAAAATAAATCTCTGAAGAAGTCCAAGAGAGAGCTACCATCTGGTCTGTCTCCTGGCTTTCTCCATGTGGCTCCTAACACCTATCGCCAAGTGTCAGGAGGGCTTCCTGTGTTGGACAAAGGCCGGTGTGAGTGTTTGGTGCCAATATGCTAACATCAGATGGGAGCCTAATGAGGTGAGATGGGCAGCCTGCCTTCAACCTGTGGTCTCCTCACCACCAATGCTGCTCTCAGGGAAGGCTCAGCATTTCAGCGATAAAATTGGAGCAAATTCATAGCTGGCCCTCTCCTTTCTAACTGTCCACTAATTTCATGAAGATTTGAGAGCAAAAAGCCAATGCAATGATTGCAATTTTGTTCATCCACGAGGACCCCAAGGCATTCAGAAAGAGCTAGAAAGTTGCAGAACTGCCTTCTCTCTCTCTCTCTCTCTCTCTTTCTCTGTCTCTCACCCTTTCTCTCTCTTCCTGCCTCTCACTCTGCTCCCTCCCTCCCTCTCTTCCCCTTATTAGTCTATATTAACTGTTCTAAAAGGTTTGTTTCATTGTGATACTTCTATCCATGTACATTGATTAAATTCACCCCTGTATTTATTCTCTGTTTTTCTCCCACCTTGTAAACTGCCTCTCCCCTCCCCCACCCCCCAAGAAAAACTGTTTTAACCATGAAGATATTCAGCAGAGATTTTGGTGGCACACTTCCCACTCAGATCTTCACTCCGAAAGCCAAGCCAAGTTTTCTTTTTGGTTAGGCTTATTCATGATACAAAAGTTCACATCTCTTAGGAATACTTCTGTTATCTGCCCTTCGAATTTATCAGCAAAGCCCATACATTCTTTTTATCTCCCTTTTCTTACTAAAAATTCCCCCTTGTAAGCATCTCAGGGTAGCCAAACATCTGTATGCTGTTGTTCCCCAAACCATACTCTCCAGCCCTGCATTTCCCAACCATTTATAAGGCTCTAATCCCTTCCTGGAGGCATGGGTTTGATGCTTCAATCACTTCCTAGGTCTACCTCTTAATACTGACACAAAGTGGGAATTTAAGAGACTACACATTCCAACCAAAGCAGAGACGGACTTCATCTGTAGCCCAGGAAAATTTTATGAGGAAGTAATATTTAAACTGAGGTCTGAAGGATAAACAAATAACGGATAGAATTTTCTAGGAAGTAAACTCAGAACTGACTTTAGCAAGTATGCAAAAGGGGGACTTGGAGGATTTGGGCAGTTTAGTTACAGCAGTTTCCCCATGGAGGAAGGATAATTCATAAAAAGAAATCACATTTGGCTTCATTTCCATGTTCTCTGAAATCTTTCTCAGGAAGAAAGATTGCATATACTGTGCTGGTCTTTTCGGTTTAGATTTCAAATAGATTATTTTCTACCTTGAAAGGTGTGGCTTTAATTCATACTAGAATTCGACACAAGATTGGAATCCTAAGGGAAGTGAGTAAAAAAAAAAATGAAGGAATGGGATCAGGAACTTAAAGCTGAAGGTCAAATCAAGGTCAATCATGAAAGAAAAACAATCAACAGATAAAAAGAATGGGAGAATCCCAGAGCTCAGCTCATCCATCTTTGGGCAGAAAGAACCAGCCCGGCTTGGAATGCAGACAACTAGCCAAGTGAAGACAAAATTCCAGCTTCTCTCCGTCACCTTTAAAAACCAGATCTTACCATAGACTAACTATTTCTGTGGTTTTTATAAGATTTACTTTCATGCCAAAGTGTTTGTGAGTTTTACACAAATAAAGTGACAAGAACTCTTTGAGAACTTCCAGTCCTTGAGGATAAATAGCACTTCTATTTATCACTTTCTTTGTCTAGTACAATAGAGCCTTAAATTTTTTCTTTATTGCATATACTGAAGTCAATTATGAGTTCCAATAACATCAATCCATAAAGTAAATACAAAATGATATGAAGACTCCTCAAGGTATAAAGGAGAGGAAGAAATGGCATTTGCAGAGTCTTTCCATATCATTGTATGAAAATCACATGACCATCAGAGGTAACTTAATCTTGGTACTTACTAAAAATGCACAGAGGAAGTGGGAGGGAGCCCACACCAGACTGACACCAAGGGGAGATGAAATGGTGTTATCTCCTGTATACGTGGTTTGCTTCTTAGGAAATTTCTGATAATGATTAGCTTGATGTGAGAGAGATACAAGTTTAATAACTGCTGATAGATCACTGATGACTCATAGGCATAAGATTGCAGATCTGCAAAGTGCATTCTGAGATACTGTCATCATATCCGACTTTCAGAGCTGCTATAAGATGGTGTTTTCTAAAAGCCAAAGACTGGCAGAACTCTCTTTTCAAATGTTATATAACAGGACTCATCGCAAAGCAGATAAATACCCAGCATAAGATGTCAAACAGCTGTAATCTGAGCAATTCTGGAGGCAGAAGTAGGAGGATCATGGCTTGAAGCCAATGGCAGGCTAAAAGTTGCAAAATCCTACATAAAAAATACTAATGTAACAAGGGCTTGAGATGTTACACAAGTGGTAGATCAACTGCCTAACAAGCACAGAGCCTGAGTTCAAGCCTTAGTACAGCAAAGCAAGACACCCACAACCACCACAACACAACACAACAAAACAAAATACCACAAAGCAAAAGCAGATCAAATTGGAGATGCCCTGATACTGGTGACTCTGTCCTCAGGTAGTCTGATGATGTTTCTATTCTTAGAGTCTCTTGCAAGCAACCATAGAACTTCCCAGAGATCTCAAACCAGGTCAGTTTATGTTCAGGAAGTCAGGACACATTGTGAGGCAAGCAATTGAATACTCAGGGTCTTTGTCAAATGAACTAAGTGTCCCACAGGACACTTTGCTGAACTATAACCCACAGAAGTCAATTAAGAAAAATAATAGAATTGAGTTTAGCTAAACATGGACCATAGTGGACATGGAGGCCTGGTATCAGTTCATACAAATCAGCAAGATTTTTGTACATGGATCCAAACCGAATTATTATTTACTGAGACTTTTTCCTATGATAATTAGGTTGCCATGTTTTCTTGTTAGACATCTGAAATAGCTTTATTTGGGTTTTTTTTTTTTTGGTACCTGGCCATAGTATTCCTAGCCATATAGATATATACTCAGAGCTTAATATACAGACAAAAAGGTATCCAAATTGAGCAGTCGATACTGCAACACTATTTAGGCAATAACTATGACAAATCTAAGATGGAAAAACAAATGATAAAACTTTCATGTGTTAGGAATTTATTTTTAATGAGGAGCATTTTCTGTCTTCCCAAATAAAGTAGTGTAAATCAGTTGATCATAAATTATGAATGCTGATATTTGAATCAAGCTAGTGTAAAGAGATCTCTAGAGTGGGTCCTACCCCTCCATTTAGCAAAACAAAACATAATCACTGCAGAGAGTTTCAATATGGAAAATAAAAACCCACTAACATTCCTTTTTTTTTCTGTCCCTGTCATTTTAATCAGTTTGGGCCCCAAATTGACAATATTTTATTCATAATTTTTTTCTGCCTGTTTTACATGGCAGATGCTGGTGACTGCTGCCATGTGACTTAAAATGTTAGAGCAAAAATAAAAGGTAGAACTTCTATACAGTTGGATATTTGCATAAACCCAAGGCTGACAATGGGATGGCTATGGGATGTAGCAATCTCTATCCTCCCATCTCTCCCCACTGGCACACCCATAGATATTCTTTATCTTAATTGGATTGTGATCCCTTACAGCTCTGCTGAAGGGACTCGAGCCTCATGAGCAATCCTGGAGGATCCAGACAGCCTAGCTATCCATGGAGCACCCAGCCCTGGCTTAGGTGCTCTCAAGAGGGTCTTCTGATCTTAGCACTTGGCTGTCTTTTCAGTCTCAACTCCAGAATAAACAAACAGACATGGGTTAGATGTGAGGTGAATTGCTGAAACTAGCATGGTCCCAAGATCAGGTAAGCTGTAGCTGGAAGCAGAGCTGTCTAGCAGAGCCTATTCTAAACCAACAGAACCCTGGTCCACCTGTACATTTAGACATGGGAATAAGAGTGAACTAATATACTGCAACACTTTGTTTTGGGGAATGTGCCAGTCAGTGTCCCATCAGTATAACAAACACCTAAGCTACTCTGTTTATACTGAGGAGCAATTTAATTCAGGTCACAGTTTGGGAGGTTTCAGTCTGTGATCAGTTTCCTTGGTTGCTTTGGGCCTATGGTGGAGCAGAATCTTATGGTGGGCTAGGTGGCTGAGCAAAGCCAGTTACTTCAGCTAGAGAGAACTAAAAGGGAGAGAATGGAGTGGGGTCTCACAATCTCCTTCAAAGACACACCCCTAATGACCTGAAGAGCTCTCAGTGGTTCACAGGTCTCAAACTTCCACCACTTCACAATAGTTTCAAGCTGGGAGCTAAGTATTTAACTCACCAGGCTTGGAAGATTCTCTAGACCCAAACTATAGCCAAGTAACTGGCTACTCAACAGGATTATGTCAGTCCATTGGCCAGCATAGAACTTGAAACCATCCCATGTTGTCTGTTCCTTTTAAACAGGTCTGAAGGATTCAATCAAAAGGTGCTTTGGTGCAGACAAGCAAAATTGGTCGCAGCTACACATCACTGAGAAATACTTCTATCATCTTAAACGAAAGGGACATCAAAAGCTTTGTTGCTCATGAAATCTAGGCTCAAGAAAAATCATTAGTTGAAGAGATTAACTAAATTTGAATTGAGGACAAGACACAAATATAACTCCTTCTGGCGATTGATTTGGATATATTGTTCCATTTGAGGGAAAGGTTAAGATTACATCCTGGCAAGATTTCCATCTGTTTAACATCCTGACTATGCTCTGTGTAGGTCATCATTCTTACTGTTCAGTTGATGGACGACACGTAGCTTTTGCTGCCACACAAAGCCATTTCATTTCTGAAATGAGAAATGCAGACAAGATGTTATGGATTAAAAGAGAACAAAGGAAGGAAGGCAGAGTCCATGGTTCGTGACCTATCTACTCTGTTTCGTAAATCTGTGGCTTTGGAATGGACACTCCAGCTCTCTGCTGTCTGCATGGTTGAATTCTCACAAGGATAACATCTGCTCCATCCATGTCCTGGTGCTGGTTGCGAATCCTATGTGACAGGCCAGGAGGCTGCAAGGAGCTCCACATGTTTCTATGGGAAACAGATGTCAGGAGACAATGCTTCATACTATTGAAGAGCACGCTGGTTTGGAAATCACATGGGCCAGAGTGCTGACTTCTATACTGTCACTGACTACCATGAACAAGTTACTCTACCAGCCCAAGCCTTAGGTAGTCTGGATTAAGAGTGCCCACTTTAGAATTGTGAACACTAAATGAGGTAAGGAAAAATGAGCATTTAGCACAATGTCCAGTGAAGAATAAGAGCTCAAAAATATGGTAGATAGTTTTATTAGCAATGCTCTAGTATACAGCTGTTGATGAAATGGCAATGCACAAGACATTGACCTTCTGTTTTCACCAGAGTACTTGAAGACCAAGTACTTGAAGATCAGCCTAGCATGGCTGGTAATGTGTTGCCTGCTTGAACCTGCATAATTCATTAACCTACTGATACCCATGTGAGAGAAAACAAATGACTAGCATGTGCCTTGTTTTCAATTTGTAAGATTAAAAACAAAAAGTCATAGTGTTGATTGGTATATGAAAATAGAAAAAGCACAGACTCCACAAATATGGGATGTCAGGGGGCTCTGGGTTTTCCTGTCTTCCATCAACAGGAAATATTTCCATGAGGGCTGGAGAATGTGAAAATTCACTTATAAATTCCACTACTTACTAGCAAATATCTTCACTTTTTAACAAACAACATCTTGTTAGATATTAGGTTCAGTAAAATTCCAGTCACACATTTAAAAACTATTTGGTTTTATCTCACATACCATTCCATTCCCATTATAGAAAATTTGGGGGAAAATGCAAGAATATTTTAAGAAGAATTAATAGACTTTTACAGATACTGCTATTTCTATTTTGATGTATTTTTTCTGGTAGTTTTCTTCTTCCCTTTTAATTATTACTTTGAATATGATGAAAATTTATATACTTCTAATATATAACATGATGCTCTGATTCACCTATATATTACTTCACTTTTCGGTCATGAGTACTAATAACATATTCTTAGAAGTTTTCAAGTATTGTTATTAATTGTAGTGACCATGATATACAATATAGATGTTGAGTTGGTTTGTTGTTTTTTGCGTAATTGAAAGTTTCTATCCTTTGACCAAGAGCCAATCCTCCCACACACCCCGATTACAAATCCTTTTTTAGCTACAATTCTAGTCTCTGCTTCTAAAAGTTCATCTTTCCTAATTTCTTTAAATATATCAGGTCATATGGTACTTATCTTTCGTTGCCTGGCTTATTTCATTTAATATAATATCCTCCAATGTCCTGTAAGTGACTGGATGTGCGTCTTCTATGGGACTCAATAGTATTCCATTGTGTATGTTATTTGCTTTATTCATTTCTTCATTGATGGACACTTTGGTGGATTCCATGTCTTGGCTATTATGATTATTGCTTCATGGATCATGGGTAGTCAGATATCTTTGTAAGGTAGTTATTTCATCTCTTCTTCCAAAGGAAAGAGTAACAAAAGGATTGTATGGTAGTTTTATTTTCAGTTTTTATGGACATTTCCTTAGCGTTTCCCATAATGGTTGTACTAATTTCTAGTTGGATTTTTATATGGGCAATTTTTTTGGAGGGTCCGGTTGTGGGGCCTGAACTCTGGGCCTGGGTGCTGTCCCTCAGCTCTTCAGCTCAAGGCTAGCACTCTACTACTTGAGCCACAGCGCCACTTCCGGCTTTTTTCTTTTTGCTTATGTGGTGTTGAGAAATCAAACCCAGGGCCTCATGAATGCAAGGCAAGCACTCTACCACTGAGCCACCTTCCCAGCCCAATGGGCAATTTTAACTAGATGATTTCCACATGAATGTTTTGATGCTCTTCTGATAAAAAGACGTGCTTTCCATAAAGATATGTGACTGTCAAAAGGCTTTGCCTTTTTCAGTACCAAGATGAGTACTCAGCATCTGTGACATATAATAGCAGAGCATCTAGAGGCATCTAGAATGATTGCTTAAAGCACAACACTGACAAACATGTGAGCTCTTGAAAAATCACATCTAAACTTCACCTATTTAGCTAAAAAATTTAGGGACAAATTTCAGCAAATGGAATGGTGTAAAGTTATCTTCAGTTCTAAAAGGAGAACATATTGCAACTGACAATGGCAGGGGCACTTTATTTGGATTTGTTTTTCTGAGTGTTATCCACTGGGGATTTACAAAATCCACATGAGCTCTAAAAAAACCCCTACAATTTCCTGTCAATGAAGCCCATAATGGAAAAATAACAAATACAATGAAAAACAGCCACCTAGTTGTCAGAATAATATATATTAATCTCATCCCCATGGTGGAGCGATGGAAAGTTATTATAGAATATGATTCCTTCATCAAAGCAAGTATTTGCTATTGCTCCCAAGTACGCATCTGGCACTGTTGCTTCTTCACACATCTGCTTTTTCTCCTTGAACTTGATAGCCATCTCAAGGGGGCATGTGGTTGAACAGCTCTAAGATAATTAGTTCTTTCCATTCTATATTATGATGGATGGGGCAGACCTCAAAAACACTCAGAACTGGGATTTACATAAACTCTGGGCAGTTCCAAGACTTTTCCAAAATTCAAATCCATCTTCTGGAAGAAAAAAAGAAGCTTGTACACTTTCCAGTCCCTTCCTGGAATCTGCTGTATTTCACCTCTCTTTGAATATTTTCCCTTTAGCCATTTCTCTACAGGTTTTTTTTTGTTATTGTTATTTTGGGTTTGTTTTGCTTTTGTATTTTTTTTGGTACTTAATTGCTGGCAGCCCTTCAAGATCCTCTCTGGAATATTTCAAAGGCAACCAAATTGAAGGAGTTCACCCCAGCCCCGATAAGTGAATACGCCAGCAAAGTATCAGGCTGGCTTTTTATGTTACACATGGAGAATTTTGACTATGTTTCATTCAGAGCCCTACGAATTCGGGAACTTCTATAGAAGAGCGGTTTTATAGTTGTCTTCTCATAAGAGATTAAAAACCTACCATCCCCAGGGATGTTGATGATACTTTGGGTCATTTGTTAGGATTTCAACTGGCAACCATGCCTAGAGATGGGATGAAGGTCTCTGAAAGAAAAGAAATATTCCATATGTTTTCATTTTAGATCCAATGCTTTGTATTCATTGAAAGAGCAAGTGGGCCAAGAGGGAGATGACAGGAAACCCAGACATCCAAGTAGGCAGGAGGTGGATGGGGGCAATAAGGCATTCTAGAATGAAAAAAAATGTAAGCAAATGGTAGGGTTTCTTTCCAATAAATGCACAGCAGCTTGACTTGATTTTGGGAATACCACCCAGCTGGCCATCATTCCAAAGTGCAGTTTCATGAAGAGAGTTTGGAAAGGAAATGTCTATTCATTCATGGCATCCATGTTTGATTTGTAGTCTGTAATGAGATCATCCCTTGGTTGTATAGTTGTGTGGGCATTCATCCTCCTTGTCAGAAATCAATGACAGTGATGTAGAAGGTCACTTTGTGAGCCTGCTGGACAGTATGATGCTCTGCTTCCTGTCACCTGCAAGTTGTCATTAGGAATAGGTTCAGCTCAGTCTTAACTGTCATGACTGTTAAGCTTTGGGGTTTTTAATTTATTGATGTGTGTGTTTTAGTAATAGTAATAGTCTATGTCAAATAGAGATATACACATATATGGCCTAACCATGCATACATATGCATATATATTACGCATACATATACACATTTATACCATATACATAAATATCTGACTAAATGTAAATTCACAGTATCTTGATACTTCCTTGCTTTTGCCAAACTTAATTTCATAATCCAGCAAAAGCCATAGAAGGCATTTCACCCCATTGGAAAGTCTGTTGTTTTCATTTTTCCTGTGTTTTGTGTGGCTGAGTTGGCAGGAGCCCATGGAAAATTGGGCATGCCACTTGACCATGGTTTCTATTTCTTGGTTGTGGGGAGGGAATGTGCTAGTACTTGGGCCTGAACTCAGGACTTGGGTGCTATCCTTCAGCTTTTTCACATAAGTGACACTCTACCACTTCAGCCATAGCTTCACCTCTCTTTGTATGGTTAATTGGAGATAAAGTCTCACCCACTTTCTTGCCTGAGGATAGCTTCTAGTCACAATCCTCACATTGCAGGCTCCTGTGTAGCTAGGATGATAGGTATGAGCCTGGCTCATGGTTTCTTCCTGAACTTGCTTTCTTCTCTTAACTCCAAGACTGTATGATGGCCTGGCTTCCTCTTGCCTTTGTCTTCGTCTACCTGTATGTCCACTAGCCATTATCTGACATCACAGGGTGGGAATGTGAAAGTTTTAAAAATTCTTACTCCATACTTCCTTTGGAGGAAGTCTCCATTTTTCACAGCTCTCAGATTGCTTTCTCAAGTGAAGACGTATCTTTTGGGATCCAGAATCATATCCAGATGCCTGCTTTTCATATGACTTGTCTACCTCAAAGTCAATATGTTCACTGAACTCTGCCTTTCCATCCTACTCCTCTTCTGTGGGAGATTAAAGGTACTCCAATTTTATCTCCACATTTCTGCTGTGTAAGGGCAGAAGAAGAATGGAGTCCTGACTGTGGAAAAGATAGAATTCACTCTTCATCTGCCTTATTGGTCCAACCAGGTCCAAAAGAATGGCACTGCTCACTTTGGGGATTCATCATTCCTATTCAATTCACCAACCGTGACACCATACCACTGTCACTGGCATGTCTGGGGCTACACAGGCATGTCTGGGCGTATGCAATCACTAGAAACCACCTAGAAATGCCTTTCAGCAGAAAAAGTGTGGACTTGGTTGCTACCGAGATATTAGGGGAAAAAATGCCCACTTCCCCTCAGCTTTCTGAGGATTTTTTTTAATCCAGCCAAGCTGATATGCCCAATCGACTCTCATGACAATATATTAGAAACAGGACTCAGCATTTTCCTGATCAGAGTCAGCACATTAAGTGCTGAAAATCCTTGCTCGATAAAGTATGGCCAAGATAATATGCCAAAGGTGGCAACCTTTATAGCTGGTACTATCAAGGAATAAGTGGGCAAAGAGAGGGTTTTTCCCCCATTGTAATGATTCCATTTTAGAACTTAAATATCACTTGAGTGGAAAACAGAACTCGTGCTTCATTCTGAGGGGCAGAGAGATTTAGAGGCTGGTTTGACTAAAAATTACCGATTCCTCAATTGGGCATCATGAAAGATCCTCGATGGATAAGTAAGAGGAGAATCAAAGCTTGATCCTGCTACCTTGATTTCCTATATGTCTCTTTTATTATCTTAAACTTAGGTTCAGATTCCTGCTCAACTCGGCACATGGGATGAAAAGTGTTCATGTAAAATTGGTAATCCTTTCCTCTCAAGGTGAGTAAATTGTGTACAGTAGTTGTCAACTACCAGAGTTTACAATAGCCTTTAATAGGCTTTGGCTCCCAAAGTGGTACCTGGAAGCCTTCCCTCATCTTCCCCAGATCATCCAGAAACAGTGAAGCCTTCCAGGCAGAGGTACCCCATGAAGAGTCTATACCCTCTAAGCAAGAACAATCTTTTCTTGGGGACCAAATTGCTTCTCCTTCCAGGATCTCAGATCACATAGATCAACATCTTCCTCATCTTACCAGCAGAGCTATCGGCTTCCTTTCCAGTTTCTCACTTCTGTTGTCTCCTAGAAGATGAGTGGATAGATGTGTTTTGTTGGGACCTCAGAGTTGGGTCCTTGACCTAGGACTCTGGTAACAGTAGGTAGGGTCAATAGAAAATATTTTCCAGAATGAAAGATGGGGCTAACAATAGCAATAAGAAGGGAGGTCGAATGCAGGCAGTAAATCCTGGCAAGGAGTAAAAGCCAGTTCTGCCTCCTTGGAGCTCAGCACAGCACTCTGAGTCGGAATCCAGTAGTATGTAGGTAACATCAATGGCAACCACCAGAGGTTCCAACAGGATACCTCATTTCTCTGCATAGCCTTGCGAGTCTGTAGTTCCAAGTGGTTGACCTGGTATGCTGGCCAGACCACTCGCCTGGCAGCTTTCTAAAATGCTTCTGGCTTTATCATAGCTTTGAGTAATTGAATAACAAAGGTTTAAATGAGGCAACCCTGAAAACAAAATACTCCCCAAAACTGCATCAATTCAATTAGTGGCATTTAAAATGAGAATGGAAACAAGTGAAATATAGCTAGCCAAACAGAGCAAGCAAGCAAGCAAACGAGAGAAGAGGAGAGAGAGACTCAGCTGATGAATTAAGCAGTTTTGCGCCTGTGCACTGTGCTGCTGACAAGAGTGAGTTCTTAATGAGTAATTGCAAGTATCCTTGAAGTGCGTATCCCCCAAGGAACAAACTTCAAAATGCATTATCTTTGGAGGAGGCAACAGGGCCTGAGTGGTTTCTGCCAAAACCATTTGCAAGCTAACTACTTGCCTGGAGTACAAATACATACATGTGCGTGCGTGCACACACACAGATATTCCCCACATGACCACACATACACATGCACACCACACACAACACGCACACAAGCACAACATAGAGGTACACATGCATAGACTCTCCAGAATACCTTTGTTGAGTCCTTTAGGCTTCAGAAATCAAATGCACATTCCATTATTTCAGTGGTGAGGAGTTAAAGAAACACATTTTATTTTAAAAGGCAGCAGGATATCAAAAACTCAATGTGAAATCCCTTTCTTCAGAAACTGGCTTCCCAGGGATCCAAGGTCAAAAGTATCTGACCCTTCCCCCAATTCTTTTTCATGTATTCCTATGCATATATCACCTTCATATTTCTTTGTACAGTGATAATTTCTTTTTTTAATTTTTTTATTGTAAAGATACTGTACAGAGATGTTACAGTTACATAAGTAAGGTAATAAGTACATTTTCTATCGAGCATTGTTACCCCCTCTTTTGTTTTTCCTCTACCATCCTTCCCTCCCTACCTGCCCAACTCCTCCCCCGATATAGTTGTAAAATTTGTTTTCAACATAGTGTCTTGTACATCTCATTGTTACAATGGGTCAACCTGTATCCTTGTTTTCACATTTTGTTATTTCCCTTCCCCTCCCCCAATTAAAAAATATATATACAAGATGCAGGGCACAAGAATCAAATACAGTGACCACAGGGGTTATACCATGGGGGAAGACTATACAAAAGTAACAAAAAATATAGTACATTAAAAACAACAGTGACAAAGAAAAATCTTCTTGTGTCTCTATCTTGGGGTTCATTTCATTTAGCATCCTCTTGTAGGGTCATATGTACATAGTTTTGGACCTTTTCTGCTTACTTGGTAAGATTATCCTAGATGTATACTAATTATTACAAATAAGGGAAACCATGGGACCTATGTTTCTTTGGGTCTAGCTTACTTCACTTAATGTAATTTTTTCCAAGTCTTTCCATTTCCTAACAAATGGGGTGGTATCATTCTTTCTGATGGAGGCATAGATTTCCATTGTGTATCTATACCACATTTTCTTGATCCATTCATCTACTGAGGGGCATCTGGGTTGGTTCCATAGCTTAGCTATGGTGAATAATGCTGTGATAAACATAGTTGTGCTGGTAGCTTTAGTATGGTCTTATTTGTGATGATTCAGGCAAAAGCCCCAAAGTGCGACTGCTGGATTGTAGGGGAGCTCTATGTGAAGTCTTTTGAGGAACCTCCATACTGCTTACCAAAGTGGTTGAACAAGTTTACATTCCCACCAACAATGCAGTAGGGTTCCCTGTTGGCCATATCCCCTCCACCATCTGTTTTTATTAGAGTTCTTGATTATAGTCATTCTAACTGGGGTGAGGTGGAATCTCAATGTGGTTTTGATTTGCATTTCTTTTATGGACAGAGAAGTTGAGCACTTCTTCATGTGTCTATTGGCCATTCTTATTTCCTCTTCAGAAAACTTTCTCTTTAAGTCTTTAGCCCATTTATTAATGGGGTGTTGTTTCATTGAGCATTTAATTATCGAGTTCTAAGTATATTTTAGATATGAGGCCCTTGTCTGTTGTATGGCCAGTGAAGATATTCTCCTAACCAGTAGGCTTTCTATTGATCTTGCTAGCTATGTCCTTTGCCATGCAGAAGCTCTGCAATTTCATGCAAACCCTATTAAGAAAGGGATTGCTATTAAGAAAGTTTCAGCCTGTGCCAATGAGCCCTAGAGTTTCTCTTATTCCTTCCTGCACTGTTTTCAGGGTATCTGCTTTGACTCCAAGGTCTTTGATCCATTTGGAATTGATTCTGGTGCAGGGTGATATAAAAGGATCTAGCTTTAGCTTTCTACAGGTGTTTAACCAATTTTTCCAGCACGATTTACTGAAGAGGCTGTCTTTCTTCCATTCTATTTTTTAGCTCCCTTATCAAAAATTACGTGGCTATAGGACTGTGGGTTTATTTCTGGGTGTTCAGTTCTATTCCATTGGTTCTGAGGTCTGTTCTTGTGCCAGTACCAAGCTGTTTTGATTACTATGGCTTTGTAGTAGAGTTTGAAGTTTGGTATTGATATTCCTCCAGCATGTACAGTGATAATTTCTTAACCATCTCTCTCCCAGGCCCTGAAATCTATGTTCTACTCTAACCTGTGTGACTTTACCACACAGATATATCTGAAATAATACCTTGATTATTAATTTAAAACAGTTCTTGGGGCTGGGAAGGTGGCTCAGCGGTAGAGTGCTTGCCTTGCATGCATGAGGCCCTGGGTTCAATTCCTCAGCATCACATAAGCAGAAAAGGCCAGAAGTAGTGCTATGGCCTAAGTGGTAGAGCATTAGCTGAAGAGCTGAGGGGCAGCGACCCAGGCCCAGAGTTCAGGCCCCATGACCAACAGAAAAAAAAAAGAAAAGAAAAGTTCTCAGTGCATAATATGTGGGCTTGCCAGTCAACATACACTAAAAATGTTAATGGAACAAAAATTGACATAGGTCAAGACACGTTATATTCATAAACTGTCTTGTTGAAAGGCAATTCCTTTGTACACCTACTTAAAGATAACAAAGATATATTTTAAAAGAAATGGAAGTGATCACCCAATAGAAAATGTATACAAGCTATGAGTGGCAAGAGATGAACAATAGTAGGAATGGCTTCCAAGTCCCTAGGGTTTGATCTTTGTGATATCCCAAGGCAAATGTGGTGGGGTTTTTTAATAAAAAAAAAAAAAAAGTTTTGAGATGATTCCAAGAGTTGACTACTTGATGTTGGCCACAACCAGGAAGTCAAGGAATTGTGCCCCATTTTCCTTTTTTTTGTGTGTGTGTAGCTGTACTGGTATTTGAACTCAGCCTTCCTCTTGACAGACAACGTTCTATCCCTTAAGCCCCGGCCCCAACCCCATTTGCTTTAGTTACTTTTCAGATAGAATCTGGACTTGAAATGTGATCCTCCTAATCTCTGCTTCTTGGATGGCTGAGTTTACAAGAAAGGAAGAAAGAAGACAGAAAGACCCCCCATTTTTATGATTTCACAAGAGACTTAGAAAGCTGTTCTAAAGAGCTCCAGCTACAGCACTTTGAACCTCAATGACTGAAGCAGTCAAATCATTCAGGGGCTCTTCATATTGACTCTGCAGCCAATTTTTGTTTTTTCTCTGGACCTGGATGCTTTGCATACCTTATCTTTATATCCAAAATGCAGGTTAGTTATAGGATCTCAACCTCCCTTATTATCTCATCTCTGACAACTTTTTTTTTGTCAGTGGTGGGTCTTGAACTCTGGATCTGAGTGCTGCCCCCCGGCTATCTAGCTCAAGGTGAGTGCTCTACCACTTGAGCCACAGCACCACTTCCTGTTTAATTGGTTAATTAGAGATGAGAAAGTCACAGACTTTCCTGCCTGGGCTGGCTTTGAACCTCCATCCTCAGATCTCAGCCTCCTGAGTAGCTAGGATTACAGGCATGAGCCACAGCTGCCCAGCTCTGACAGCTTTTTAAACCCCCCAACAAACTGCAAAATCCAGCATACTTACAAGACTTAAGTGTTAAAAAGTCACTGAAATTGTATCACAATTGTCTGTTTTATAAGTCGCTCTAAATAAAGGAGGCTATTACATTATGCATGTTAGCATAAAATAAAGCCATTTGTCTTGACAACTATGACATCCTACCCACATGAGTACTGAAAACAGATGAAATGCCATATGAATAAATCTAAACAAAATTTTTATGTTCAGCATCTTAAGATAAAGCAGAATGATAGTTCCATCACTTAAAAAAATACCAGTGGGGCAGACTATAGAACAAAATGGCCGTAAAATACTCTGGTGACTTTTAATTTCTTTCTACCCATCCACATTTTTCTTTGACATCTAAAGATTCTGCACTGAGTTAACACTGGGAATATGTAGTTAATGATGTGGTTGTTATTTGGAAAGCCACAAACGAGGGCAAAGTTTAAGTGATTTTGTGGACAGATTCAGAACACACGGCCATCATTCCTTAAAGCCAGAAAATAAGTAGGTCAAAAATGTCAGTAAAACCATGACCATTTCTTTCTTTAATAGCAGGAATAAGTTTATAAGTTTCAATAATAAGTTTCTAAGGAGAAATACTGTGAAACAGCTTTGCTTTCTGAGTTAAATCTCAGGGTATAGCTAACATATGACAGAATCAATATTGAAAGCAATTGTTTTCTCAAAACCACTACTCCATGCTCTGGGTTCAAATGGGTAGATAGTGTTGATGGTTACTTTTCCCATGCTGGGTGAGATCTAATTAAATATTATTCCTTTAGAGCACAAAAATTCTCTAGGACCACTCAAAACAGAACCACTAATCTACTCTAAGGAACTGGAAGGGGCAAAAACATACCACGAGAATTCCTTTACCTTTCTTCACTTCATACAAACCTTTTTATTTTGTCTTTTTAGGGGGGGGAAGGAGGGAGGGTTGAGTGGGAGGTGGGGGGGGATAGGAAGGGGAAACTAAGGAGGAGGCTACAATGCTTGATAAGAAATGTACTCATTACCTTGCCCGTGTAATTGTAACCCCTCTGTACAGTATTTTCACAATAAAAAAAGAAAGAAAAATCACCTATGCTTACAGATAAGAAGAAACAGATAAGAAGTCTTCTTATAGAGAGATGGGGGTAGGGAACATGCCCCAATTAGCTAGCTATCCAAAATCAACAAATAGGTAATCCTAAATTCTAGTGTTATCAGAACAGGTTACTTCAGCCTTAATCTTTAAAGTGGTTCTGTTACCTTCATATAATAACAGTCTTATTAAAATCTCAACAGATTTCTTAAGCCATTTCTATGTCTTTTTTTGTAAATTCTTTATTGTGATTAAGTAACTACATTATTTCCCAAATTTCACAGTATTGTGGGATAGTGATGCTTAGTTCATTTCTGTGTCTTTTAAAGTCTATGATCCAGCAATATTTAAAGAGTTACAGATCAGAATGGATCATAAGATCGCTAGCTGGGACTGCCCCAATAGGTTGTAGTGAATCTGCCCGAATGAACACGAAGGCTGAAGGTAAGATTCTTATAAGAGAAGTTTTTATTCTGGTATGAGGAAGGCTGAGGCACTGACTGGTAATCAGCTGAGTTTTCAAGTGGTTGTGTGTTGTCCTATTCCCAGTACAGATCTCCCCAGAGTAAACCTGGCTGTATTTTATGAAAGCATTACCAAAGGATCCTTCAGTCTTTCATGTCAGCTACAGAACAACAGTTTATTCCCACTGGCAGTGTAAGGAGGGAGACGTAGTAACCTGTTGTCACTTAACGTATTAGCCTAAACACTTGAGGAAGTATTTTATTAAAGACCAATGCATGTCGGAATAACCTGGAGAATTGTTCTCAAATACCTACCATGCAGCCATATTCCCAGAATGCTGATCTGAGGGTAGCCATAAGACTTGACATTAGAAATAAGTATCTCAGGATATTCTGATGGAGGAGCTTTCAACTCTTTTTGAGCAAATAACTGTAAACTAGTGCTACCTTTGCTGAATTTTAAGAGTAAAACAACCATTCACTCCATAAAATAGTCATGTATACCATAATAGCATAATTAAGGCAACATTGTGTTCTAAGCGGAAAGACATAATCTAAAATCTTCTATCATCAAAGAATGATAATACATGTGCACACCACTCTATATGCTCCTTGTGCAACAACATTATATAAAGCAATATGTCTTAAAAAAAACAAGTTGAATTTTTGTTAGGTGCTAGTAGCTCTCACTTGTAGTTCTAGCCTATGTGGAAGACTGAAATCTGAAGGATGCAAGTTTGAAAAGCCTGGGTGGAAAAGTTGATGATATCCTCTTTTCAACCCCTAGCTGTGTGCAGTGGAGTTTGTGGCTGTGTGAGAGGATGAGAATAGAACAATTGTGGTTCCAAGCCAGCTGGACAGGAAAGTGTGGGCAACTCCCATCTCAGAGGAGAAAGCTGAGTGTGGGACGCATGTTTGTCATCCTCACTACAATGGGGAAGAAGCCTGAAAACAAGAGCATCGTGGGCCTGGCATGTGCCTAGAGAGGAAGTGACCCTATCTCTGAAATAACCAGAGTAAAAGGGAAGTAGGAACTTGTCTCAGTGATAGGACACTTAGCTAGAAAGCTCAAGGCCCTGGCTTCAGTTCTCAGTATCATCAGAAGAATACAAGTATGGCTTTTGTTATTTATTAGTAGTACATCTAACATAAGAGTTTGGATTATTTTTGAGAATGTTAGTATGAATGAAAAATGTTGTATTGTGAAACCTTAGATAATTTTCAAAATCTATAATACGGGTTTTGACAAATGCAAAAGAAAGAAAGAAAGAAGGAAAGAAAGAGAAAGAAAGAGAAAAGAGAGAAAGATACCACCTCTGGAATCCCATTTGCCAAGAGACATGAATTCAACCCTTCAACCTAAAGGAATTATTATTATTAATATGTCATATATTATATATGATTTATAATATTGATATTAGTAAATATTAATACTTATTTCCTATGCCCCACTTTGATTTGACTCATACTTAAAGATAAATATAGTCATATTCAGAGATGTAGTTATAACTTCAGAGATGGTAGAAAATGGCATATTTAGATATTGAGTTCATAGACCATAAAGCAGTAAAACTTAAGCTTGAAATCTGGCACTATAGTCCCTGTTGGTTTCAGTGTTTTGGGAGGCTAAACCTAGTTGGACAAAAGGGGAAATACTTTGTGAGCCTAGTTCTCTGGAAGCAATGTATCAGGTAATAGAAGAATGAACTACTGAGCATAGAAGAAAATATGGTAAGCATTGGCCTTCACAGTATTTCTCTGCATTTCACTTTTGGAGCTATTGCTATTTGAATTTTGGGTTGGTATTTTGCATGCTTAGTCTCAGCTGAAAGGTGATTTTATTTCCTGGAACATATAATTGAGAACAATGCATGAATGGAAAAATAGATTTTTTCCATTTTAACTGCAATTTTTGGCTATTTTTACACTTGGCTAGCCACATTTAAGAGCTGAAATGTTGCATATGTCTAGTTTCACTCATAAGGAAACTGTTGGCATATGTATCCTGGAAAAGCTAACTAGCATGGTTGACAAATAATTGACAAAAATGGCCTTTGGATATAAATAAGCAATTTTGCATTGCAGAAACCTTAATGTGTATGCAGTTCTAGCTTCTAATATTCCTTTGTAAAACTGAATGCATTCTTGAAAGATTATTAGATTTTCATCTGACTTTTCCTTAAATGCTCCCAGTTAATCAAAAATTATTTCAGGGCTGGGAAGGTGGCTCAGTGGTAGAGCGTTTGCCTTGCATGCTCGAGGCCCTGGGTTCGATTCCTCAGCACCACATAAGCAAAAAGAAAAAAGCCGGAAGTGGCGCTGTGGCTCAAGTGGTAGAGCACTAGCCTTGAGCTGAAGAGCTTAGGGACAACGCTCAAGCCCAGAGTTCAGGCCCCATGACCAGACCCCCCCCAAAAATTATTTCAATAGTTGGCTTATGGTTTTAAACATTCAATGATGAATACTTCCCCCCCCCCACTCTTTCCTTGTCTTCTGAATTGCTGTATTTGCTTTGGAAGTATCTCATTTCACATAAGTTCACAGTCACTATAACAAGTGTGTAAACTGTCTCTTGGGAAGACTAGCAGTATTAATTGCTACATTGAAAGTGAATAATAGTCTGTTAGTCTGTTTTCCATTGCTGTAAGAAAATATCTGAGACAACTTATACAGAGGAAAGGTATATTTGGAAATTGTAAGTTTTAGCTTGTGATCCATTGGCCTTTTACTTTGGGGTCTATGGTACAGCAGCACATCTTGATAAAAACACTGTAGTGGTTCAAAGATGCTGACCTCATGACCCAGAAGTAGATGAGATAAAAAGGAAGAGGCTAGGATCCCACAATTCCCTCTGAAGGGATATCCTCAATGATGGAAAACCTCCCATTGGGCCTCATTTTTTTTAAAGCTTTCTCCATATTCCAAGGGCACTACAGCCTGGTGACCAAGCCTTTAACATGGGGAACTTTGGCAGGATACTCAAGATCCAGACAGTAGCACAGCCTGGATATACCCATCGTGCTGGGAAAGTTCAGAGCCCACTAGATAACATATAGGGAGAATTTACCAGATATGCTAAAACTAGACAGGGGAAAAAGTCATCACCTATTATTAAATGGATAAAACAAGGAACAAAATATCTTAGTTTTTAATGTGAAATATCTTAAACATGCAGAAAGCAACATATAAAGTGAACTACATTTAAGAAGTTTAAACATCATGTTTTATTTGTTTGCTTGTTAGTTTCCTTGTAGAGCTGGGAATTGAATTCTGCACATGCTCTCCTGTTTGACCTGCTTCTCCATCTGTTTTGTTTTATTTTTGGTAGTATTAAGGTTTGAACTCAGGGCCTTATGGTTGCCAGGCAGGTGTTCTACCAGTTAAATCTTGTCTCTGTCTCTTTTTACTTTAGGTTATTTTTCATATGGAATCTTGTGCTTTTTGCCCAGGCCATCCTCATACCATGAATTTTCTACCTATTCCAACTTATGCCTCCTGTGTAAGTAAATTATGTAAGTGTGAATGACCATACTTTGCTTTTTTATTGAGATGAATTCCCACTATTTTTTTTCTCCAGGGCTCGCTTCATATTATGAGCCTCCTGATTTCTGCCTTTGAAGAATCTAGGATTACAGGCATTATCCATTATGTCCAGCTTGTTGTTGGAAAAGAAGAGGAGGGACAGGCTTAACATTGGATAAGGGAATTTTCTTGGAAAGTTTTAGGTTATGGTAGTGGGTATTGTGTGGTCTCTGGCTGCCTTGGTATAAGTCCCGAGTTGATTTAGGGCAAGACAATAATATTCATATTGAAGAGATTCTGATCAAGGAAGGTAGGTTTGGGTATGCATTCTAGACTGGCGACTTTCATATGAAATGCACACTTCCAAGCAGGTTGTTTGATATTTGCAGAATTGAGCGAGGCCTCTGTGATGAGATCTCTTGGGTCCCAAGACTCAAGATGCCCTTTCTATATTCCCTTCAGCAGTAAGTGGCAGCAACAGCTTTTCTCATTCATGACAACACTTGGCATTGCCTTTGATCTTTATTTATTTATTTTTGGTCATAGAAATATAGTGATAATATAGTGATATGTTGTTGTGGTTTTAATTTGCATTTATCTGGATTTAATGAATATATTCCATCTCACTCTCCAAGGTATTTGTACAACTATTTCACCTGTTATTAAAGGCATTGTTTGTGAATGGCATCATAAAGGGTTCTTGATCTATTCTGGATACAAATCCTTTATGAGACATGTTCTGCCAATATTTTAGCTTATTTCAATTATTAGTGACTGCTGGTGGTTATTAAGTGTTTTGTTTTATCTCTTGAAAGCAGCATATTATTTTTCTGCTTCAATCTATTACATGGCTGGTTATATAAAAAAATTTCCCAATTTTTCAACTTAAATTTCTAAAATAAACATTAACTGGTGATATAATTTTTGAAAATATTTTATTGAATTTATCTAATGGGTTTTTAAGTTAATAGGTTTTCTCAGATTTTTAAAAAATTCTAGCCTAAGATATTCCTTTTTTTATTACACTTGACCTTGTGCATCTTTAGTATCAATGTTATTCTAGTCTGATGTTATAACTTGGTTCATTTCTCTTTATATTAACTTTCTGAAGTAAATTATAAGAATAAGAGTAGCAGCCTTACACAGAAACACATCATGTTATATGTTAGTTCCTGTTTATAAATATTATTTACTTTTTTAATCCTGCAGACATATCTCCAACATTATTTTGGGAATTTATCTCTTTTTCCTATGTTCAATATACTGTATGGTCTCATCTCTTTCTTTCTCCCCTTATTTTGATGGGCTGTATCTAAGACTCACTGGAAAAGGAGTCCTTAGGGAATATGTGACAAGTCTCATGTCTGAAAATGTCTTGTCATCACTTATGCTTGATTTATTATTTGACTGCAGAGAGTTCTTAAGTTGTAAATCATCTATTCATTGTGAAGGGAATTTTCCATTCTGTCCTAGCTTGGCAGATAGTTATTGAGAAAGGTGCTGCCATTCTGATTCCTCTGGTATGTGACCTAAAACTGTCCCTCTATTTGCTCTTCTTTACCCCTGCCTATCCCTGAAACATAACAATGATTTTCATACCTCTCTTAATAAGTCAGCCAGAAATTGTTTCAGTGTTCAACGTTAAAATCAGGACGAAGTTTCAACTTTAGGCCAAGAATCACCTCCTTTGTGCATACAGGGGCAAGAAAGTCTGCAAACACAAATATCTTCACCAAGTGGCACATCCCCACTAGTTAAATTAGATTCATTTGTCAAATAGATGGGATTCTACTTATATTCACTCCATTTATCAAACCAGACAACTCTTGCTTACATGTGATTTTACTTCTTGCATTCATGCCAAAGAGAATAGTTAATGGTTTGAGGGTAAATGACACTAAAAAGAAAAAGATTTTTTTTATTAAAAAAGCAGACTTCTACTACAATAACCTGAAATATAACCATCATTTAGGCAAGATTATTGAATGCAAAATTAGAAAATATTGCAGACAAACTGGGATGACCTTAAAGAAATACACATTATTGTTGAATAATCCCACAAAAACGTGTTTTGAAGTTTAAAAATCATAGTCAAGTGAATAGCAATGTATCTGATTTATTACCAATTAATCTTAAACAGGATAAAAACATGACACTTGAGAATGGTAAAACGTATAATAAAGATTATATAAGCAAGAGTGATGATTTTAAGGTCACAAATCAGCCAGAAATATAAGGAATAGAATATACCCAGACACGCCCATTTTCTTTCAGTCATGCTAGGCCACAAAATACCCAGTTTGTCCTTTCCCTGGGCTCTCTGATCAAGAAGGCTGACAGCTGTACCAACACTGGCCCAGAGCAATGGAATCAAGTGATTATCTACTGGAGCTTCAGAAACTGTGGTCCAAAGTAAACCTTTTCCTCTTTATAAGCTCATTGTCTCAGGTGTTTACAGTTGCACAGACCATAACAGCTGGCCCAAGAGATTTATTATAAAAGATTAGCTTGAGAGATTAAGGAGGAGGAAACGTGCTATATCTATGAAGAGTCTAAATTCTTGTGGTTCAGTTCTAGTCTAAATCTACAAGCCAGAAAACCAGGAGCACCCATGTTCAAGGGGAAGGGAAGATATATGTCCAAGCTTAAGCAGGAAACAAACTCACTCTTCATTCATGTTTTCTCTTTGGACCTTCAATGTATTGGAAGCTATTCAAATAAAGTAAGTAAGCAGGTCAGAGTGAGTTACTCACTATTCAGTACAGAGTACTGGTAGAAAATGAAAAGATACATCTTAAGGTACGTAAGCCAAGTGCATAGTTTGAGGATGTTTATGAACACCTACTATGCACATACCCTTGACTTGTGAATGAAAAACGCACAGTGATTCATTTAGTTCTCACTAAAACCCATCAAGTGAGAGCCGTGGTTATCTATTGTTATCTCATGAGGGATTTATACAACCCCAGTATTATGTTACATATCTCTAAGCAGAGGAACAATATTCAGATTTCACTCTAAATTCTAAAGTGCAACTCCATTATTGTATGGTTTTATTGATGATAATTAGTGATTGGGACAAACCTGATTTTTTCTTATTGACCCCGGATTCTGTTTGATTTAGTAAGTCTTTGGGTTAATGAACTTAAATCGGAAAGGCCATCTTGGACAGCATGGCTCCTCTTCCTGCCCCCTATTTAACAACTATTTAGTATTTATTATGTGCTGGGCATTGTGGTAATCGTTTTATAATATTAACATACTAATCTTGTTAGTAGGTTTATATTTGTGAAGATCCTCATTTTACCAATAAGAAAACTAACTAACTAACTAACTCACTAAATAAATAACAGAGAGATTCAAAGCTTTATGGTGTCAACTGGGAGAGAGAGTATGGTCTTTGGTTTCTGCTTTTAACTCCTTTCCAATAGTAGACAGATGCAACTTCCACAGGAAGTCCACTTATTTGACCACAGTATCCACTGTTATTTTTTTTTTCCTTTTGCATAGCTCCCATGGGACTTGTTTTCTTTATGATGCACAAATTCCTTGACTTCAAAGAAGAAAGAAACTGACCTTTATTGCTGCATGCCAGTTAAGGTGCCAGAGTTTTGTTCTTTGTTCCCCCAACAGTGATAAGCAAGAAATGTATGAGCAAAAACCTTTTTACCTAACAATGATTAACTGTGTGTGGATTTGATTAATGATGTCTATGATAGCCCCTGGCTCTGTAGCTAATCCCAACTGCTGAATTTTCCTACCATAGTGCACCATTATTTTTCTCTCTGCCCCACAGTGAAATAAACTGGGTGCTGGGTTCATAAACAACCATCTTAAATTAGATCACAAATCACTTCTTAAAGAGTTAAAGCCCACCCTTGAGCCGAAGGTGTTTGCATTAATATATAGCCTTAGAGCTCCCTGGAGGCAATCCATCTGCTCAGTCAGGAGACCCCAAATCACCTCTGGTCTCTTTCTTATTCAGCTTTTTCACTGCTTCTAAAAGCAATGCTGATTTTTCAAGAAGTCCCCCTCCCCCTCTATCTTTTCAAAGAGGTCTCTTTATCTGTTCCCTGGGATGTATAATCCAAAGCATGACAAAAAAAATTCAAAAGCTGGAAATAAACACATTGGAGGCACAAAGTTCTCCAAAAAGTTAAAGTAAAAGGCACACACAGGTGAAGTGTAATGAAATGTTCTTTTATTGCTGTCTTGGCAGCTATAAAGCATGAGGTATTTGGAGCACTGTATTTGGTTGATTTAAGATAACCTCAGCTGAACGTAGAGGCAGAAAAATGGAAAAACGCTCAGTGCCTGTAAACATGTTATTCCCAAAGCTACATAGCAGCAAAGCCATCATCCTTCTCAAAGCAAGCAAAGTATGTTGGCAGCACATTTGTGTTTGGAGTCATCTGCTTCACTCAAATATGATTGTCAACAATTATGATCAAATAACCTAAATATGTAGGAAGATATATATCCATTATACATGATATATATTGTATATATAACAATAAAATGATATTTACAATATATGTTATTATAAATAAATGATATATGTTATATATATATATCTTTAAAACAAAAGTTCAATGTTTCTGTATTTGGTTTGAATATTTTTAAGCCAGACTTCACTTAAAATTTAATATTATTTGTACAGAGTAAATCAGGGCCTTGAAATTTATATCTAGAGACAGACTCCTGTTCTGATACTTTTTAAAGCAGTGAGTATTTTAAGTGCATTTGGAGTAAACTAGAATTTTTAACAATAATTGGCACTGTCATATGAAGTTCTTAGGAATTCCTAAGAAAACTGTAAGAAGCAAACAGGGCTGGGATGTAGTTCAGTGGAAGAACAGCTGTTTTGCATGCACCATGACCTGAGTTTTATCCTCAGCCAGCACTCTGAAAAACAAACAAACAACAAAATCAAAAACCACCAACTGTTAATTCCAATGATTTAATGAAATGAAAAAAAAAGATGAAGTATCCTAGAATATGCCCATTCTTCAATCATTTTTTCTTTTAAGAAATACTAATATGTTATTATATCAAAGACAATAACATTGGGTAGCATCTTACCTAGAGAAAGCCCAAAAGTGCCTTCCTTCCTTTCTTCCTTCCTTCATTTAAATTAATTCAAAAAATCCAAGTGCCTACTCTTGCTGAGCACTCTTGTAGACATAGAGAAAAACACATTTTACCATCTCTGATGTTGGTTATAGAGCAGAGCATTGGGAATCTATCTTCCATGAGAAGGTCTACCCACCTTTCCTTACGGATGGCAGCATTTTGTAAGGTATAGACATATGACATGGAAGAGTGGTATTATGGGGTGAAGTGAAATTGAATCATGAGCTTATGCCTAGAAAATTATTCATACTTAATTCTGCTGACCAGGATTACTTGGTCAGCATATCTACACACTGGGCAACTAATACCCATGAATCATCTCTGACTAATATCAAATGTGAAAAACTGGGTTAACTCTAGGATTTAAACCACGTAAAGTTAGATTGAGAAGTTTTTCTTTTATATATTAGCTTACTGTCCAAAAAATTAGGTATGGTTATTTTATCCAGTTGTGGTATAAATTCTTACCACTGCTGGACTGCCACTTTGAGAGTATGATGAACTGTTTTCTAATTAGATGGTCAAGAATATCACCTTATTGTCACTTTAATATGCACATAGAAGGCTAGTGACTATTTTTGTATTTTTGAAACACTTTGCTCACTAACCTTCTGAGATACTCTCCCACCGCTTTTCCTTCTTCTACTCTGTGCTGCTCCATAGTTCAATTTCCTCATCCTGGAGTGTCCCAACTCTTCAGTCATTCTTCAGTCATTTGGCCACCTTTTTACTCCTTTCTTTTTTAAAAAATAAGTTCTTTATTGTGAAAATACTGTACAGAGGGGTTACAGTTACATGAGCAAGGTAATGAGTACATTTCTTATCAAACATTGTTGCCTCCTGCTTTGTTTTTCCCCTACCATCGCTTCCCTCCCACCTCCACAAAAAAAATCAGATGATTCCTTATAAATATGTTAGAAACAATAGCAAGAAAGAAGACACCACTTGTGTCCCTATCTTGGGGTTCATTTTGCTTACCTCCATCTTATATGGTCATATGTATATAGCTTTTGACCTATTCTACTTGTCCCAGACATATACTAGTTATTGCAAATAAGGGAAACCATGGGACCTATGTTTCTTTGAGCCTGGCTTGCTTCACTTAATACAATTTTTTCCAAAGTCTTTCCATTTCCTAACAAATGGGGCAATGCCATTCTTTCTGATGGCGGCATAGAATTCTATTGTGTATATATGTCACATTTTCTTTTTTTTTATTGTGAAAATACTGTACAGAAGGGTTACAATTACATGGGCAAGATAATGAGTACATTTCTTGTCAAGCATTGTAGCCTCCTCCTTTGTTTCCCCTTCCCATCCTCCCCGTGCCTCCCCCACCCAAGCCCCCCCCCTGCACCAAAGTTGTAAAGTTCGTTTTCGACATAACGACTTGCACATCTCCTTGTTGCAATGGGTCTACCTGTATCCCTATTTAAACGATTTTTTCCCCTTCCCCTCCACAAATGATACCGACATGAAATACCATGAAAGCAGGGGTTATACTATGGGGAAGGGACATACAAAGCAACAAAGAAATAATCTTATAAATGTGTTAGAAACAATTGCATGAAAGAAAAAAAACATTTAAATACATATCTTAGTGTTTATTTCCCTAACATCAACTTATCTGACCTTTTCTGCTTAACTTGTTCAACCACTTTGGAAAGCACTATGGAGGTTCCTCAAAAGACTCCATATAGAGCTCCCCTTTGACCCAGCAATCCCACTTTTGGGCATTTACCCAAATGATCACAAACAAGACCATATTAAAGCTACCAGCACAACTATGTTTATTGCAGCATTATTTACCATAGCTAAGAGATGGAACCAACCCAGATGCCCCTCAGTAGATGAATGGATCAAGAAAATGTGGTATATATACACAATGGAATTCTATGCCTCCATCAGAAAGAATGACATTGCCCCATTTGTTAGGAAATGAAAAGACTTGGAAAAAATTATATTAAGTGAAGTAAGCCAGGCTCAAAGAAACATAGGTCCCATGGTTTCCCTTATTTGCAATATCTAGTATATGTCACATTTTCTTGATCCATTCATCTATGGAGGGGCATCAGGTGGAATCAGGTGGAATCTTTTGAGGAATCTCCATGCTACTTTCCAAAGTGGTTGAACGAGTTTGCACTCCCACCAACAATGCAGTAGGGTTCCCTTTTAGCCACATCCCTTCCATCATCTGTTGTTATTAGAGTTCTTGATTATAGCCATTCTAACTGGGGTGAGGTAGAATCTCAATGTGATTTTGATTTGCATTTCTTTTATGGCTAGAGAGGTTGAGCATTTCGTCATGTATTTATTGGCTGTTCTTATTTCCTCTTCAGAGAAGTTTCTCTTTAAGTCTTTAGCCCACTTATTTATCAGGCAGTTGTTTCTTTGAAGATTTGTTGTTGGGGGATTTAATTTTTTGAGTTCCAGGAATATTTTAGATATGAGACCCTTGTTGGTCCTATGGCTTTCTATTGATCTTGCTAGCTATGTCCTTTGCCATACAGAAGCTCTGAAGCTTCATGCAATCCTATTTGTCCAACCTTTCTTTGATTTGTTGTGTTTCTGGGTCTCTATTAAGAAAATTTCGGACTGTGCCAAGGAGACTTAGGGATTTTCCTCTATCATTCCTGTAATGTTTTCAGGGTATCTGCTTTGACTTTGAGGTCTTTGATCCATTTGGAGTTGATTCTGGTGATATATAAGGATCTAGCTTTAGGTTTCTACATGTGATTAACAAATTTTTCCAGCACCATTTACTGAAGAGGCTTTCTTCCATTCTATTTTTTTTAGCTCCCTTATTGAAGATTAGATAGCTATATGTCTGTGGGTTTATTTCTGGGTTTTCAATTCTACTCCATTGGTCCTGAGGCCTGTTCTTGTGTCAGTACCAAGCTGTTTTGATTACTATGGCTTTGTAGTAGAGTTTGAAATTTGGCATTGATATTCCTCCAGCACTATTCAGGGTCTTTTATTGTTCCATATAAATTTTTGGATTGCCTCTTCTATTTCCTTGAAGAATGAGGTTGGAATATTGATAGGTATCACATTGAATTGTAGATAGCCTTGGGAAGTATTGCCATTTTCACGATGTTGATCTTTCCAATCCAGGAGCATGGGAGGTTTTTCCACTTTCTAAGTTCTGCTTTGATTTCCTTTTTTAGGTTTTTAAAGTTTTCATTGTAGAGATCCTTTACTTCTTTGGTTAAGTTAATTCCTAGGTATTTTATTTTTTGTGGGGCTATTACAAATGGAATTGCTTTCCTAATTTCAGCCACACTTTTCTCATTGTTGCCATACAGAAAAGCCATTGATTTTTGAGGGTTAATTTTATACCCTGCTACTTTGCCAATATTTTGAATCAGCTCAAGTAATTTGGGAGTGGAGTCCGTGGGATTCTTTAAGTACAAGATCATGTCATCTGCAAAGAGGGAGAGTTTTACTTCCTCTTTCCCTATTTGGATCTCCTTTATGTTTGCATCATGTCTTACTGCTGTAGCTAGGCATTCTAATACTAATTGAAGAGAAGTGGAGAGAGTGGACATCCTTGTCTGGTTCCTGAGTTTAGTGGAAATGGCTTTAGTTTTTCGCCATTATTTATTCCTTTCTTGTATGATCTCACTGGGTCCCATGGCTTTAAGCCCTATATTTATGTCAAACACTCCCAAATTTATCTCTCTAGTCTAGACATCTCTCTTGCCTTCAGAGCCATAAATTCATTTTCTGTCCAACTTCACTTACATGTCTTTTCCCTGAAAAGACATTTCAAACACAAAACACTATAAACAGCTTTCACATTTCCTTCAAACTTGTTCACTCTATGGTCTTTTCTATCTTATCTAATAGGAACCCTATTGCTTCATATCCAGGTTCCTATGTATTCCTCTTACTCTAGCATCCCTTACCTAAATCATTAGCAAATGCCCCCTTATTTCAAATGAAGACACAGTCTTACTGGTTCTTACCATCCAATTGTGGATTGTAACCATTTTTACCATTGACTTTTTAAAAAATAATTTTAAATGCTGTCCTGATCTAGTTTTGAGACCTGGGTGGGGAGCTGGTAAGGTCTCCTTGTTGAATAGCTGGATTAAGTCCACCCCTAACCAACTTCCCACATGGGGTCACATGTGAGACCACAATATACTCAGTATTCCTACTGACCTGTATTTGGCACCTTAGAATGGCCCCCACAGGCTGAAGCCCTAATGATTCCACATTCATTTTGGCCAACCTACATAGAGAAGGGAAACTTCACTATTCCCACCCTACTTACAAAGTTTAAACAACCCCCTACATATTTAGCTTGCCCTTGCTTTGTCCTGAGGTGAAATTCCATGTGGCTATGTTTGGTGGTGTAGGTAACAAGATCAGAGCTCAGTCTCAAGGGAGGGGAGAGGAGCTAGAGATTGAATTAATCACCAGTGGCCAGTGATTTAATCAACCATACAACTGACAGGAGAGGTCCTTACAAAGCACTGAATGATGAAATTTGGAGAATGTCCATGTTGGTGAAAGCATTGGAGGGGCTAAGAAGGTGGTGGGCCCAGAGAGGACAATGATGGCAGAGGATGTGGGACGAGGGGCTACCATGTTTCTAAAGTGTATCCTTTAGAGAAAAAAAATCTTGTGTCAGTAAGCACATGTTTTCCCTGGGATCTGTGTCCCTGAGCTCTGTGAGCTTGAGGAAGAGGGCCAAGAGGAGACTCCCAGTTTTTAGCCAGTGGGTTAGAAATACAGGCAGCTTAAGACCGGCCATTTGGTATCTGAAATGGAAGGTCATTTTGTGAGTTATAGTTGTTAACTTGAGGGTCCATGTATGCTCTCTGTGTGTAATTACTTTGAGAATCAAGTTAAAAAGTGGAAAAGCCAGAGTTGGCTGGGAGTTGGAGAATTGGTTTGGTGGGGATGCTTAACTCCCCACATACATAAATATGGTGTCAAAATGTTCTGTGGAGAGAAATAGTTCAGAAGCTGGACTCCATCTTAGGCTACCAAGATAAAGTTTATTCGCATGAGCATTGTGGTTTGTTTTTTTTTTTCACATCTCATCCATTTTATCTTAAACAACTTGGAGATGATTTTGAAATATTTCTCTCAGTTTGTACATTGGGAACTTAATGTGAAGTAAGGAGGTCAGGTCTGGCCAGCGCCATATTGGCCACATGGTGGATGGTAGGGTCTGGCATCTTGTCTTCATGCTGGGGAAAGGAACCCCCCTTCCACATCACCTGCCTCCCAGGTAATGGGTGTCCCCAGACCCCTGGAGGCAGCGGTAGGCACTTGGATGATAGGCTATTGAATCTGTCAGTCTACTGCCTGGGACTGGAAATTTCCTGAGGATCTTCCCCCCTGCGCCCACCTATTTAGGACCAGCCCAGCCCAGCCGCTGGACTGCTGGACTCCATGCCACGTGTGTCTCCGTGATCGTGTCCTGTGTCCTGTCTCCTGGCTCATCTCCAGTCATCATGGCATCCCAATTCAGCTTATCATTGGGCCTGAATTAGCCTGTTGGTATTGTTTTTGTTATTTCTTTCCTCTTTAGCATGTTTCCTAGCTGTGTTATGTGTATTTGTGTGTTGCAGGCCTTTGTTACAACTGGCGGCCTGCAGCCTGTTAACTGTATAATAAAAACTCCAATATTCTATATTTTGAAATGTGGCTTCTGGGATGATTTACCTTACAACCAATGCAGATACATAAAAGTCTTAAAATAACACTCAGCAGCATTATTTGATTTTCTGTAAAATTGTGAATAAATTATAAGTGAATAACAATGAGAAAGGGAGATGCCTTTCCTCTTTAGATTCTAGAGCCCATTGTGTGTTTTAGATGCAGATTTGTGTTTCACAGTGTAATTGTTCTGCCCTTAATTAAGGCTTTAAGTTCTCTCTTTCTTTTGCATCTCCTTATCTCAGGATGCAGAAAGAATAGTACTAACTAAGATGATGAAGAAAAATGAGAGTCACTGAAAGAACAAGTGGAAAAATTGAAAGGGGAAATTCTTCGCCCCCCCCCCATGTGATTTCTGGCCTTGCTTATTTTGCAATTTGTTCATCCACTTAACTGTTTCTCCATGTTTTTAGCTTGAATTGATCTTCAGAAAAAGACAATATTGTTGTGACTAAAAGGAATGGACCTTTCCTAGACAACAATGATGATAATGTAACTGTAATTTGTGTTATGACTGAACATGAAGCTAAATGATTTAGAGCATGTATGTATCATAATCTCCTCGGACGTAACTACTTTATTGAGGATAATTTCACAGATAAATGGGACATTGAGAGGTACACAAGTGACATCATAGAGCTTGTCCCTTTAACTGTTGCTATTGGCAGAGAGAGAAAATTTGTCAGAAAGCTGACACAAGTAAATATGAGCGAAATGATCTTCAGCCAGCATTTTCGCTGTAGGGGTCCTGGTGTGGTCCTTTTGAGAAGGAAAAAAGTGACCACCTCTGGATTGCCCTTCCAATTGTAGTGGGCACTGAATGTTTCTACACCTTAGAGAGGTATCAGTGAGGTGAGTTATTTGTTAGATTTTATGTCAAGGAAATCAAACTGATAGTAGCACTCTGGATAAAATAAATGAACTCCGACCCCAGTGCCTTAGTAAGGCTTCCCACCAGGTCAAAAAGTGTAACACACTTTCTAGAAATCCATGTGGCTCTCTTCCTTTTGCACACACAACTGTACCAGAGTTCACTGATTCTAGGCAATCGGTAGCCTTCTAGGAGAGCAATACATTGATTTCAACTTTTCTCTTCAACACAACTGCTCCTACTCTATTCACCCTATTACTTGCTGGGATCTTCTCTTGTTCAAATAACATGTATCTCCTGGAGGTGACATCTAATTAAATTTCAGTAACACCATTTTACAATGGGGTTTGTTCTCCTTTTTATATTTTTATTTTTCGCAAGTCAGTTTCTCTTCCCATATGCTCTAGCTTGATTAGTGTCTCACTTTAGGGCACCATGACATATACTAACCATGTTCTAGATAGAAATAAAATTCAAAATCCTACAACATTTGGAATAATATGTAGCCCATCCTCTAAACTTAGAGCCCAACCCCCTGAAGGAGTAATTTGGTTCGCATTCTATCAAGATTCACACCAAAAACAAATCCTTTTTTGGAAAAGATGCCTATATTGCAATTGTATGAAGAAATCCTGGAAGAAATAATAGCCCCAAATGGCCCTACAGCCCTGAAATATTTGCTAGCTGAACCATAAGAAAAGTCAGCATCCTCTCTAGTTAAAGGCTGTAAACAAAGTTTGCTGCAGCTATTAGAATAACACACATTGGAAGGGGTCAATTAACATTTATCAAGAAACGCTGGCATTTCTGAAGTGTATTTACTCTGCAAGGCCGAATGTATCTGTTTGATTTCAAAGTGACAGCAGTTCCCAGAAAATGCAAACGTCCATCCCTAAGTGGAAAGCTGGAGTTTCTCAATATTTTGACGTTGCAAACTGTATGTGTTTTTTATTTTTCTCTTTCTCATAGGTTTTCTTTCTTTGACATGTTTCTGAGATTTTCTAAAAGTATAATTGCCCTACATCTAGAAATGCAGATCCATAGATGACATTTCTTAACACCCTCAGGCCTGGTCTGGTCAGGAAAATAGAGTCAGCTCAGGCAGTAAAGTGCTTTAGTATTCACACAGGAAGGAATTACTGTTTCTGATCTCTCATCTCCTCCTGCTGTCTTCCTTGTTACACCCCAGGGAAAGCCAGTACACGTGTGAAATTTGGCTCCCTGTAAATGGGAGCCCAGAAGACTGGAACAAGCCTGTTAGCTTCTTGTTCTTCCAGCTCCTTACATCTCCAAAGCCCAAGCCACCCTCCCCTGGCTTGTGGCACAGATGCACTTGAACTACGAGGCTGTGAGCTTTAAACACAGAGCCAGGCTCATGGAAGCCAGTTGGCTTCCGTTACTACTGACATCTTCATTGTTTCCCTGATGACTAAATCAGGTGTTTATCTGCTTCCCTGGAGAGTTCTGAGAAACTTCAATATGCTCTCAAATTATCCAGAGGCAGTTTCAATTCGCTATTTGAAATCCTCTTGCTGTAAAGACTCTTGGAGATTTTGTGTGAAGTGTCTGTCAGTGTTGATATTCTGATTTCCTCCGCTTCCTGGATCTAAAGTCTACTTTTGCTTTCTGTAGACATTTGTGCCCAGACAGAGGCTTTGGCATGCCTTTGGTTTTTATCTCAGTGGGAAACCCTGTGATCTTTCCAACTGCTTTTTTCTTTTTGCCTTAATTTAGATTGCTGAGCTTTGAAATAACCAAAGACACTCCTGACTGAGCACTTGCTAATTCACTAATTCTGAAGATAGCCTAATGGGATAAGTACTGACATTAAAAAGTAGTAGCCAAACATCAGTCTGTAATCCTAGGTACGCAGGAGGCTGAGATCCAGAGGATCTTGATTTGGGGCTAAATGAGGTAGAAAAGTCTCTGTCTCTTAAGTAATCAGCAAAAGGGAAGGGTAGAGACATGCTTCAGGGGGTAGAGTACCAGTGAAAAAGCAACCCCAGTACTATCATTCTCCCCTCTCCAAAAGTGTAAGGATATGAATTTGGGGGAACATACCTTAAATCCAAACCTCTTCATCCAAATATTTATCCCCATGAGGACTAGAAGAAAATTACTGACATATTATTTTCCAGTTTCCTTGTGATTATAAGAGAAAGATAACTTCAACTTCAGAGGGTTTCGGGGTTGTTGTAGGTTTAAAGTTTTTTAAAAATGAAAAAGGAACTCCTGTACTTGGAGGTTGTTCACACACTTCATTTCAGTTCATGCCTCTCATGCTAGTCTTGCATTATTAACTTTCTCTGTCATTTCATTCCTCTCTTGTCAAACTGCTTCTCTGCGGCTGTTGGATGTGGGCCTCAAATAATTTTTTGGCGAATGTGTGAAATGAGATGTTTCAAATTCCCTAAACTGGGCAGATCTGGGCCATTCTCATGAAAAGACTTTAAACTTTTTTCCTGAAGAACCCGATACACAGAATTTGCAGGAATGGATGGATGAGCAAGGAGAGGGTCACCCCACCAGGACTGAATGTTTAGCTTTCAATAAGAAAGGACTGAATCCATGAAGATGAAGAATAGAGAAACAGAAGAAATAGGCGTCATGCTGCAGTGGCTGGATTTAAGCAGACATACTTACAACTGCCAGGTTTCTCCTAAGGATTTATCCCACATTCTGCCCACTGAGGGAGCTTCTAATAATGTCTGGGTTAAATCTGGGTTCAATGTCTTTGAGTTAGATATCACCAGATATCTAACACTGTGCTGGTTACCATGCCGGCCTGCCCTTTTCCTTTGGCTACACTGAGCCTCACAGACAATCTTTTCTCAGATATAACTGTGCCTGGTAAACACCTGCTCATTTGATAAGACCTACTTCAAGTTCAAATACCATTTCCTGGCCCTTTTTCCATACAGAATTCACTTTTCCTTCTTACAATATCACTGTGCTGTGTTGATATTTCTGTCATGGGACCTGTAATCTAAGATTTACTATATACAAATATTTGTCTCTTCTACTGTATAATAAGCTAATTGAAAGCAAAACATGTCATTTCTTTAAAGCAATCAAGTACACTTCCTAGCACAGAGTTGTCATTTAACAAATGATCATTAAAAAAAAAAAACTAAAGAGAAACATTTCAAAATGCATGTGACAAGACTCGGATTTTGAAGACAGTAGTTTAGAAGAAGGGAAGAGTGCAGGTCTTGAGATTCATGAAAAATAAATCTACAGTTAATTTAAAAGTTCAACAGTCACTAGTGCTTTGCTTTTTAACATGTATCTTAAGAGTTCATTTTTGTACTGCATTAGTTAAAGAAATATCAAAATCTATTAGGCAATTTGTTTTAAAAGCATTGAGTTTTTTAATTTTATGGAAAAGTTGCACAATTCTCAGGAACAATTTTCCTTTTGGACTTCATGAAGATAATTCATAGCATTTAAAACTGAAGTTCTAAATTTACTTCATGGTATTAAAGTTAAATCAATATAGAGCCCTTTGGTGATTAAGATTTAAAAAGTCAAGCTGGGTGCTAGTGACCCATGACTGTAATCTTACCTATTCAAGAGGCTGAGATCTCAGGCTGAGGATGTTGGTTCAAAGCCAGTCTGGGTAGGAAAGTCCATGAGACTCGTCTCCAATAAATTACTCAAAAAAGCCAAAAGTGGCACAGTGGCTCAACTGGTAGAGTGCTAGCCTTGAGTAAAAGAAGCCCAGAGACACTGCCCAGAGTTCAAGCCCCAGGACTGGCAAAAAAAAAAGAGAGATCTAAAAGTCTTTTGGTTTTGGTTTTCTAACAGGTTTAAGGCAGTTGTTCAAGGTCAGGCACTTCTTGGAATTTCTGAAAAGTTCAAGTATTGTGCGTGCTACTCAGTCCTGGATTCTAACCTGCCCATACTTGGTGAGGTTAACAAGATAGGCCAGAAATGCTGGATTAAGGCAATAGAAGGGGTCTGTGAAATTTGAACCATCCTTGATATTCCACAAAATTTGCCTGAGGCACACATGCAACTGACCTGGAGAGGTACCATCTTTCCAGGTTGGCACAAGAGGGGTGGAAAAAATAGAGAACCTTTAGGAACTCACTTGGAAAATCAGTGGGGGATTTTATAAAGCAAGACAAGGGACATAGACAGGGGTTATATTAAAGCACTTGGAATGATTCCAGCTCTCAGATTTAAGGTGGCGGCTAAAACCCTGTCTGTCAGACACAGAATTCATTTTGGCACTGGTTAGAGATAGGGCTGCATGCTATGACATCCTGCATCCTTCATTTTCTGTTGCTCACTCTGGCTCATATCAGTCCTCATATCAGGGCATATGTTTAGAAGCAACTAGATTGTCTACCATGCTAATAGCCTGATGCTACTATGCATCCAGCGTTTCTGTCCCAGTAGGCAAAACATTGTGAAACTAGCGAAGGAAAGAAAAAATGTGTAGAAAAGACAAAGGCAAAGAAATCAAAACAAAATGCTTATTTATTGTTTTTAATATGCAGCCAAATAAGACAGCAATATTACACAAACAGCTTCCTTCCTTTCTTCTTCCCCATCTAAAATCCCAAATTGATGATTCTAATTATAGGTGTGTGTGTGTGGGGGACCCACATGGTTGAATTCTGAAAATAGCAATCAACAGCAAGAACACGGATCACATTTGGTCACAACCGGCTTCTAGACCTTAAAAATGATGTATTGTATTATGGCAGTTGGTGCACTGGATTTCTCATCAAATTGTTTCTAGAGAACAAAAGATTACCTGAACACTGAATGTAGGAAGAGAAGAACTGCAGAAATGCTGATAAAAGAAACTATGCAAATACCATATTTCTGTTAATATATTTGTATGCCCTTGCATACAACCCTGTTATGTTTACTTGTACATATATAAAGTGGTTCTAGCTTCCACATATGAGAGGAAAAAGTGTGCTTTGTCCCCTTTGGCCTGATGTGCCAGGAAAGTGGTACTTGAAAAGTATGTGTGGGGGGTGGGGTCAAAGGGAGAGGGTTAGATGAATGAAGAGAGGGAGGGGCAGATAATCCAGCCATAATATTCAATGCATATCCTACAAAATTAAGAAAATTCAGTGGAGAGGGAGGGTTGGGAGAGGTAGGGAAGACTGATGAAAGGGGTGACTTTGATCACAATGCATCGTATTCATCAGCTGATCTGTTCAATGCTAACTCCTTTCTATAAATACTTAAAAATAACAAGAAATAAAACTAAACAACAACGAAACTAGGAAGAAAACATGAATTGATTGTCACAATTCTGATTCCCAGGTCCGAGATAGATGGGCAAGTTACAGATCAACAGTAAATACATTCAAGCATCTCTTAAATCATCATAAAGGGAAAATAATCAGGAAGCTTGTACTGAACTTTTCCCAGAGAGCTCCTATAGAAGTAAGACTTCTTTTGTTCGCCGGCATCCTCACTGCAAATTCAGATACAGTTGTTTTTAAATTTACAGGTTCAAATAGGTCCAACCTCAGGTCATTGTGAACTATGTCAATGTAATCTTAACCTAACAGGAAGTCAGCCTTTGGCTGTCTCATTGACATGACAAGAGGCCATAGGAAAGCTAGCCAGGGGACTGGAAGGAATTCAGCCTGCTCAATTTTCCAAGCCTTGTGCTAATTAAGTTTTTTTTTGAGGAAAAATATCTCTCTGCAAAATTAATTTTCACCTGAAAGACATATCCTTGATTGCACATACAGGGTTCGGGTAAACAGTGAGAAACGCCCTGGGAATGGGCAATGCTCCCCCTTCCCCCCCAGACTTGCCTTTTGTTCGAGGTTGACTGGGTTTACAGGGTCAGATTTTCCTCAGTGTTCTCTTTAAGCAGCACCACAGTGAGCTTTGTGCTTCTGACAAAGGGTACAATTATGCCCACTTCAAAATGCATTACAGATATTCTGTGCACTGGTGAAATTGGCAGGAAACATGAACAGCAAGTTCCCTCCCCACACCTCCCCAAATGCTCAACTTTTTTCTTTTCATCCTTCAACATTTCAAATAACTACAAGCAGAATTACCAGAAACAGTAGTAAATTCCTGGCATTTGAAGTTCCCATGATCCCAGCTGGCATGCAAAAGAGGCTTTCTCTCTCTCTCTCTACTTTTCCCCCCTTGGAAGTAATGTACTTCCCAGGCCCTGTCCAAATGCTTCAAATCAGGCAAACGGGAGATTTGTTTTGACCAACCAATGAAAAGACTTGCCCAGCTTCTCAGCCAAGGGCACTGAGACTGAATTACAGTAAAACACAAGATGTTGATGGCTAAAGACATTTAATTGATTTTCTTAGAATGATTTCTTTGCAAGGGAAGCTCAAATTTCTAATAATGTTATTTTCAGGAGAGCCTGGTAGAAGAGATTTGAGCTATGATTTTCTTGCTATCCACATGACAATTTGACCATATCTTGGGTCAAACTACCTTTAAAATGGTAATGGTTGTATAGACATTCCTCTCGATGGTTAGACTAATAGCAAGAGGGATTGTGTCTTGAGAAAAATCAAACTTCACAGACATCTAGTACTGGTACCACAGATGAAGGTCCCTTTTCTTAGCTATTCCTCAAGAGAGTTATTCTGATATTATGTTGTTGCCTTTGGATGGTTGGCTGGCTCATGGTCATTAATAAAAGAAAACAAAAGAACATAGTCCTGACTTTCAAATGATGAGTATGTAAGTGCAGTTGGTTTGGGGTCATTACCTGGCTATAGGTTGTTCTGTTTCCTACAGCAGGTTTTGAGTGGCGTTAAAACTGGTCCCATAGAGGCAGTCAGGATGATGGCTGTGTTTCGAATTAGTTGGACATCCTATACTTTGTGTATGTCACTTACCTCTTACCATCTCTTGCAAAATCTGCATTCTAGTATCTGAATGACCTAAATTTGAACTGATCTCCATAGACTATTTACTTGAGCACTACTCTGAAAACTGCCAAAAAACTGCCTGATGGGACGTTTAGATCTTTATAACTTTCCCTAAAATCAAATCATCTCTGTTTACCCCACTGCATGTTTACACCAACTCCCAATGCAGCAGACTGCTAAATTTAGTTTCATGCTATGCATTAGATTGGCTCTACAGCTGTATGATCATTCAGTGATGTCTCTACCTCATCGTGAATATGTAGTTCTGGAATGCTAGAAAAAATGGAAACTGCTATTAAAAATTCAAACTGCACGCTGGGTATGGTGGTGGTGGTATACTCCTCGAATCCAGCACTTTGTGAGGCTGATATGGGAGGTTTGTGAATTGGAAACCAGCCTGGGAAGCATAGTAACGTCAAGGCTAGTTAGTACTACATAGGGAGACCCTATCTCAGAAGAAAAAAAAATTCAAATCTGAATGGATTAAATAGAAATCAATGAGGCCTTTCCATTGGGATAAAATTGAATATAAATCACTATCTACCAAGTAAAAAATTTTACTTTATTCTATTAGAAGGGTATTTCTCAAAGGTCAATAAATCTTTCATTAGATAAAAATGAGTACCAGCTTGTGATTTGCATTTAATGTTTTTCAGACTTTTACCTTAAAATAACATACCATTTTTCCATGTAGACAATAAACTAAAAATGAACTACCAACAGCAAGTTTTGAGTATTTTCTTCCTCTAGACATTAATTTAGTCATTATAGTCCATAATAACTGCACTATAGAGAAAGCAAGGATAGATTGTGGAAAATTCACTGAAAAGTATGTGATTTTCTTTTAACAATTATCATCTTGCCTCTTTGCAACAATCACTGTGAAAGCAATGGATACTGGAAGTGTGAACACTACACCAGGGAATAAGTTAAGTGGCTGCTAGATGATCCGCTCGTTTAAAAATGTTATGTAACACTACTGAGTCTGATCTATAGCACAACAGAAATTCAAATACACATTTGGAGTTTTACTAAGTTAAGAGTTTTCGGTGTTCATGACTGTACTATGAGAACTTTCCAAGGATATTCTGTAGCTATAGGTTTGATGCTTAACAGTTTTAATTGTGTATCCATATTAATACATAATTAAAAATGTTTTCCAAGTCTAGGTTGGGACTTTTAGCTAAAAAAGTAAAGGGAGGTCTGATGTTTTAGTTTTAGTTTGCCATTTATTCTATAATATTCTTAATGGGTTATGTCTGTATAACTTCAACATGCTTTCTAATTGTTGCAAAATAGATGTACGTATGAATGGGTCAGATTCAGAGTTATCCATAAGAAATCTCTAATCTGCCAAGGACATCTGAGATAAGGCACATCAAGTGACTATAAACTTTGGCTTGACAGTCTTAAACTATCCAACTCTGAAATATCCAGTTTCAATTACTTGGGGCATGCTCCCTGCCTCATAAATATATACCATAAAAAATGATCACCATCACCTTTACTTCTATAAACCCATAGCTGGTAATTAAAATGTAAAATAGTCTCATGATGTAAATAAAAAACCTTCAAGGAATTAAAAACAGAACTAAAAAACTTACCCAGCTTTACTCAATTCCTACATCAAATCAAATTAAGGTGAATATGGACTGTGACCTTTTCCAAGCTTCTTGGTGGGCCAACAAAAATTGGAACAAAAAATAATTAATGAGAAGTGCATGATCCAATTCTAACCCTAGGAAAATTGCTGTATCTCTTTGGGCTCTAGCTTTCATAGCTATAAAATCAACAGGTTGGATGAGAAAACTTTCCACGGGTCTCTCATCATTGGATGCTTAAAGTGAGAAGCGGGCTTGTGAAATGAAAGCATGACCTGTCTATTGGAATTGGGGGAGTGTGTTATAATACAACAGCTGGAAAACAACTGAAGGAATTCAGAGCAAAAGAATATTTCATACTGTGGAAATCACTTTCAGTTAATGGTAAATGTTCATTTCTTACAAAAGTTCATTGAATCACGGAAAGGATTCTAGCAAAACTTTTCATTTCTTTTTTTCTTTATGGGCCACAGATGCTAGGGGTGTTACTAAATTTATGGCTCTTCACTAAGGAATAACAAGATGCTCTTTTTTTCCTCCCAAATCTAGATAAGTACACCAACTTGAGACTATGTATTATCTGGATATTTGCATAAAGTGTCTTAATTTTTCAAGATTTTACTTTCAAAATTAAGTTGCACCTATGTTTATACTTTAATGTCATATAGTCCCTTATATTTGTGCTACAGGGAGCAAAAATGAAATGAAATTATTTATGTTACAGCACTATCTTCCAAAGAAAAAGCTTCTGTCAGCGGCTGGGATTTCTCATGCTGTAAAGAATAAAATGAGAAGTTAAAGCTACAAAGGAAATTAAGTTACTCTACATAATAAAGAACCCAGCCAGATGAAGAATGCTCATAGTCAATTTGGGCTTGGAAAAAGAGAAATAATTTGGATGGTTGTCCTGTGAAGCAAATTTAGACACCACGAAAAGGAATTTAAGCAATTTCACTGTGTGTTCAGAAGGCATTCTCTTTTGACACTTTCTCAAGAAGTTATTGAATTGATTGTCTTTGATCACCTTTTGGATTGATGCACTATTCTTTTGAATGCAATTTTGTGCTGGCATTGGACCTTTTGGTGTGCTTTATTTGCATTGCATTGACTAGGAGTTCAAAAATCTGTACATCTGTACATTTAATCAGGCTGGATAATAATCTCGGAAGAAGACAGGACAAAAATATTTTTATTTTCCAAAATTGCAAATTGAGTGTCATGGAGGTTGATGTGATTTCCCCAAGGTGACATAATGGAGACTCAAAGCCATGTCATCTGGTATTCTTGTCACTGCTTTATGGACCTTCTCTCAGTTACTAGCCCCGGCTTGGTTAGTGGATATAATATTGAACAGCACCATTCCAGATAATACACGTGTGGGATTAGCAAATTCCCTTGGTGCCCCAAACCAAAGTAAAAATTGTGAACAATGGGTTACCTTGTCATTTATCTTCAGTTCTAATTGTTGGTATATCTTAACGTCAAAATATTTCATAAACAAACATGATAGTTCGTACAATCTGGTTGGCTTGAGGTATTATTCTTGTCTTTTAAATACCTGTATTCACTAATTCTTCTTTTTTTAAATAAATAACTAAGGTGAAATTAGTACAATCCTCTATAGCACCATTGACCTGATGTCTCCAAAAGTTTAAATATTATCTCTATCTTATTTTAAAATTGTAGTTATTAAACTTTCCCAATGGCTGTGGCACACAGAGGCCTGTACACATGTATGTCCTCTTTAAGACAAGATAAATGTAAAGTCCAACGCATTCATGTTCATTATGAAAATCCCAGAAAGTGTGTGCTTGCTCTTCTTTCCAGCAAACAGACTCCAACTAACGAGAAGGTATGAAGAGAAGGCAAGTTTCATGAAAAGAGAAGTATTGAGACAATACTTCTCCCTTGCCACTCAGGGATTCATAGACAACAGAGAGGTGTCTCACTTTCTTTCATCTTAATTCCCTTCGGAAGTTCCCCCAGCCTTCCAGAAAAGTATCCTTTTATTATTCAGTGGTATCTATGTTTCACTGACGAATTCATGGGTTATTTATTGATATATTTATTTATTTAAAAGGAATTACCAATTTGTTTGAATCTAAAATGGAAGATGAGCTTTGAAGGGCAGAAGGATAACATGACTTTATAAAGAAGTTGTGCAAGGAGTCAGATAGGGGTGCAGACATCCCTGTAAGTGTTGATCAGTTACTGTTGGAAGTCATACCCACTGCCAAAGCGCACAGCAACACATCATCTGACCTCAAAAGGAAGTCGTCTTGGTATTTCTTACCTATTTGTAGAAGACTAGTTGTACCAATTACATTGGCAAGTCATTTGGTTATTGCTATCTGACCAAACCTACTCCATGGGAATAAGTTGGACCCTATCATATAAACTGAATGTAGCTTCACCCAAGATTGTTCTCATATCCTCCAATCACCTGTATTTTCAATTTTATTCCTTTTTGCCATTATTAAAGAAATAGGCTAGAGAAAAGTTACTGCTCACCAGATACTGAAAAATGTAAAGCAAAAAGCCAAAAAAAAAGAAACCAAAAAATGAAAAATGCATGGCAGAAAACAGCACTTGTTTATGTCAGACAGTCACGGTGCTGGTGTTCTGTTAGTGTACTGGTGCTGTCTAATACAGACATTGTATGTGGAATCTATGCTGTTAGTAAAGTGCTACTTTTGAGACCTCGTTCCTTTTTGAGACCCAAATCTGCAATCATTGAGCCAACAGTTTTCTTGGCACAGAATATAAAAATGGGGTCAGGATGTTGATGAAATCATATACACCATGCCTGAATTTAAACATTAGGAGGTCAATATATATGCATCAACCACTTTCCTACTCAACAAAACTTTTCCTTTCTTCATGTACAGTGAATTTTTCAAAAGCTGATTAGTGGGCCAGTGGTAGTTTCATCTTCAGAGCTTTTTGTATTGTCTTCTTTGAACCAAAGAGGGAAGGGGTGGGTAGGAGAGAAAAAGTGGATCAAATAGGTAGGACAGTAATGGATGCTGCATCTCACTGAACCACCTTTGCTAAGTGACATAAAAATATTCTACCATTAAGGATTATTTTACAACTCTATGGAAGCAATGCAGTGATACATCTTGCATTTGTGTTGTCATGATGACAAAATGCACTCTTTAGAGTCACAAGAGCCTGCCTTGTGTTAGTTATAAACAAAAATATATTTATATATATATTTTTAAGTAACTATTATGTGCTTTAAAGAAAATTATTTTATGGTTCAGCAGGGTTCATTCATTTCTTCTATCACCAGGGATATGCGCTGACTTGAATGGCTTGTTAGACAGGAATCCACAATGAAATGGGCTTTGCTTACAGAAATGGCAAAAAGAATTTTTTTTAAAAAACAACAACCACAAAGTCCCTTAAGGGTTTTGTCTCAAAAATGATCAAGGAACTCTTGGTTATTTCCTGTTATTTCCATCAGCCGAGAGTGATGGTTGGCTTTGTAGTATTGAATAGAGAGGAAACGAGAGGTAACACTTCTTAAAACAAATCAGTGCTGAGGCAGGGGGGATGAAAGCCTCTTCTGCTACTTTCTCCTTTTTATCTCTTAGCTAAAAGCTTGGAAAGTTTGTCATAGGTCTCAGAAGGGACACTCATTATCAAGGAAGAAGTAGGCATAGTTTAAATCTCCCGTGCCGATGCAAGATTCATCCCATAAAGTAATCAACTTGATGCAGCAGCTGGATCAAGAGTAGAAAACCAAACTCCTTTTGCCACAGGTCTGTTTAGAAAAGATAGAAAACCTCTTAGCTTGGGTTTGGTTTTGTTCCCATATGAGCTATGCTCAGGAATCTTGAAACTTCATCAGTACCCTTTCGAGAGAAAGAGTTCCAGCCTTTGGGAGACGGTTATCTTTGAGACCTCAGAGAAGAACATTTGAACCAAAGGTTGTAGATCCCTTGTGAACTAAAGCTTTATTATTATTATTTTTCTCTCAATTCCTTTGCAACCCTGCACCTAAAGCCAAAAGCATTTTAATCTTGTCATATTTCTGCTAAGTCCAGAGGAGATATTCCAAGTGAACTCTGGATGTCATCCCATTAGGGAATTTTATGTTTAGTATACACAATGTCTTATACAAGATTTAGTGTATCTTTTGCCCTTCCTGGATTGGGTATGTCCAGAAATCTCTTTTCCTTCAGGCTATAGCAGCTTAGGGTTCATGTGTGTGTGTGTGTGTGTGTGTATGTGTGTGTGTGTGTGTGTCTTAAAGATATAAGCAAAATTTTAGTCTTAACACCTGTAAGCCAGTACTGGTGCTAGTCTGTCCTAGAAATTTTAGCACTGCTCTGATACAATAAAACCTTCTTTCTCTCCGACCGGTTCAACTTCAGCATAGGCAGGATGACCTGAACCTCTTCGAAACTTCATCGCGGGCCATTGGCTTGGGCGTCTCTAAAACAGAAAATGAAAAACATAATAATAGTAATGAACATTAGGGTGAGACATGCTCATCAGAAACATAGTTTGCCAACTAGTCTAGATTAGCTTCTCAATTAAATGTAGCAAGTAGGTTAAATGATGTTTTAGTCTCATGAGAGTTAAAATTGATACAGGTTCCATTCTCTACACTCTCAAAGGCTGCAGTTAAATCTGTCCTGGGGCTCTATACCATCAGCAGGTGGAAGTTCATTTGGGAGTTAAAAGTTTCTTAAAGGCAAGATTTCATCCTTATGCATATGTATGGGAAAAGTGCCCAAATACAACCAGGTAAAAATGAAGTCTTAAAAAATACATGGCCATTGACATTTCTCTTCTCTAGAAGTCTATATCACTATTACTTCATCTTGCTAAATTCAATAAAAAATACAATTTTGCATAACTTTGCACGAGTCCTACAAGTGTGCTTTCAATTAGCGGATGGACTTTCTAGCAATTGTAGTGCCAAGAAATATCCTTTAATATCTTAAGAAATTGTTCAATAACCCATGCACACCTCTTTAGGGCTTTTTATACTTGAACATTTAAAGTGGCATATTCTAAAAATGGAATCCTTAATCAGAAGGCGTGAATAATTTGGAGCCTATGAGGTGAAATACTGCACAGATGATTCTGGCCCTGCAGTTCAGGCTACTTGCAGCTCCCAAGCCCCCAGCATTCTGTCTATCAAGCAAACCTCCGGTGGCTTGGAAATAGATGTGCTGAGATGAATTATGAAGTTGCAGGAGCAAAAGACACTAAAATGCATTTCACTGCCACAGTGACACTGGAAACGATTACTTCATTTATCAAAGTGCCTGTGATTTGGGGATAAATAAGGCAATAAATATTGAAGGAAGTTTATTTCTATCTGAGGAATTTTAATGCAAGGAAAGGTTAGATGTCTATTTGCATATACAGGCATTTGGTGTCTTGCTAGATTTGCCAATGGTGTGCCCATGTGATTGATTAGGGGCTGTGGGAGAAGGTTTTTACACCAAGTAGTAATGATTAGTTCCACATTTTGAGAGAAATGCCCATTGAGGTAACTTTCTACTCTTTTTTTTCTTTTTTTTTTATTGTGAAAATACTGTACAGAGGGGTTACAATTACATGGGCAAGATAATGAGTATATTTCTTATCAAGCATTGTAGCCTCCTCCTTTGTTTCCCCTTCCCATCCTCCCCCCACCCCCCCAATCCTCCCCGCCCCCCTCCCCTGCACCAAAGTTGTAAAGTTCATTTTCGACATAATGACTTGTACATCTCATTGCTGCAATGGGTCCACCTGTATCCCTATTTAGACGATTTGTTTTTCCCCTTCCCCTCCACAAATTATACCAACATCAAATACAGTGAAAGTAGGGGTTATACTGTGGGGGAGGGACCATACATAGCAACAAAGAAATAATCTTATAAATGTGTTAGAAATAATCGCATGAAAGAAAAAAAACATTTGAATACATATCTTAGGGTTCATTTCCCTAACATCACCTTATCTGACCTTTTCTGCTTGACTCAGACATATACTAGTTATTGCAAATAAGGGAAACCATGGGACCTATGTTTCTTTGGGCCTGGCTTACTTCACTTAATAGAATTTTTTCCAAGTCTTTCCATTTCCTAACAAATGGGGCAATGTCATTCTTTCTGATGGAGGTATAGAATTCCATTGTGAATATATATACTACATTTTCTTGATCCATTCATCTACTGAGGGGCATCTGGGTTGGTTCCATATCTTAGCTATGGTAAATAATGCTGCAATAAACATAGTCATGCTGGTGGCTTTAGTGTGGTCTTGTTTGTAAACATTTGGGTGAATGCCCAAAAGTGGGATTGCTGGGTCATAGAGGAGCTTAATAGTATGTGTGGCATCTATAACGTTGTATGCTCAGAATGCCTACTACTCATTAGCTGATCAAGTCTCATGAAGTAAATGACATCAGAATTGTGGGCTTTTAGTGGGACAATAGGCCATCGCCAGCGGATACATGCTGTAGCTCAAAGTAATACTGCTCTGAAGAGGATACCACAGTGCTCCCATCAGCCTCCATAACCCCACAACTGGGCTGTTACGAAGCCTGACTCTCTAAGCCAACATTATGCCTTTGCTTCGTAGCTCTACATTTCCAAAGTCAAGAATGCCTAGCAGCTAGCAGCGAGCACTTAAAAAGACATGGTGCTCTAGGTAGATAACTATCACCAAAGAGGGGCAATGACAATCACATTCATAATGTGCTTGCTGAAGTTACATTTTATGAGCATCTTCCCTATATGATTATAAGTCATTCATTTCCAATTGGCAACTCAACATTGCCTACAAAACTTCGAGGGTAGCAGATGAAAGAGTCATGCTTAAAATGGTATTTCCAAAATTCAATGGTTTATATTGAATCCAGCATCCAACATTTGTGAGCCTTGTTTTATTGTTATTTATGCCTTAAACATGTGACACAATTAATCACTTGAGGCTTCTGTTACTAAATCGAATGACTAAGATCCTCAGTTTGGCTTAGGCGAGAAGTTTGCAGGGCTGCTGACACTGTTCACTGTGAATTCATCCTAGAAGGTCTAAACATAGTACAGATATACTCTAGACAGTGAACCATCCTCTATTGAGACAATACAAATTTATTTTCAAGAATAATGTACATATACTTAAAGATAACTTTTCTTGATTCATTATTCACTAAAAGGCATAGAAATATGTCAGTAAGAAATAAAATGCCTAGAGAGGCCAGCTCTCACACATAATTTGGACATCCATATATGCACTAAGGGGTGGAGAGCCATTGTACTAACAAGGACCATTTGGATTTTTATAACATCATTCTTGGACCAGACAAAATTATTAAGGAAGCCAATGATAATCATACCTGTCTATTCTGTCATGTATGGAGTGATTTCATGGTCCAGGGCCCACATGACAAATAAACTCAATACAATGGGTATAACACAGTTCCAAAAACATGCAAGATTGCTTTTTACTCCAGGAAAAGTTCACGTACTATATCTATTCCCATAGTTTTGACTTAATGGAAAGAAAGGGAATTTTCCAAGACAATATCTTAAAATTTATACAGGTTGATTATCTGGTCTCATAATCTGAAAAGCTGAAATTGCAAATGCTGCAAATTCTGAAATGTTTTGAGGATAGATATAATTCCACAAAAGGAAAATTCCATACTACAAAACTTTGCTTCATAAATGGCACTATTAGAAGCATTTTATCAAAGTACCTCTAGATCATAGATGGAAGGTGACAAATAATTTTTGTGTTTAGATGTGCATCCCATCCCCAAAATTCCCCCAAGGTATCTGAAAATATCCTAAATCCAAAATATTTCAAAATCTACTTCTGATCTCAAGCACTTTGGGTTAGAGATACTCTGTAATGAAATCTATTAAAAAATAGTACAACTGGACTTTAAAATTTTTTTTATCTTATTTTACGTTCTTTCACAATTCCTTGACTTACTTAGCCCTAAAAACTGTCAAATAAGTATAACAACTGCATCAAAGTTCTCCTTTCTTTATAAAATATTTTCACAAAAGTATAAAAACATTTTTCTACATCACCAAAAATTATGTGATCGTGAAAAACTCATTCAAGGTTTTGGAACCTTTGTTTCCTTATCCTTAAAATAATATCTATTTGTCATTTGAAATCCCTGGATCTTTGTTTTTGCTTGTCTCTGGTAATTAACTTTATACCACAATGAAAGAAACTAAAACAAGGGTCGATAATGATGGTGTATGGCCGTAATCTCAGCTACCTGGAGAGGCAGAGATCCAGAGGATGATTACTGAGACCAGCCTAGGCAAAAATCAGGGAAATTTTGCATCACTATTACTAAGCTGGGTATGGTGGTGCGTGACTGTGATCCCAACTATAGGTAGGAAGGTCATGATCTGAAACCAGTCCCAGATAGAAACTCAACACCTGACTTGAAAAATAACCCCCAAAGGGGTCTAAAACACCTATCTAGCAAGCATAAAGCTCTGAAGTTCTACCACCACTACTACCTCCACTAAAAAGAAACAACAAATCTTCCATGCTATAGTTCTGATGGTTGATACTCATGCCTCATTTGATTAATGTTTGCAATTCCTAAGCCTAAGAGATTATAAAACAATTAATCCTAACTGAAATTGTGTTTTAGTATCAATCTGAAGCTATTCAGAAATGTCTGAATAAATGAAAACAAAAGGAAACTATGACATTGAGATACTCAACAGATTATTTTGTTTTTGTGAAAAGATCCTTAGTATTGATGCTATGTGACTTATGCACACAGTCACCAAGAAAAGTAGAGGCTCTCAATATTATTCCAGCCCGACATGAACTTGTAGTTTGGCATGTCAAGAAAGGAATATACCAAACTTCTTTCTTGAGGCTTGGACATTTCCAAATCTGTGGTCTTTTTAGAACAGTGAACTCAAACTGTTCCAGAAAACTGACAAAGTTCACAGGGTCACTGGCTAACACAACAGGATGTATGCGGAACATTGCAGAATTCAAACCAGAAGGGAAGATTAATTTGTTGCAGAGACCCAGGATGCAATGCTTGAAAACATATTTGGGGTGTGATGTGTAGGCGATTTTAATTTCATTTCTGAGAATTATTTGTGTGATTAATCACAATCAGAAGAAAAAAAAGTGTTCCTGTTGCTATGTTGACACTGGGGTGGGCCACACGAGCAGGGATTCTCCCTAATTACTCCTTCAGTTTTATTAACTGAACAGTCATCCAAGACTATCTCATTGGTCTGTGGCAGGACAATTAGCTGACACATCCATAAACAAACAAACCTGTAGCATCTTCTCAGCAAAGTACACAGAACTGCAGCTGGAGATGTGTCTTCCAGCGTGGAGAGACAACAGAGCTTTGTGTTGTGTTATTGAGCCCTTGAAAGGAAGTGGGAAACATGCATTTAAAAGTAGAGGGGATAATTTTCAAATTTGAGAGACAGATGACACCTGTGGTGATTGATGGCCCTAGACAAGCAGCTGATCTGAAAGTTCTGCTACTCTGTGTTGCTTTTCTCAATGAACAGAGAGAAAGTGGAAAGGGGGAAACCATCTTCCAACAGAGGACTTGGACAAAGTTGCATATCTTTTTCCTTATCTGGAAAATGAAATGAACAAGACGAACTAGAGTCTACTCCCTTTTCTCACGGCCCCCAATTTTAATAATTAAGTCTTTTTCTCCTTCTCTCTCCCCCCCCACTCTCCCCTTGTCTCTCTTCTGAATATAACATTGCCTAGAAGTCCAATCACCTAAGGTTGGTCTCCTTCAGTTGTTCTGGCAATATTACAAGCTTCCGCCTCCTAAGGGAGCCTATGAATGCATTCTTAATGCATGTTTGCAAGTATAGAACAAAATCTGTATTTCTTGACCTAGCCTGTGCCTGCCAATCACGGAGAATTCTGTCCCTATGCAGTCTCCTTCTGTGAGTCTGGGGAAGCCTGGAACTCTGCATTTCTGCCTAGCTCTTAAGGATACTGAAACAGATTAGCCACACAACACAGGCAAAGTGCAAGGGTAATGCTTCTCCAAAATCAAGTGCTATAAGCAGTATTGAATTCTGCCTTCCTTGTGTTTGTATGAGGACAGATGTTGATGAAAACTAAACACAGGTTTTTGTACTGCAAGCAAATTTTAAAATATTTAGTTTTGGTTTTACTGTTCAGAGGAAGGAAATTTGTGTGTGTGTGTGTGTGTGTGTGTGTGTGTGTGTGTGTGTGTGTGTGTATGTGTGAGTGTGCCAGTCCTACTGTTTGAATTCAGGGCTTGGGTGCTGTTTCTGAGCTTTATTGCTCAAGGCTAGTGTTTTACCTCTTGAGACACAGCTCTACTTCCAGCTTTTTGCTGGTTAATTAGAGGCAAGAGGCTCACAGACTTTCCTGCCAGGGCTAGCTTCTTACTGTAATCCTCAGATCTCAGCTTCCTGAGTAGTTAGGATTACAGCATAAGCCTTTGTTTAGGGGAATATATATATATTTAATAATTTAATAATATATGATATATAATGTTTCATACATATTATATATAACATATAATTTAATTATATGTAATTTATAATTCAAAATATGTCAATGTCTATTTTCCTTATTTGGTTAACTATTTCATATGAATAGATTATAATGTTGGGTAGCTAGATTTAGCAAACAAATGAAAACTACTTAAAATTGAATTTCAGAAAGATAAGTGATTTTGAAAACTATTTTTAATGCAATATATTTTTATTTAAAAATGACTCATTTTTATTTGAAATTTAAAGTCTCTAAGTGTCCTATGTTTCATTTGACAATTCTTTTGGAAGGGAAAACAATGTGCTTGGACCTGAATCAGTCAAACTTGCGATGTAATCAAAAGAATTACTCCTGTTTGTACCAGTAACTGGGTCATGGATTTAATTTTACTTTTCTCCTTAAAAAAAGAACGATATAATGACTTATCTATCTTCTGGTGCAGCTCTGAATTTCAACCCATAATTTGTGTATGAAATGAAGCCTGAGTCTTCGTTGATGTATTTTCTGCTGGTCCTATTTCAGTTCTTCCTCATGTGGCAGTTGTTTCATTCTGGAACCATCCTATGATGATCCTGAGGTGCTAAGTTATACCATCATTGGCAAATCCAAGAGGAAAACTGTCCTAATGCAGGCCTAGAGCAACCATCTATTGGGATGAACAAAATCCACATAATTCATATGCTTTTCTTAATAAATTAAAGCATTGAAAAGATAAAGTAGATGATTTTTCCACTGGCGGCAATATTAAGTACAAACTGTTTAATTTGAGAAGAAATATATATTTTTTTCTGGTACCAGGGCTTGAACTCAATCTCTTGTTCTCAATTGACTAGCTTGGGTGACACTCTACCAACTAAAATACACCTCCAGTCCCATATTTTGTTCATGGAGTCTCTTTTTTTGCCTGGTATGGCTTTAATCATTTTCTTTCAAGATCTCAGCTTCTTGAGTAACTAGGTATGAGTACTGGTATGAGCCATTGATATCCATATGAAAAAATAGTTTTTAATCATACATTTCAAACACTTGAAGGTCTATTATTGTCTTCTACTCTTTGGGGTTTCTCAGAGCTCACTGAAAATTAAATCCCAAAGGGCACATGCTTTTCTCTCCTTTGTGGATGTTTGATCTAAATTATAAATATATAACTTATACAGGGACATCTGTTTATATACATAAGAGCATATTGATGAAATTACTTCATGTACAGGGGATGATTCCAAAGGTGTAATGTCTTTGAACAACCAACTCACGGTTTAGCAAAATGCATATTAGGAAGCTGGAGCTTTTGGTATGTATAATGGGAGGGTGAGATCAAGGGGAAGGGGTAGATGCATGGAGAGTGAAAAGATGGGGTAATGCAAATGTAAGATCCATGTACCTATGGAAAATGGAACTAGGAAAATTGAGGAAATGGGTGGGGTTGGGAGAGATGGAAGAGAATGCTGAAAGGGAAGACATTGATCATATTTAATAAACTGACATGTTGAATTGACGATCCTTTCTATAACTACTTACAGATAATTTAAAAAATATAAAAGAATACCCAACAACTAACCAACCAAAAAAATTAAAAAACCAAGATGCCAGAAACACAAACTGATACTAAGGCCCACTACAGGCACTTGACTGGCACCTGGGCAGGTATAGTGCCAGTGACCAAATAAAGATTAAGAAGCAGCCACTGGGGTTCATTTCTCCTAACATCAACTTATCTGACCGTTTCTGCTTGTTTGAGACATATATTAGTTATTGCAAATAAGGGAAACCATGGGACCTATGTTTCTCTGGGTCTGGCTTACTTCACTTAATATAATTTTTTCCAAGTCTTTCCATTTCCTAACAAATGGGGCACTGTCATTCTATCTGATGGAGGCATAGAATTCCATTGTGTATATATACCATATTTTCTTGATCCATTCATCTACTGAGGGGCATCTGGGTTGGTTCCATATCTTAGCTATAGTAAATAATGCTGCAATAAACATAGCTGTGCTGGTAGCTTTAGTATGGTCTTGTTTCCTTGGCACAGGCCGAAATTTTCTTAATAGAGACCCAGAAATACAAAAAAACAAAGAAAGGTTGGACAAATGGGATTACATGAAATTGCAGAGCTTCTGCATGGCAAAGGACATAGCTAGCAAGATCAATAGAAAGTCCATGGATTGGGAGAAGATCTTCAATAGCCATGCAACCAAGAAGGGTCTGATATCTAAAATATACCTGGAACTCCAAAAGTTTAAATCCCCCAACAACAAATCCTCAAAGAAACAACTGCCCAATAAATAAGTGGACTAAAGCCTTAAAAAGAAACTTCTCTGAAGAGGAAAGAAGGATGGCCAATAGACACATGAAGAAATGCTCAACCTCTCTAGACATAAAAGAAATGCAAATCAAAACAACACTGAGATACCACCTCATTCCAGTTAGAATGGCTATAATCAAGAACTCTAATAGCAACAGATGCTGGATGGGATGTGGACAGAAGGGAATCCTACTGCATTGTTGGTGGGAGTGTAAACTTGTTCAACCACTTTGGTAAGTAGTATGGATGTTCCTGAAAAGACTCTACATAGAGCTCCCCAATGACCCAGCAATCCCACTTCTGGGCATTTACCCGAATGATCACAAAGAAGAAGATAAGGACTTGAATGGTTTTTCTTTCTTGCTATTGTTTCTAAAATATTTATAAGATGATTTCTTTGTTGCTTTGTATGTCCCTCCCCCATAGTATAATCCCTGTTTTCACTGTATTTGAAATTGGTATAATTTGGGGAGAGGAAAGGAAAAAAAACAAATTGTTTAAATAGGGATACAGGTGGACCCATTGCAACAATGAGCTGTATAAGACATTATGTAGAAAAACAAACTTTACAACTTTGGCGGGGGGGTGTGGTGGGGTGTAAGGGGGAAGAGATGTGAGGGCAGGGATGGTATGGGGAAACAAAGGAGAAGGCAACAATGCTTAATAAGAAATGTACTCATTACCTTGCTCATGTAATTGTAACCCCTCTGTATGGTATTTTCACAATAAAAAACTTATTAATAAGAAAAAAAGAAGCAGCCACTGTCTTCTCTCATTGTCCTGCTCATAAACCATCATTTCTCAACTGGAGGCTTTGCCTAGGGTCTTCGCGACAATCTGGAATGCGATCCACCCATCACATTTACTTAGACAAATGCTACTCATTTCACAGAATTTCTGGGCCAACTTCTCAGAGCTCTACCCACATCTAAGAAGTCACTTCTCATTCTCTTTTGTTGGCTCAGCCATTTTGAGATGCTTTATTGATAGCTCTGGCCATTTTTTTCAGCGTACATTGTGATTGTTTTTGTAATCACGTACATGGAGAGTGTGTACACATGTTCTCTTCCCTCTCAGTATCCCAGAGACTGAACTCTTGAAATATCCACAATGGAGTACCAAAGAGAGCTCACACCAAGAACAAGCCTACCATCCATATTTGTTTTCTCTATAATACATCACTATTTCCAAGAATTGCAAAAGGATCTGAAAAATATTCAAGGGCTGAAAAAGACAGGCTAGTATAATTTTTGTGTTTAAGCATGCTAGAAGTGGATTAAAAAAACTATGAAAAAATAAGATAAATATTACCATACCCCCTCCCCCAAATGGGAAAATAACCGGGTGCTGGTGGCTCACGCTTGTAATCCTAGCTACTCAGGAGGCTGAGATCTGAGGATTGTGGTTCAAAGCCAGCCCAGGCAGGAAAGTACATGAGACTCTTATCTCCAATAAATTAACTACTCAGAAAACCGGACATGGTGCTGTGGCTCAAGTGGTAGAGTGCTAGCCTTGAGCTGAAGAGCTGAAGGATAGCATCCAGGTCCAGAGTTCAAAGCTACGCAATGGACCAAAAAAAAAAAAAAAAAGGAAAACAGAGTGAATACAAAGTCACCAGTTAAGGAGGGAAAAGAAAGTAACCAAACACATGTAGAAATGCTGCCAAATGAACAAACTCGGGACTGGGACAAACTCAGGGCTGGAAAGGTGGCTCAGTGGTAGAACGCTTGCCTTGCGTGCATGAGGCCCTGGGTTCTATTCTTCAGCACCACATAAGCAAAAAGAAAAAAGCCAAAAGTGGCATTGTGGCTCAAGTGGTAGAGTGCTAGCCTTGAGCTGAAGAGCTGAGGGACAGCGCCCAGGCCCAGAGTTCAGGCCCCACGACCGGACCCTCTACGCCCCCCCCCCCAAATGAACAAATTCTAATAGGTCCCTAAGATAATTTATACTTATAATAAGAAGTAGTTTAAGTTTCATGTCTTCATCCTTAAACCACAATGTAGTATTCAAGGGACACCCTCCTACCCCCTTCTCTTTATGACTAACAAACTCTAGGAGCCTTTGAAGCTATTTAATTTCTTGTAATCTCACTTTATATTACCTATAGTCACTGACCTTGCTGGGGCGTAATGAGAATTAAAGACAATTGACTGACAAACCTTCAAATCTCCATGCAAATGAAATTAAATTCCATCTTTCTCCTTCCAATGGTTCTTGAGCTAGCCATACATAGATCTTTTCCTCATCAAGACCCAAGTTCAGTTCTCAGCATCCAGCTCTACACACACGAATATAATCTGTTAACTTCCTTCTAAGGGGTCTCAATTGGCTCCAGTGGTTGTTTTCTCCTAAAATTTAGTAGTAATTTTCTATTAGACAGGCAATTTACTCTAAAGAAAAGTGACCTGCACCGGGTGTGAAAAGGAGTCAAATCACCATTGTACAGTGACGGGGCTCATAGACAAGACGAAGCTGCTCTGGTCGTAAATGTCCTAGTAAAAGTCAGACGTGAGTTAGTGCTGTTTCGACAACAATCAGACTGGCTGTTTTCCTCAAAGCATCGTTTTCATGAGGTTATTTGTGGGAGGAGCACCAGTGTGTTTCTGAGAAAAGTCAAAGACAGCTGAAAGGTTAGGATCTCACCAGCTCTGACCTTAGGAATGGGAAATAGGAAGTTATTTTCTACCCTAAAGTAGTTGTGGGCTTTAAGCCACATCTTAATTACACAATTAGAAAATGGCCCCATAGGATAATGTATACATCCAATATAAATTTGAAGACTTAGACCGATGCCTATTTTCAAACTACAAAGATAGATCTTCACGTATGATCTGAATATTATAATATCATTTTACTTTTAAGTGTACACTTAAGTGAAATAGAAACAATAGTACTTTAAAAATGATTTAAGCTTCCATATTGAAAAATGGGTACGCCAAATGGTGAATCTCTTTATATACCTTAGAAATTTAATTTATTTTTCAACGTTCAGTAAGTACTATCTTTGGTCAAGTCAATTCATACAGTGAGATAAAATGATGATTTATGTTCCTAACATAGGAATCAATATAACATTAGGATGGCGGGGAAATAACATCTAAGGAAAATGTGGTTTTTGAGGAGGGATTTTAGAAGTACTGAGAGCGAGAGGTCCAGTGTGATAGCTGATTTCAACATTACTGATTTAAAATACCCTGTAGTGCTCAGGGCCATAGCCAATTTCTATGGAAGCTGTATTGAGAGTACAGTCGATGCATACTGTGACCAAAGTTGCAAAAATAGTCACTGAAATACTATTGCGTGCAACAGTGTATAGTTGTATAAGTAAATCCACTTGCAACATTTTAGACAATGAAAAAAATGAATGCAAGAAAAACAAAATGCCTGAGATATATCAATTAGAACTCATAAAAACAATTGTTTTGATGGTACCATCAATGATGTACTATCTAGGGATCCATCAATGATTTGGTTTGTGACTTATCAAGATCACTTGTTCTTCTTGCCTTTCACCTGCCATGTGGATAAACTCAACAATTACCCAAGAGAAGAGGTGAGGGATAGAGGGAAGGGGATTTCTGCAAGAAATCTCAGTATTTATAATAACACTTTTGGCTGCAACTCGTGATTGCGGTTCTAAGTTGTGCTTTTGAATTATTCATGGTAGCCAAGGTATTCCAACAAGGTATCTATAAACAGATGAATTTAAAGAAAACACACACACACACACACACACACACACACACACACGTTCAATGACGTATTTTTGTTTCCCCAAAGAAACAAACACTACTATTTTCTATTTATGACCACATGAATGAACTAAAGAACCTGATACTACATGAAATAGGCCAAAGACACAAAGGAAAATATTGACTGATCTTACTTACAGGTATAATTTTTAAAAGGTTGAATGCATAGAATAGACTAGAAAAGCGGTGAGTGAACTTGGAAGGTGAAGGAAATGGGAAGAAGGAGGCCAAAGGACATGCTTACACAGATTGAATAAGTCTAGAGCATTACTACATAGCTTCAAGACTATGGTTAGATTCATTGTATGCAGAAAATTGCTGAGAGTAAATTTTAAGTGTTATCGCATAAAAAGTCAGTATGAAATGCTGTGCAACACATCTCATAAGGTCTCACATTGTTCTAATCTCTATTATTCTTGTTAATCTCTATTGTCCATACCCTACTCCATTTTTATACCAATTCCAGCATTTTCTCTTAGTGGGGGGACTGGTCATGTGACTTATGCCTCCTTTTTTCAAACCCACCAGATATCTGCAGCAGTTTCCCCTTTTTCAGATCTTGGAGCTTATACAAGATCTTTGTATGCACCCAAATTTTTTCTCTTCTTTCAGCTCCTCCACCTTCCTCCTGCTCATCTGCAGTTGGCAGCCTATTAAAACTGTGCTCCTCTCTCCATCCTTGCCTTGGCATGAGTGTCAATCAAGTCTTTAATCTCCTTAGTCCTTCTCCTCCAATGAGGAGAACATAGGTTGCCTATGTTCCTCTATCTATATGGGGTACAGAATAGACCTCACTCTTGATAAGGGCCATTTTGGTTGTCAACTGGAGATAAGAGTTTCACAGACTTTTCTGCCTGGGCTGGCTTTAAACTATGATCCTTAGATCTCAGGCACCTGAATAACTAGGTTTACAGGCACGAGCCACTGGCACGTAGCAAACATAATTCTTTTTTTTTTGTTTTGTTTTTTGCTTATGTGGTGCTGAGGAATCGAACCCAGGGCCTCAGGCATGCAAGGCAAGCACTCTACCACTGAGCCACCTTCCCAGCCCCAACAAACATAATTCTTTGTTAAATAAACCCCAAGGCCTTGTGTATACATTAGCCTAGTGCTCTAGGCTGCACCTGCACTCCGCCCCCAGCCTTATAGGATATATCATTAAATGGCAACCACATACCCATGAACTCAATGTTCTTTATCCATTCTCTGCCACATCTATGTTTCCTTCTCATATTCAATTTATATTTATTCAAGAGTCGTCTAGTTAGCAGTTACTGAATTTCAGTTAGATAGTCCAAGGTTAAAACAAGGAGATAAAAGGAAACAAAAAGATAAGATGTTAATTCTAACATAATGTTAATTCTAAGACATTAATTCTGATATAAAAGAAAATAAGTCTGGTGCACTAGTGCAAGACAAGTAGCTCTGATTAAAACCATAAAGTTTTAACTTGCACTATGCTTTTGAATAAATATAAACATTTTATTTTATGAGACTTTCTTGTTATGAAACTATCATTACTCCTTTAAAGTCTGTGCCACATTGCAATGAGTTAATGCTTAAAATCTTATTTTTCTTTCTGCCTGTAATAGGATTTGAAATCAAGGCCTCAAGCTTGCTTGGCTCATGTTTGTTCAGCTGGTGTTTTACTACTTTAGTCATGCATCCAGTGTAGTTTTTTTTTTGCTGGCTATTTTGGAAATGAAGTCTCATAGACTTTTTCTTTGTGTGTGTGTGGGGGGGGGTTGCTTTGAACTATAATCCTCTAGTTCTCTCCCTCTTAAGAAGTTAGGATATGGATCTGAATTACTAGTGCCTAGCTTCAAAAGTAATTTTAAAAATTCATGAATCTTTTTTGTCTGTCCAAAACTTACCCTATCTACAGAAATTTCTCATTATTATATTTATTTAATCATGTAGTTATGGAATTAGATATGTATTCATTCACTTAATATATCATATTTAAAAAGTTGCTTTTGTTTAAAGTAGAAGGAATTTTATTTGTGGTGAGAAAGGTTTTATTAGAGTGATCATCACAGAAAAGTGGAACAAAGTAATCTTGATAGATTTGCAGATTAAAAATGCCTTTGGTGGCTGGGTATGGTAGCTCAAGCCTCTAACTCTACCTATTTGGGAGGTGGAGATTGGAGAACCTCAGGTCACGGTCAGCCCAGACATAAAACTTCATGAGACCCCCATCTTAATCAATGGTTGAGTGTAGTGGCACTTACCTGTCCACCCTACTGACACAGGGAAGCACAAGTAGGAATATCACAGCTCAGGCTAGCAGAGCAAAAATAGAAAAACACACACACAACCCATACATAACCTCAAAAATAATCAATATACAAAGAGACAAGAAGCATGGCGCAAGTAGTGGTGCACTTGTCTAGCAAGCATAGGCCCTGAGTTCAATCTCCAGAACCACAAGCTAAAAAACAAAAATCCTTTGGTTAATCATGGCTACTAGAATTATAACAGCTTAATTATTATCATTCTTTATAATGGATTCTTTTATATTTCTGTTCCTTAGACTCTTCCATTTTTGATGGAATTCAAATTTAAATTTTTAATTTTCTTACAGTCACAAATAATTCTAATCCCAGCATACCATAATAATCAACACATTAACACAATTTTCTTTCTCTTTCTGCCAGAAGAAATTATGCTATCCAAAAATGCCGGAAAGAATAATTTGGTAATGGAATAAATTTGTTATTGTGTGAAATGATAATTATCGCTGAAATTAAAGTTCCTATGATCTGATTCTACAAATAGAAAGGTTTATGTATTTAACAGAGAACAGTTACAAGCCACAAAAAAGAAATTAGTCAAGAATTGATTTTGAAAGAACAGCAATCTTCTCTTCAAGATGTAAGAGAAGAAAGAAATCAGAATACCTAATACAATGTTATATTCTTTTTTTTAATTGTGAAAATACCGTACAGAGGGGTTACAATTACATGAGCAAGGTAATGAGTACATTTCTTATCAAGCATTGTTGCCTCCTCCTTTGTTTCCCCTTCCCATCTTACCTCCCCCCCCACCCTCCCACCCCCGCCAAAGTTGTAAAGTTTATTTTTCGACATAATGTCTTATAGATCTCATTGTTGCAATGGGTCCACCTGTATTCTTATTTAAACAATTTGTTTTTTTTCCTTCCCCTCCCCAAATTATACCAACATCAAATACAGTGAAAACAGGGCTTATACTGTGGGGGAGGGATCAATGTCATATTCTTAAAATGACCTAAGTCAAGTATTGAAATGCCGCATCAAGCTGTAGCCACTTATTTATTCATGAGCTTCTTTCATCTCTTAAGAACTTTCTGATGGAGTCTGTCTGTCTGTCTCTGTAATTAAAATTTTCTGTAATTAAAATTAATCTGTTCACAAATGATAACTGTGAAGGAATTTGAGTACAAAGCTTAGGAAAATGTATGATACTCAGTATTTATTATAATCGTTCCCAATGAAGAGAAGAAAACATCTCATTAAATTAGAAACAAACTATTTTAAGGTTTGGAAATGTAAATGAAAATACACTAACCAGGAGTGTAAATTAAAGGTGACATGTTAAAAAGGAATCTTGTTTTATTGGTGATTATTTATGAACCTGAGCTGATGTCCCAAAAACATGTGGTGAAGAACAGAATAAAATTCTTGCATCTAACATCACGTGTAATGATGCACAACTGTAATCCCAACTACTCAAGAGGATAGTGGTGCTAAACTAGCTTGAGTAAGGCTAGGCATGGGTGGCTCACACCTGTAATCCTAGCTACTCAGGAGGCTGAGATCTGAGGATTGTGGGCGGGCAGGGATAGTAAGGAGAAACAAAGGAGGAGGCAACAATGCTTGATAAGAAATGTACTCATTACCTTGTAACCCCTCTGTATGGTATTTTCACAATAAA
>NW_012267240.1:11984127-12001182 GCF_000151885.1 Dipodomys ordii
CAACAATGCTTGATAAGAAATGTACTCATTACCTTGCTCATGTAATTGTAACCCCTCTGTACAGTATTTTCACAATAAAAAACTTATTAATAATAAAAGAAAGAACAGTAAAGTAAAAAGACTCAAAGAGGTAAAGCACTTGTTTAGCAAGCATGAGGCTCAGCATTTAATCTTCAGTGCAGGAGAAAAAAAAATCTAGCCTCTTGGAGGAGAAAATAAGGAAAGAAAATACAGAGTCCCTCTTTTTAAGGTAGCCCTTTTCACCTATTTCTCTTAATTTTTCAATAACTCTGGAAGCTCTAATAACACAGCTTTTTTAGTGGGGGGGGGGAATCAAATCATTTCACTTAGATTCTTCCTAACCTTTCCTTCTTGTCACAGAAGATTTTCTTTTTGCCTGCTCTAAGAAGAGAAATAAGAAACATTTACTTTCCATGTATTCGTTTCTTCCCCTTGGGTTTTCTTGAAGATTGAAAGAAGCTCAAGAAATACCTCAAAAGCAAAAGCCAGAATGTGTGACTTCAAGATTAAAAAAAAAAAGATGTGAGGTTCTTATGAAATGATATCTTTATTTACTCTATAGGTCAGTCAGTGGACCATGTCTTCCATACTTCCATTTTTTATTTATCCAGCAGCTGTGCAGTAAGAGACCAAACTTTTAATAAATGCATTCTTCTCCCAAGCAGTGTTTCCAGAATCCTTGCCTGACTTCTTTCTCTGGTTTCTTTCCTATTGTCCCACAAGAAAAGTGAAGAGCCATAGGTGTCAGTCTTTATGAGCCCTGGTTATCCACAAATAGCCCTTGGGATCAGAGTTCTTCTCTCCCCGTGGCAAACAGCTCAGACGGTCCCTGCCATCCTGTGGCTGTGGTTCCAGAGAGAGAGTCTCATCTGGGTAGACAGATGGCAAAACACCCAAGCACACTGCTTCCCCATCCTCAGTCTTAAGTTACCCAGTGAGATTCTAGGAGCCAAGGTTTCTGTGGGTTTGAATTGATCGTAAATTTACAGTATCTCAAACCACACAGCTAGAGAACCAAGGCTATGCAAAGTAACAAGAGAGATAAGAATCCCCTTTGGGAATGTGAATATTAGTGGAAGGTGTATGTAGTTATTTTTTACATCAACCACATGTGTCTATATTACAGAGTAGAATGCTGCAAAATTCTCACAAGAATGATACAAAGTTGTCTATAAGTCTATAGTTGTTGTTGTTGTTGTTAAGATAAGACACAACTCTCAAGGAAATATACTGCATAGGGAAATCATAGATTTTGCTTGGAAATGTTAAGAAGCCCTTAGGTTGTTGAATGTATGCTGAAGGCTTTTTTTAAAAATAAAAATCTTCATTTATTTATTCTAGCTGTGATATAAGCTCTGTAGTTTTCTAGGAGAAAATATGGGTACATACAATAAAGGCATTTACTTTGCCCCTCTCAAGAAATGCTTAATACATTTGAGCCATGATATGAACGATGATTTGCATTGAAACATTTGTGTTCAGTCATTACTGTGAAAACCTCCTTGCAGCTTTACCTTTAAACTGGTATGCATTATTTAAACTGGTATGCATGATTTAAACTGGAATGCATGATTTAAGAGTTGTGAGACAACTTGTTTTCTCATTCAGAGAAATTAATATTTAAGAAAATAGACCATCACACACGTTTTTTAAAAAAATAAAGGAAGTATACATTTTCTTGTGTAATATGGTAGATTTTTGTCAGAGTCATGTATCTTTATCTGTTGGGCTGTTGGTTTCTGTCAGTACAGTAGCATTCGAGCCATAGCTCTACTTCTGGCTTTTTGGGTGGTTTACTGGAGATAAGAATCTCACAGACTTTCCTTCTGGGCTGGCTTAGAACTTTGATCCTCAGCCACGTGAGTATCTAGAATTATAGGCATGAGCCACAGTGCCCATATCTTTTTTGAAAAAGCAAGAAAGATAAATGCAAATGCAGGCTGTTCATGAAGTCAGTGCAGATGGTTGATGACTCACCGACAATTGTTGAATTTTCAGTTCTATTTAAAAATTTTTAATTTTCTTTGACCTTCTAACCAAGAAAAAGTATTTAAAGAAATGCCAAGTCCAAGACTGGCAGAGAATGACAGGGAATTCCAAGAGACAAATTTATGAAAAACAGACTATTCTGTAAGAAGGAATGGAGATTAGATACCTCCCTAGGAGATTGGAACTTTGATTCTTGACCTTGTATAAGAAGACTCACTTGGGACATAAAGAGTCAATTCACTTTTTAACAGTTTATGGGGTGAAAGTTTTCTTCATAACCTTATTTACTGGTCACAAACTAGAAATTTAAAAGCCAGAGCCCATGGAAATATTTTATTCGAAAAGTGCCTGTGTTCACAATATGTATAAAATATATTTTTTGTTCGGAGAAAATATGCAGATAATAGCTTCTGGTAGTATTATTGTTTCTCAGATAGTAAAAACAATAGCTTCGTGTAAACATGAATATCTTTGGGCAGTGATTTCGGCATTATCTACTAAATGTCTTTAATCTGTTTCTTCTCTTGGATTCCATTTTTAGGGATCTCAAAGTAGGACATAATCCATATTGTTGCATGCATGTCATCCCACATTTCTACTTGCAGCTTATGAAGAAAAACGCTTACTACAGCGTGAAGGAATCTAACATGGTGGTTAAGGCTGGTCATCAGAGTTGTATCCTGGGCTCATAGTTTGAGTGTGCAGTGAAAGCAGCCGATTCATAATGCTGAGCAGATTTCTTTAGGTCTGTATCTCTGTCTCCTCATCTATGATGAAGACAATGCTAATATTTCATAATATGTTCACAAGGGTTCAATGAGGGAATAAGTGGAAATCACCTCTAGAGTAGATTTTATAAATGTTAGCTATTATCATGAATAGGTCCATAATAAGGCCAATTATAATAGGAAGAAATGGGAAAGAGCACATTTTTGGGAAGAGATGACTATGATAGAAGATTGGTGGTCTGAGTTCTGGTACCTGCCTATGAGTCATTAAATTCCTTCACAATATATGTTCAGTCAAATACAGGAATGAGTTTATGCAGGTGTTTATTGCGATGTGGATTTGACTATGACCTATACAAGATACACTTAGGTCACCTTGTGACCTCATTAAAGGTGGATAACTTAGTGAAAAAGTAGAATGTTTTTCCACAATCAAATATAAGAATGCATCAGCAGCTAATTGATTATATGTGATGTATCTTACATTATATGTGCATCACATCATATGAATATTTATTCCCCAAAGACACCCATGTGTCAATAAACTCAAAATCCTATCCATGTTACCTTATATGGCAGAAGGAAGTGTGCAGACTTTGGCATATAGAAAGTATCCTAGGCTATTCAGTGTTGGCACAAGGGCCTTATAGGAAGGAGGCAGGGCTGTTTGAGGTAGCAGAAGAAAATGAGATGGCAGAAACAGACTTAAAGTGATGTAAGGAGAGACCACAAGCCAAGGAATTTAGGTAACCTTTAGAAAGTAATGGTGGCAAGGAAATAATTCTTTCCTGGAATTCCCTGAAGGAATTAGCCCTGTTGACACATTGCCTGGATAAGATCATATGCGTTGTTTGAAGCTACTAGACCTTTGGTAACTTGGTGTAGTCATAAAGGATACCTAACACACAATCTCAGGTGGAAAACAGTGGGTTTTTTTTGGTTTGTTTGTTTTTTAAATTTCTGGACACTCATTAGGCCCTTCTGTTTTCTGAATTACCCCCTTGTCAGCAGATGGTGCAATCAGTGTAGAGTTATTGAATGAATAATGAATAAGATAGTTTATAGCCATTTAAGTCAAGTTTACAAAGAGTTCCTAATTGAGCAGGAAGAGGGCATTAAAAAAAGCCAACATCAATTTGCATTGAGGTGAAATCACAGTGATATAAAATGGACAAACATGAAATTATGCATATGAGTCCTCAAAGAAAACTCACTAAAATATGAAGAGTTATTATTTCTGCATTCACCAGTATTTGGAATGACTTTTCCTTTTGCATTTCAGCCTTGTCCTAATTTTCTGTAATCAACAGTGTCACTTTCACAGTGAAAAAACACATCAATTTCATTTAAAAAAAGTAGACCGCCGTGCAACATGAATATAAATGCAATGTAAACAATATGGCTGTATTCAATCTCCATATTTGCATGCCTATGATTCTAATCTAATTAGTCCTTAAGAAAATTCCAAGCTCTGACTCCTACTAGTCTGTATAGTCATTGTAGGTCTGGGTTGTTTTGCTTGTTGGTTTTGGAGTACCAACATTCATTAGATTTAACAATAGTACTTATCACCTTTCATAATTCAGCTACAACCCAGCCACTGTGAGATGGGTAACCATAGCAGAGTGTCACAGAGGGAGTGATTTAACATCTTCAAGCAATTGACTCAAGGGATGGGTGAAAAGCACAGAGGAAGAAGACAAAGAGCCTGCAGAATGATGCTACTGCAGTTACATGTAGAATACTCATACACACATAATTCTAGATTTCTACAACTATGGTGGGTTGATCTTGGATAAGTCGTTTTACTCCTCTGAGCCCCAGTCTCTCTGCTACCAGGAGATGGTAATAAATTGTCACTAAGATATCACCCCACTCTATTATTCCATAAATACACTGTATGCAAACACACACCAACACATTCCACACACAGGTGGACTTACATCCATGCTTTGATCGTTAAAGCAAAGGGACGGATTCCAAAAGGCAATGTAAAAGATAAAATATGTCTGCTCTTTTTCCAGACTGGTTTTGTTGTGGTAAAAATTTCTGTGAACTAGATTTAGCTAGGTACACAATGTAGATTAGGCAAAGTGCACTATGTTATTTGCTACTAATACCAGCATGATCAGTTAATTCCCAATGTCCTTTGTCACAGTGTCAGGAAATCAACTCGACATCCCAGGACTCACAGCACCAACAGCAACAGCCTGATGCCTGGCTGGCCATTGAGACTTGCAGCTTGTCACTTATCAGCTGTTTGACGAACACATTCACAACCCTGGTGAGATGCTCACTTTCTTCTTTGAAAGTCTTGCCCATGACAAAATTTAATAGAGGCTTTTGGATACCGCAAGGCCTGAGACTATGATGTTAAATGAAGATGCCATTTTTTTTTTTTTTTTTTTTTGTCGGTCGTGGGACTTGAACTCTGGGCCTGGGCGCTGTCCCTCAGCTCTTCAGCTCAAGGCGAGTGCTTTACCACTTGAGCTACAGCGCCACTTCCAGTTTTCTGGTGGTTTATTGGAGATAGGAGTCTCACGGTCTCTCCTGCCCGGGCTGGCTTTGAACCGCGATCCTCAGATCTCAGCCTCCTGAGTAGCTAGGATTACAGGCGTGAGCCACCAGCGCCCGGCCATTTTTGAAATACATCTTAAACAAAATCCCATTGCATGTTTGAAATGCCCTCAGAAAGTATCGATGGAGTTTCTATTTTTTTAAAAGAAACTTAGGATATTTAATCCAGATTTCAAGGACCTTATGAGTCTTGGAGAGAAGGATAAATCATACACCAACTCACCACTAATGCAAACCAGAAAGGTCAATGTTGGAGAAAGCTATGTGTGTATTATTATGGATAGAGCTGCAGAGAAGAAGAGAGGGAGGAAGGTGTTGGGGCTTGGTTACAGGGATTTTTTTCAGTCTAGGTTTCCCCAGTTCCAACCAGCTAGACATTTAGCTTGCTCTGGTCCCTATGTCTAGCCTCCTATCTGGCATTGGTCCCAAATCAATATTCTGCCCATGAAAACACAGCACCAGGTAAACATGGTGCTGTCTCTGAGTATATGTAAAAGAGTCTGTGTATTTATTATAATACACGTACAATTATACTGTGTGCTGAATGGTAACAATGCCTGCCATCTTATTTTTGGCTCTTATTTTGTAGTGAAAATCACATTCTCCCCTCCCCCTGTATATTCTGTGAAGATTTTGAGAACACACCCATTATATCATATCATGTACACAGTCAACCCTCAATTTAGTATGCATTCAATTGATTTATAAATTCATTTAAACAACAAATTAAATTAAAAATAAATCTAAATTGATTTAAATCATATCCTTCTGTCCCTGGGAAGTGCTGAATTTCCCTCCAAGGAAAAGGAACAGCTGGTTAACACACTTAGCATTATCCGATAAAAAGAAAGAAAAAAAAAGTATGGTTTCCATTTTCTGTTAGCTCTGCATAAAGCAGATAGCTTGTTTCTTTCCAAGCTTCAGAGATAAGGGGACTGAACTCATCCTGTGCAAGTAATCTAGCCATCTGTGCGTGCAAGCGAAGTGTGTGAGACCGACCAGCTCAACACGGCCTAGGTCATGGGCTACATATTGCATGCAGGTCATGTTTGCTCAGAGGCAGTTCAGCCACGAGCTGCCTTTCCCAGGCTGTCCTGGGCACTCACCTCAATGAAGAAGATGCTGGCTGCGGACGTGGGATGGTGGTACATGTACACTGTCACCAGGATGGCTGCGGCTACAATGAGCACCAGGATGAGGACACCAACGATGAGGCCGGCATGGAGGCTTCCGCTTTTCTTCTCAGCTGCGCTGTCATCTGTGGAGGCTGAGAAACATCCCCGGTGTCAGAACCTTCATATGCAAACTTTTATGTTTGAATTCTCTCATGCAGGGAGATTTATGCTTCTAATATAGAAACCATGAATTTTTTTTTTGCCTTTTGTTTTGTATTTCTCTTTTGACTCTTGCTAGCCATATGATCAATGGGAGAGTTTATTGGGACAATGAAAACTCCATACTGTAAGTTAGTAAAAAAATAATAAATGCACATTTTTGTTTGTGCCTAGACCAGGGTTTGAACTCGGGGCCTCGGCATTGTCCCATAGTTTTTTCACTCAAGGTTAGCATTCTACCATATTAGCCATACTTCCACTTTCAGGTTTTTGATGAAGTAGAGATAAAGATCTCCTGGAATTTTCTTTCCAGTCTGGCTTTCAACCAGATCCCTAGATCTCAGCCTCTGAGATAGCTACAAAATTAAAAAGATGAGCTACCAGCACTTGGATACAAGCTGTGTTTTAAGTTCTGGTTCAAGAAACAAAGTCAGTAGTTTACATTCTACAAATACCTTGAAAATAATCTCAAACATTGTTGTACTCTACAATAACTTCAACTTTGATTTTCCATGTTTTTCTTTTTGTTCCTAGACTGGGACTTAACTCAGTACTGGGATTTAACTCAGTACTGGGATTTAACTCAGTACCTCAGGCTTTGTTCATTGACTGGCACTCTACCATATCAACTGATTCTTGCTTCCAATCCCATAATTGCTTTTCTTTATTGGATTGACACAAATTTTGAAACTTCCTTTCTCATTTTCCTGGGAAAAGTTTAAATGTGATAGGTAATAACAGACATTATTCAGAAAGTGTGCATAAGCTCAGTGCAAGACTTTTGAAATCTTTCCCACGGAATTGTTCTTTAAAAGTGTAGCAGAAGGAAGAACATCTTTACAAGAAAATACAATTAAAAAATAAAATTATAAAAACAGAATACGAGATACTCTGCAGGTTACTAAATATACCAAAGAAAATATATTTATTCCATTTTGTTATTTTTGAGAATTGACAATGCTTTAAAATAAAAATTTAAATACAAAAAAAGCATAGCAGAGACCAGAAGGTTTCTGTTCTTTATTGCTATTTTTGTTTTCTTTTCTTTTGTTATGTTTGTTAGTTTATCCATCTCTGGGAGGGCAATGGAAGGCACAGAAATGGAGGGACAGAGGGTGAACAAATGCAGCAGTCATACTCACTAGACACTATGTTGAAAATGAACTATACAACTTGTGGGCAGGGATGAGAAGGGGAAAACTAGAAAGAATCAAGGGAAGGGATGGCACTATCCAAAAAGAAATGTACTCATGTACTTATGACCCTCTGTATATCACCTTTACAATTACAATTTTGCGCGCGCGCGCACGCACACACACACACACACACACACACACACAAGCAATGTAAGTAAAAAGAAAAAGTATAGTAGGCAGGAGCTCAATGACCCTCAGATTGTTTTATCTCCATCTACAGGGGGAATTACAACATATAAAAATATTCCACTGTGCCACGGCTGGCCAGCTATCTTTCTCCAACCTGTACTGGGATGTTTGCTCCTCTAACATACATTCTCAGATTTAGGAAAAGGGGAGATTTAATTTCTGAAACTAGCAACTATTGAACTCCAAAGCAACCAACCAAATAAAACCCATCTCTAAAGTTTTTCTTATTATAAGATTCTGTAATCTTTGATGATTGCCCAGGCACTAAAAAATCTTAAATTATGTGTAGCAGGTAACTGTATCTTAGTGTATCATCAGATTGGTATTTTGGAATCGCTGGCCAATTCCTTAAAATGCACCAAAGTTCCACAACAGTGCTCCTGAGCTTAGTAACAATTCACCTCTTTGTTACTTTGTTACTTGTTATTTTTCTCCTTTGCCTTCAGGGTTTAACGTTTTATGTCCATTTAACCTTATTTGCTAAATAATTTACTGAAGTTTTTGTTAAAAAAAAAAACTATCCTAGTGAGTAGTCAGATAAAGCAAAACAAACCATGATTCCCCAGATTTGGTTTTGTTTTGTTTTTTGGTGGGCTTGAACTATTTTTATTTATTTTTTTTGTTTGTTTGTTTTATTAGTTTATTCAGGGCCTGGGTGCTACATCTGGGCTTTTTTTTTTTTTTTTGGCTAGCACTTACCACTTGAGCCACACATTCACTCTGGCTTTTTGATGGTGAATTGGAGATAAGAGTCTGATGGACTGTGCCTAGGCTGGCTTCAAACTGAGATCCTCAGATCTCAGCCTGCTGAATAGCTAGAATTACACGTGTGAGCCACCAGTGCTTGGCTGATTCCCCATTTTATACCTATACCTATACCTTTATACCTATACCTATACCTATACCTTTATACCTATATCTAAATCCTTTATACCTATACCTATCCTTTAGATGGCTGTTGCTAAACCTAATTTTTGAAACCCTGAAGCTTTCCCATTCATAATAGAACCTCAATAATGAAAGAATATTAAATTTAAAGAGTAGTTAACAATATAAAAATTGACTTATAATGTGTCAGGTTTATGTGTGTTGCTTTGTAAATATCAAGTCAGCAGCCCTAAAAGGAGACCTTATTTTCATTCCCTTTACTGTATAGAGTAACAGAAGCATAGGGAAATTCTAAACTGTGCTAAGATTATAAGGGCATTAAGTTAGATCTCACTGGGCTCAGACACAGGGTGGCCTCAGCATCTAAACTCTGAACCTCTGATCAATGTATCTCCAATTAACACTGCGAACTTTGTACTGCTGTTTCTGCTTCTTCCATGTCTTGAGTTCTGGCAGAGAATTCCAAAAGGAACCTGATACTTTCTAGTGAAGAAAAATTCATTTAAAAGGCAGCTAAAGAATTAGCCTGGTGTCCCATGAGGGCAGAGGCTGAGTTCTTGTCATATCTTCAGTACTAGAGCTTATTCAAATGGGTTACAGCTATTGGAATGACCAGTTCTCTATAAACATTAAATGAGGTTATAATAAATGATCTCATTTGCTCTGTCTTCAGTTACTTTTTGCCTCTTCAGTATGAATAATAGCAATTAATTACTCAATAGGGTTCCTCAGAGAACTCAACAGTTAATACATACAGACTTCTCAGGACACTGTTTGGCATGTAATAAGCACTTAACTAATGCTAATATATTATTCTTATATCATTATTATATTTTTATAAGAATCATATTGAGGTAAAATCACAGTGTCAGATTCATGATGCCATATAATACTATGTTTTTGCCCTTAATGTATTTTGATTTTAAAACTCTGACATCATTACTAAGTGTGTTGAGTGATTACACTATATTGGTTTGCATGTGTGTGTATGTGTGTGTGTGTGTGCTTAGCTTTATGAATATGACATTTATTTTTGGAGGAAAAAGATTAATTTAAAATGTTGTTTTGGAGAAAAGTGTAATAAAAATATGTACATGAGTCAAAAGGAAACTTTGAATGTTGCTTTGGATACATGAATAATTCCATTCATCCCTTCTACCAGCTCTTCCTCTGGTCCTACATCCTCACCATCTCTTCTCCATCTTCATCATTCTCCATCTCTCTTCATTCACTCTTGCTCTCTTTCTTTATCTATTTCATCATTGGTTTTCCTCCTTTTATTGGTCAGTTTATCCACTGACCAAAATCCATCCATCCATCCATCCATCCATCCTTCCTTCCAGAGTACAATGAACAGAGGTAGTCAGCCTCACCTAGTTCCTGTATTTTGTCATAAATATTTACTTCCACTATTATTACTTATTATTACTCCCACTATTATTACTCCCACTTATTATCCCACTATTATTACTTATTACTTATAATGTTTTACTTATTTTATTTCCCCTTAAAAACTTTTCTGTTCATTGATGTTTTAGATGTTAAGACTTCAGGTCATGTTTAATGAAAATTTTACAGAGTCTAGTTGGTTGCTAACCAATTAAAATTTTTTGTATGATGATAACTTTAGTAAAACAAAAATGTTGTGGATTCACAAATACTACTAACCAGTAGACAAATACTCAGATAGCTGTGTTTTACATGACTTTATGATGAGTTGTAACTTGAACAAACCATTTCTGGAGAGATATTAACAAAATGAATCCTAAAACAGTATCAAGGTTGTTAATGTTATTTAAAAATATCCCAAGTGATCATCTAAATGATGTGGCCAGAACTGCACACATCATTTTGGAGAACAAATTTCTCTATCTCTGTATTACTTAACCTTTTCTTTTTTTGCCGCTGCAATAATTCTAAATTAGTGATTTTTTTTTGTACAGCACAAGCACTTCACCTCTAGCTGCTTTCTAAGGATGTTAGAAATCCAGAAATCCGGGAAACAGGAATTATGTTGTTATACTGAAAGTTGTTCAATCAGAAGGTATAATAAGCATGGTCTTGATGAGCTTTAATTTCAACTTCTTTCACCATTTGATTTCCAGATTAATATCACTCACCAATTAAATGCAGTACTGTTTGCATATTTATAGGTTTGCATGGACAACATGCAAGAGATTTAGGTGCTAAAAATTATGAGCATGACAAACACAGAATTGAAATCTTAAAAAAATATAAGAAAAATTAGTAATTTCAGTAATTACAGTTCTGTCCATTTACCTGAAGGGCAGAGAGTGCAAATCAATTGATCTTAGTCACTCAGAAAATACATTAAATCATGATATCAATTTTGGAAACAGTCAGTCCTGCAGCTTGACTGAGTGTTCCTTCCAATTGGTAGATGAAAGTGGATCCAAGAAAACTCTGAGGAGTGAGAGTAATAATCAGAACTGGTCAGAAGGCAATAGGATTGAGGCCCTAACACCTATTCTATTTTTAGAAGTGTCTCTGCTCTTCCATTCATGTTTAAAAGCAAATAACTAGAAACAGCTATTCTTCCATCACACACAGAATTCATATCTTTAATCTTTACCCTAAAGTTATGGGTTCCAATTAGAAGGATTAAGGATAAAAGGAAGTAACATACCATAAACTCAAGTCCCTTGGGCAAAAAGGCAGAAAAAATATTTTTAAAAGACTACAAAGTATCAGCTTATTTACTTATTTATTTAGTGCAGGTCTGGTGCTTTTACTCAGGGCTTGTGCCCTAAGTTTCTTTTGCTTGACTCTAGAACTCTACCACTTGAATCACAGTTCTAGTTCAGGCTTTTTTGGCTTTAAATCATGATCCTCAGATCTTAGCCTTTTGAGTAGCTAGGATTACAGGTATGAGCCATTGGAGCCCAGCTATTTATTTCTTATTGGGTGGTACTAAGGTTTGAACTCAGGGCCTTGCATTTGTTTAGCATTTTCCCTATCACTTGAGCCACATTTTCAATTCTTTTTCTCTCTTTCAGTTAGGATTTCACTAACTTTGAGCTTGAGTGGGCTTAAACTACAATTCTCCCAATCTCTGCCTTTTGAGGAACTAGGATTACATACATGAACTCACATGCATAACCCAAGACATAACTTAAAACATAAATGAAGTGCAAAGAGGTTAATAAGATAAAAATAATATGCCTTTTATATTATTATTGTATATGTAGTTTTTGGTAGCTTTTAATATTTTTTAAAATTTATAATATTTTATAAAACAAACTTAATATTTATCCAGAGAGAAGACTGTAAGAATGTTCACATCTACTACAGTTGGATAAGATTTAGTTGTCATACAGCAAAAGCAGATTTATCGAAGGCACTAAGCATGCAGTAGAAAACATTTAAGACCTTAAATAAATGTGCCTTACTTGCTCTATTCTATGAAAAATTTATGACTAAATAACTTAGTAAGAAGAGAGTTGAAAGAAATAAGAAGAGAAGAGAAGTACAAACAAAGAAAGTTAATGTGATTCTTTAAGGTGCTGCACTGAATTCTAAAATTCATTTTCTCCTTATTTTATGATTTTTTCCAAGGCTTATGTATCTGTAACATGTAAACACACTTCTAAATGCTGAATAAAGTTTATTCTTTAATATGATAAAATTTTAATATATTGCTAAAAAGATCTGAATTTCCTTTTAAAATTAACTAATAATTATAGTCCAATAGCAAGGCAAAAGTAAAACAGAAATGTTCATTGTCTGAAATTATATTCACTTTAGAACTAACTCTTCCCCTGACCAAAAAATGAAATACTTCAGCCCATAAATTCCATATTGTATTAGTATCTTTAGGGGACTAAAGGCTTGATGAATTGGACAAAGTCTAGTACAAATTTCCTCAGAATCCATAAATCTTACCCAGATGATGCCAAAGTGTTTTTTTCTTAAGTTTCAGAATGAAGTTGAACTATAAATACTTAAAATGTTAGTGTTCCCTTTTGGATTAAAAACATAGAGTCAATCATACAATTTCCCTGTGGAATATTACCTCATTCATTTATAGGCTAAAGCATGTAATGGAAGAAAACCATGTGATAAAAAATTTAACCAAATCGATTTTCCTTTGGAAATTTCCCTTGTTACTGATCTGATTTTGTAGCTTGTGTACTTTCTCCATTTGCACTTTTATTTTATATGCCCACAAGCACGATCTTGACTATATTCTGGTTTTTCATAATTGCCTTTGCTTTTTATGTGCCCTGGTATTATTTTTTCCTGGTGTTAATCAGTCTGTCAGATTTCCCAGGTAGTGTGATGTCTTGAAATTACCACAGAAGGTATATGTCCATTTCATAATCTACATGACAGTGACAATTCACCTATAATTTACATTATGACATTGCCATTGGAGAGATTTGGGTAAGAATTCTATGAAAAGATATGAAAATAAGTACATAAAACACATGTAAGTACATTATGTGCCATAAGAACAATATTTGGCAACGACAGCTGGATCACTTATCATCTATCCATTATTATCTATATATCAAATATCTATCTCCATTATCTATCCATATACTTATCAAGCTAGTTATCCATCTTCTATGTATGTATCTATCATCTATCCGTCATCTCTCTCTCTCTATCTATCTATCTATCTACTTATCTATCTTTTTGTGGTGCACGCCACTACAGGCAACTGTAAATTTTCATTCCAGAAATTTAAAATGTTCTACAGCTTAGAGGATGGCAATTATTTTTGAACAACAACAATCCTTTAAACCCTTATCTTTGAAAAATAAAGCTAAATAAAATTTCCGTGAAATTGTGTTCAAAGAGACTTTTGATTTCATCAGAATGAGAGATAGGGAATAGCTGTCATCACATGCTAGTCTGCTTCTACTGAAGACCTTATCACGGAAGAGAGAATAGAATTGTAGAGTTTATAGCTACTTGAAGACCAAAATAATTCCTTAGAACAATCTACCATAACTTTTCATTTCTTACATGTGTATGTGTTTCTCTTTGTAATCATCTATTTATATCTGTAATATTTATGGCTATCCATGTATCTACATTTAAAGAATTTCCTAGCTTTTACATTTTCCATATTAGCTTTCCATACCAAGTTTTTTCTTTGTTAATATATTCATATACACTTATTTAAAGTCTTATTTGACAAATTCACAGATATGCAATCCTAGTATCTAAATTTGGGGGAGGGCAAATATTAAATGGAAGAATTCATAGAGTAGTGACTTTTTTTGTCCCCTGCCAAGCTCTAGTATGATTAAGAATGTTATGATTTTAACTTCAGAAAAAAAATGTGTGCCGTTTTCCTCATGACTGCATGTTAATTGTGGGACCAAAGTGAATTGACCAGGTATTTCCAAGCTTTAGGAATTCAGATTAGAGTGATTACTCACAATATTTAATTCCACTCATTCTTGAATGAAGTCATTTACATTAAATCTGAATGTTTTAAATTGTAGAATGGCAACTTTGTTGTACAGCTAAAGATAATAAAAATATAATTTAAAATAAACAAGTAAATAATCTGTTTAGAAATGTACCTGTTTCTAAACCACTTTGCCAATATACAGCCTTCGAGGCTTCTAAGAATAGCATCAGAAGCTCACAATGTCCACACTAAAGGGACTACCAAATCTTGTCTTCTTTTCTATCAAATCTACTAGTAGCAATGCCCATCTATTATAAGGACTGTGAAGGCAAGGCATCAGGCTTATTATTTACTTGGCACTGTGACTATGATATAATAAGTACTTCATGAAATATTTGCTGTTAGTACTACTGATATTAATTGCTATTCCACACATTACTGCACTAGATCAATTCTATTAGTGTTGTTGTCCATACTGTTATTAATAATAATGATTATTCTATTGATTGCTCCTCTCATATCTCTCAATCATGACTCCACCACCAGGGCACTATGAGGTATTCTAATAGCCAGAATCCAGTCCCTCACTAGAGCTGAGTAAGAGCAAGAACATTTCAGTGAATACATTTTTTCAATCAAAAGATCAAGGTCATTCTCATATATTCTTGCTCTGCTACCTTGGCCCAAGGGAAACCTGCTATCCCAGCCAAAAGCTAGGAGTCTGAACAGATTTTCCTATTGGAACAACAGAAAGTGCCATTGCTGAGGTTCAGGTGGATCTCCAAATAAAATCAAGTCCTTGTGGATATTAGTTAGCATCTGAGTTGGGTAACTACAGGATACTAAGCCAACAATCTCAAGTTCATGAACTTCTGAGTCTCCTAAGAAAGCACGGATTTATTTTGTGGCTTGAGAGAAAGGACATGTGTGCCTCAGGATTGAAACCCTAGTTCTCCATGTGCTTAATAACTGCTGTGGTGTGATATCTACTATTGTGCCAACTCCTGCAAGAAGGATAAGGAACATTCCACATGTATGAGGTATGTATCTCAAGTTCTCAGAATCTAATGGGGAGAAAAGTCCAAAACAAAACAACAACAAATCCCCCAAACTAAGCAAAACAGAACAGAACAAAAGCCAGCTTGCTAGATTCTGGGATTTCATTTTAAAACTTATATTAGTTTTGCAGGGTATTTGTACAGCTTACTGTTTGAATGGATACAGGCAGAACAGGGTTTGGCTTGTTCCTTTAACAGGGATAGAATCAGGTAACTTGCTTGCAGAGATATTCTAAAACTGAGCATATGCATTGCTTGCTCGTAAGGCCCTGGAACACCAGGCCTTTGAAAGCTTGCACTTCTGCACTATATGTAGGCTAGAATATGGCATAGATTTAACCCAAAGGTGAGAACCAGACCTATCAAATCAGTTATTGAATCAGTTTCACAAAAAAGGCACAGTGGAGGGGCAGAAAACACTTCCATGAGTTGTGTGGTTCCAAGGGTATTAGTTTCCCAGTGTTGGGAGAAAGGATCAGGATGACGACATGAATCCTTCTGGATTCATAATTATGATTAGGTACAGTTGGTGCTGTCTGTGTTTGTTTACATATAGGGTAGCTTTCAGAGGAGTAGACTGGTCAGTGGATGAATATGTAGCCAACATGGCTACATTCAAAAGCAGTTCTTCCTAGGGTGGTGGGCTCCTACATTCTTTACACACCAAGGGACTCTGGGTAAATGATCTGAGTCCCTGGGCTTCTAATACTTCCCTGTATGAAATGAGCTGACAACAGAACTTTCATCATAGGGTGCTGTGAAGACTAATGAGGTCAGCATGCTAAATCCCTAGAACACTGGTATATAGTTGATAGTCCAATCATTTGCCAGATGAAATTTTCATTATTCATAACTACATGGGAAGGTTTGATGAAAAAAAAAGCTAAAGCAAAAATTTGAACCACATAATCAGAAGTGTCAGATTTTATACCTACTAATTGAAGAGGCTGGTTTATTAAGAAAAAGCTCTTGTAATTTAGCAGAGAATTTTAAAAAGCAAGGAATAAGTTATGTATGAGGATTATTTAAAAGTTATATTGAGTTTTTGAGAACCATACGGGATGTCTCTTTTTAAAAAAAAAGTTAAGGTAAAATCTGCATCCTTGAAATGCATGAATCATCAGTGTACAATGTAACAAAATTTAATAACTGTATCTAGACAGTTATTAAATAGTCACCATCCAAATCAAGATGTGGACTACTTTTATCTCCCTAAAAAGTTTCCTTGTCTTGCTACACATCAGATTAAGATGATAGGGGAGAATTAATAGACTTTGAACCCAAGGCTTGAACTTGCTAAACAGCCGTTCTACCACTTGAGCCAAGCTCCTGCCCTTTATGGTTTTTGTTACTTCAAAATAGGGTCTGGCATTTTCTCCTGTCCTAGTCTGGGCTATGATTATTTTTTTTGTGAAAATACTGTACAGAGGGGTTACAATTACATGGGCAAGATAATGAGTACATTCCTTATCAAGCTTTGTAGCCTCCTCTTTTGTTTCCCCTTCCCATCCCTTAGCATCCACCAAATCCTCCTCCTCCCTCTCCCCCTCACCAAAGTTGTAAAGTTCGTTTTTCGCCATAACGACTTGTACATCTCATTGTTGCAATGGGTCCACCTGTATCCCTAGTTAAATGATTTGTTTTTTCCCTTCCCCTCCACAAATTATACCAACATCAAATACAATGAAA